>NC_072776.1:22724214-23077665 GCF_022539595.1 Amphiprion ocellaris | reverse complement strand
CTATGATAACTGTATTCACTAGCAGGGTTGAACTAAATCCAAATGCAAATTTTTTACATCCATTTCATTCTTTTTGTTTAAAACTAGTAGTACAGGCTGCTTTTCATAGGTAGAATGGTTTTCAATTATGAGCCACAGATGTTGATACAAAATGAATATAACAAAACAGATTTTTTCCCCCCATAAGTGTATTAAGAACTGTATACAGGATTGCAAGATGATGCCTCATTTATATGAAAAATTTGAAAAAAATTCCAAGCTTCTCTGTTGAGGTACCTAGATGTAGAACACCCTTTATTATTTTGGACCCATCGAGCATTGCATTAACAGTGTTTTCAGTTTGAGCACATGTTCATTACCAGGTCAAGAAGTTAATCAAGAAGAGTAATTCCTACGTCACCAAACCTCTGGAACCACAAACACCAACAGCCACAACATTAAAACCACTGACAATTCAAGTGAATAACACTGAGCATCTCTTTACAATGCAAGTCTCCGCTCAGAAACACAATAAACAGTGCAAGACATTGATCCAACCACCAAATGGCCCAGATCCCAATCCAGTTGTGCATCTTGTGGGATGCGAAGCCGCAAGCCTGGTCCATGGAGGTCCCACCCTGCAACCCTCCACAGGACCCAAAGGATTCACTGGCAGTGTCTTGGTGCCAGACACAGGACAGTTCCAGAGGTCCCACATCCATGCCTTAGCAAGTCAAAGTTGTTTTGGCAGCATGAGGAGGACCTACACGGTATTACACAGGTGGTTTTAATGTTGGGATTTATCAGTGTTTATCTAAAAGTGTAGACACGTTTTGTGTGGTTGCTTTTTGATGCAAACAGACCTTGCATATTTTCCCATGCAGTACCAAGCTTTGGTGTATTTGTCTTACTTTGCATAGCTTAGGTTTTGTTTCATGCACCACCACAGCAGTCAGTTTTGGAGCACAGTACAGTAGAGGATAGTAGAAACTTTATATAGTTTGAGGGACAGCTTGTCCTCTTTGTCCCAACAGTAATATTTTTGCTGCTGCTAATTTGACTTTCTCTGTAACTGTACTGCAGGCTTGAGCTGATCAGGTGATGGGCAAAGTTTCATAAATCTGTTCACCAATTAAAGACGAGCATAAAAGAGAGAAGCACCCTAAAGGTGAGGTGATTTAAATAACTCCTTTTAATAGGCAGTGGCTCGGAGGGGTTCTCTGGCAATTATCACTTGTGACCCACAGCAATTATCACCTGCTCCCAGCAGACAAATGCAATTTTCAACTAATTGAGTGCTAAGCCACAGGAATTGTGAGAGCTTGCCCTTTTAGTGGTGGTTTGGAGGAGGCATGGGCACATTTTTGAGTCCAAAAATCCATTTTGAAACCGTGACAAGAAGCTTTGCTTTCCTGACCTTAATGATGTGTTGAGGGCCTGGGGATGGAAACTAAATCCCAGTTTTATTCACCATATGATGGTAAATCACATCATTTGTTTAGCCAGTCAGATCTAATGGCTTCTTAAATTGCCTATAGGTTTCACATTGGTTTCAGGTCGAATGTTTGAATGTTGACTCAGTCAACTGAAGATTGCTCACCAGGGGTTCATAATCACAACTGCCCCATGAGTATAAAAGCAATATCCTAGGCATCGTTGGCAGTGTTGTTTTTCATTGTACAGATGAGAGAAAATGTCGAGTTATTTTAAGATTCACATTTTCTGCTATTAGAGATGTAGCTGATATAACGACACCTTTGGTTAAAACAAAAACTGATTTTAAAAGCTAAAATTATCATAGCTGCCCTTCCAAGATTTTATTCTTTATGTACTCTATGATGGTACAACTCAAATTTAACAGCAATTCTTAACTCAGCACTAACTGCTGTTGTCTGATGATCAGGAACTCAGTGTTGTTTGTTTTGCCATTGTTTAACAAGCCTGCGTAGCCAACCTTACTCACTCTCCAACTTTGAGAATGCTGCTTATTTGCTGGAAGCTTTAGTATATTGCAGCTACTCATATGTAGTATGTAGTGTGAGCTGCAGCAGTGGATTGTTCATTTATATTGTATGAGGCCACATGGACACTGTAAAATGCCTTGAAACACACATAAGAGATGATCAAATTATTGTGGTGAGACGGTAATGTAAAGTTTAGAACTGTTGTCTTATAGAACATTCTGGAATCCGACTTGCTAGTTGACTGGGGTCTTTCTGTGCGGAGTTTGCATGTTCTCTCGATGCCTGTGTGGGTTTTCTAGAGGTAATCTGACTACCACCAACAGTCTAAAGACACACCTGGTGGCTGATTTATTGATTCTAATCTGGCCATCTGTGTGGTGTTTGTTTTTCTTATGTTAGATCTGCAATGGATTGGGGTGTACCCCACCTCCAGCACTCCTGTGACCCTCAACAGGATTAAATGTTTATAGCTAATGTGGATGACTAATACTGACAGTTTTACCCCAAAAAATTTTTGTTCTCAAATTTTGTTCAACATCTGGTACTAGTGGCTTTTTTAAAAATATATATTTTTAATAGTCTACTTAAACATATTCATGACCTTTTTTTCCAATGCAGAATGTTCTTGAATGGTAAGATTGTGCTTAAATTACCTTTATAAAATCCGACTCATCAGATGTAGGATGCATGTGTAAGCTTGCCATGGGTCGCTCATTAAAGGTGGCTTCATCTTTCCCTTCTGCTGTCTGCATCTTATTGTGTTCTTCGCTATGGCAAAAACAATAACAGTCTCCGGGCAGAAACCCACCAAACTTTTCAAGTCGAGTTTCAAGGTTTGCTGAGGTTTTAGATCTTGCAGAATAGTAACCCTGCGAGTGTTTTGACAATGCTCGTCTCCCTGCATGCAAATGTTCCACAAAAACAATTTCACCATTCATTATTTTGAGGGAACATCCATTTCAGCTGCTACTGGTTAAACAAACAAAAAAAACAAACAAAACAAGCTAAAGTGTGTAAACCTTTCAGTGACTATTTTCAGATGCCTCTGGCTTAGCTTTACCACCACTATCCAACAACAGAGAGATGAATGCCCCAAAAAATGTGTTACCTATGTAAAGACTTTTAAGCAGCTGATCAACCAGCACACTGTCAGTGTTCTGTGTCGCTGGTTATGATACAAACTCTGACTACAGAAGTTGCATGTGAACTTAGCATTGGGCAGGGTTGGAGTCATGTTAAAGCTTCATTTAATTTGAATTTCTGGTGTGCCATAGCAGTACGTATAAGCGGATTATGTCAACGGACAAAACCAGGGGGACAGTCATTGTTCTTATGTACACTACCGTTCAAAAGTTTGGGGTCACCCAGACAATTTCATGTTTTCCATGAAAACTCACACTTTCATTCATGTGCTAGCATAATTGCACAAGTTTTTTTCTAATCATCAACTAACCTTTCAACACGATTAGCCACCACAATGTACCATTAGAACACAGGAATGATGGTTGCTGGAAATGGACCTCTGTACCCCTATGTAGATATTCCATTAAAAATCAGCCATTTCCAATTAGAATAGTCATTTACCACATTAACATTGTTTTGACTGTTTAATTTAATTGTATTTAATGTTGTCTTCATTGGAAAAAAAATAAATTTTCTTTCAAAAATAAGGATATTTCTAATCAACCCCAAACTTTTAAATGGTAGTGCATGTCACTTCATAGCTCATGTAGGGTTCTGGAGTGAGATCCACCAGCTGGTAATAAGGTTAAAGTTAGCCTACAGCACAAGTGTTTAACAAGTCAAAATGATTGCAAAGCTAAAATTAAGCAGGTTGCAACACACAAACTAGTTCTTAAGCTGGACCCAGTTGTAACTAATAATGATACCTAACACATTATATTCAGTCTTTATAAGATAAATATATTGTTTCAGGTGTGATTTGACAATAAGGATTAGTGGTAGTTAATGATGCTGCAGCTGACTTTTTGTCTAAATTGTCAAATGCTTTCGATGCTAAATTGAAATAGTGTCACAAATGCTACTTGGTGATATATTTGCATTGCTAAGGGTTCTACTAGTCAAACACATTTAAGTAAAGCCCAAGTTTGAAAATGGCAAATAGGTGCGAGAAATTTGGAAGGGACTTGAAGCACAAACTGGGTGATGGATTTGCAGCTGGTGCAACCCGATCCTGTGTGTTCAAAACAGACCACATCCACAGAGGGTACATGTCTGTGCTGATCATTTCTACCATTCCAAACATCTCGGCTAACTTAGAACATACTCATGGGTTTACAGGCTCCATGACTTCACCTGTCCTGTCTGCACATCAAGGTCTGTTAACACAACCACAGCTTCCGTTTCATGATTCTCAGTTATCAAAGTAACACTTCATTGCCTAACGTAAGTGAAAAAAGAAGGATTTCTTGAATCTATTGCTTCTAAATCACTTCATTTCTTCCCATTACATTTGGCATTTAAGCAACATCACAGTATGTTCCTTTGGTAGGAAAAAAATATCCTGATGTCAACGTCTACTAGATGAACTCGAATGTCACTTGTCCAAGAATTCAATTTCAGGATGTTTTATCCATTAATTGCCCCAGTCTCTCTGTAGTTGTACTGCAGTCTCAAAAAATGACAAATTATGGAAATAGAAGTAGTATTTATATCTTACCTCATGGTTGGTGTCCAGTGGACTGGACATGCAAATCCTGGACAAAACCTTTGACAAGATTTGAAAAATGATCCCTGCAGATAATTCTAATTTATGTTTAATGTATATTTTAACTTCTTCTTTCATCTGCCTGGTCATCTTACTCTGTTTCCTGTCAGTACTGAATACAATAATAGAGCTTCCAAACATACAAATGCTCAAATTAGCTGAACTCACGTTTGTTTTTTCTCCATAACAAGCTTCATCAGCACAATGAATGATTATGTGAGCTGGTTAAAGCTGACAGCACTGAAGGGCTGGGATCCTGGACATAGCGTGACAGTCCTGAGTTAGGACTAATTACTGAGGTAGATCAGTGTTATCCAGGCATGCTCTGTGCTGTAATGAATAACATAATATGCTCAACAGCACCAAAGGGTTAGTAGGGTAATTACTTACATACACAAGCTGCATTCTCAGCGATATTTGTCGGGAAACATGTTTTCTTTCAGATTAGGTTTGTTTGTGATGTGTCACAAATATGTAATCTTGGCTATTTATTGCTTTACTGTTGCTCCTTTTCAGCCAACCAATCATATAGTAGAATGGGTCGGGTCTTGTCACCCTAGTAACCCAAAAAATAAAAGAGAAGCTTCGAACATGTTGCGAAAGACTGTATTAAACCCAAACATTGTTGTTTTTCTCAACCTAACCATACAACTCTGGAGTCTAAACAAGTGAATATGAATGGAAAAAGCAAGTTAACAGAAAACCTAAGTCTAAAAATAACAGTTCAACCACTGACTGCATATAAAATCTGATGACGCCACCTACATGTTTCCAGAAAAGAGTTTCTGGAGCTCAGCGTCTCCTCGTCAGTCATCGTCTTTGCAGTGCCTGACTCTTTCTGGCTAGAAGTGGCCATTTGAGGAACTACTTTTTTTTTTTTCCCTGTGTGTTCGCTTCATTTTTCAGCCCTGGAGCTTGTTGCTTCTTCAATTCCTTCTACTTTATTCTTTTAACTTATCTACATAGATTGTGTTTCTTTGAAAATCTAACTGAGAATGCCTTTTAGTTGTACAGGAATGTCATTTTTCAGAGACAGGGTTGTAGGTCTAGGTATATAAATTTGAGCCCTTCTAAAACGATTCATTCAAGACACTGTAAAAGATTTCCACATTTGCAGGTTCATATAAGCATTGAACTGTCAGAAAATCAACATGTCTAAAACCAGATTCTCACATTCAGCTCAAGCTGAAAATCGACTAATTACCTCAAAAGGACAAATCAAGAGCTGTCAACCTTAAGACAAGCACGTTCATTATATGTAATTTAAAAAAAAACATGTAATTACGCTTAAATAAGATATTTGAACTTTCGTGAATTTCCCTTTATTGCAATGTAGTATGCATTTGAAAAGGGTATACTATGCTAGCAAAGTCTTTCATTTCACCCTCACTGAAGCCAGATGAAGGAGCTATTTTGGGCATGCTCAGTGAGCTGAAGGTCAGCTGAAAACATGTGCTTTGATCTCAGAAAGAGATACAGTCCAGTCCATTAATGAGGCGGTGTGAGCCACTTGCATCAAGGTCTTGAAAGAAAAGCATTTAAATGCAAACAGGTCTAAAGTTCTCCTTCCTTTCTCATTTATGATCCTGAAGACTTGTCATTCTAGCAGACTGCAAGACTTTACTGAGCCACTTGTGCTTTTTGTATTTGTAACTATAGTTAATTCCGCTCTGTATGGTTTTAATGTACACATTTTTTCTCTTTACCATTCTCATTTTTTACATTTTTTTTTTACTATTCATTGTTCAGTAACTAGAAAACACAGCAGCCTTTTAGAAACAAAGTGACAATTCACAGAAGCATATATGAAATAAAGGCAGAACAAACAAGAAAGCAAGTAAAAACACAACTAAACCTAGAGAAAAAAAGCAACTAAATCTAAAGAAAAAAAGCAAAGAGTGCATGGCTGAACAAAGCGTCCATAAAGACAGCTCAACATAGCAGCTTCCTTCACAAGACAAGGCAGCAGTAACTACTGACCTCTAAGGACCTATAAAGCTGGCTCGGCAGCTACAGCAACCACTGGTCAAGCTTTAGCTGAAGCACATCAAAACACTTACTGCATATTAACCCCGTATTGGCTTATTGGCTCAGACCTTGTGGGAAAAACATTCTATATAAATGTTGTTTTTTTCCCTGTTATCTTTCAGCAGTTTATATCTTCCAGTGTACTTTTATGATCGCACAGGTGTTTACTGTCTGCTTAGGAGGAGAACAGACTTTGCCTGGGGTGAGGCCAACATGTAAGTCAGTGGTGTCTTATTTAGGGGTTTCAAGTTAACACCCCTCTCCCCCACTGACCTTCCTTCACTTTACTAAAGTAACCGCATCAAGCACTGCATTTAACGTGTGCCTTGTACTATGCTTCAATTTGGTCCTATTTATATTTACGCTTCACAAAATTTCAAGTGTGAAATATTGCAGTCTTTACTCCACTACATTAATTTGACAGTTAATGTTTATGTTCCTTTATATAAATGATGATGCTGCACACAAAAGATATGGTGAGCTGTCTAAGAGATCATGAAATAGTTAGAACTAGCTTCAGCTACAGCAGTACAATGCTGCCTCATATGCAGTAATATCCTAGTAGTGCAGCAAAACACTGACAAAGGCACATTTCTGAATAGATATTTAAAGTGTACTTTTTACAACTTTTACATTATATGGAATATTTTACAGATGCATTGTAGTTACTTTCTGCACAGTGGCTTGGTGGTTAGCACTTTTCTAGCCTTGCAGCTAGAACTTAAACCTCCCGGTTCGTGTCCCAGCCTTTCCAGGATCTTTCTGCATGGAGTTTGCAGGTTCTCCCTGTGCATGTGTGGGTTTTCTCTGGGTGCTGGGACTTCCTCCCACAGTGCAAAAACATGCTTAGGTTAAGTGATAACTCTAAATTGTTCATAGATATGAATGCGAGTGTCTCTCTGTGTAGTCCTGTGATAGACTGGTGACCTGTCCAGGGTGTCCCCTGCCTTCACTCTAAGTCAGCTGGGATAGACTCCGGCCCTCCGCAACCCTAGTGAGTATTAAGTGGTGTATAGATAATGGATGGATGGATGTAGCTACTTTCTAAATCCAAACACCCCTCATGTTTGGTGTAATGTGGTTATCTGGTGTGATGTTTATTGCATCTTCTCCTTCTTGAACAGTAATCAAGCCTGCAAATGTTTGCAGCATTTTCTAAAGGATGAAGTTAAAAGTGCACACATTTGTCTCGATATTTGTATTTGAGTGAGCTATGGAGCTTGTGGCCTGTGAAACAACAAAAGAGAGAAATTCAGGACACAATATTTATACCACGTATTCTAACATGAGCAAATAGACATGCTGTGCAAGATGAACACTAAAAAGTATCTGAGTGCAAATCCTACAAAGAGGTGCGTTTATGCTGTGTATCTGCATGTATGGACCCAACTTGTTATAAACAAAACTACAAACGTGACCCCACTGTTCTCTTCTTCATCTGTATGAGCTGTGTTAAAGTGGATTTCTCAGTGTATGTTGCATGTTAGCAAGCATCTGATATCAGAGCAGTAAGCCGTAATGCATCCACCAACCAGGGATAGTGGCATTTGCAAAAGGTTTGGAGTGTAGAGTGTGTATAATCAGTGACGCTATGTTTGAAGGTCTTCACATTTATTTATAATACTGGATTTAATGTTGTTTTGACCACAGGCCAAGATATTTTCATTCTGGGCAAACACTAAATGCCTAGGTATCATGAAAATACCTTAAAGGATACAAAGCACAGCTGGATAAGTTGCTGTTTTTTTGCTGTTGTTTTCGGATTATTTTTAGCATAACATAGAAATATCATATCCTGAAATCCTAGATTTTCTCTTATGTGACATTCTCTAAAATGCTTTGTGAAATGTTGCTGTGTTTTATAATTGGATCACGTGTTTTGTTCAGCGTTGTGCTTTGTGCCTCAGCAATACTGGAGAGACTGAATAAATTCTTTTGCAAAGCTCTGATACAGACAGTGTTTTGTTGTACGTTCAGCATATTCAGTCATGCTGAATGGAAAGCATTGTTAGGGTTTTGTCACCACAGATATCTCGGTTCTTGCCAGAAAGCAACCTTTCAAAATACATTTTTGTAGGTGATGGTCAGTCAGGACTGAGTGTAGATGTTTATGGTCCACTGCTCACAGAAATAGCAAACCCAGTCATCTGTCCTACTCGGCTTGTGGACAGCTCAGCTCGTGTGGTCTGGCTTGGCTGATCAGTGATTAGGTCGTTGATTGCTGACAGTCCCTGCAGACGATGGTAAGAAAATCATTTGCAGTGAGGCTCTGAAACATTAAAACATTTCACTTTGATGTTGGGGTTATCTCTGTAGATAATAACAGCCCAAACACAGGAAAGGAAAGGAGTATGCTGGCCTTTTAGATTGGAGATCTAATTTGGACGTACGTGTAACGACCTTCACTGGCTTAGAATTGGAAAGGATGCAGCCTGTTTCACCTCTGGTTGACCTCTTCCTCCCACACTGAGATCCCCTAATTTGATATTTGCCATAGACACTGCTGAAGTTGCCAGGGTTACGCAGCATCTCCTGCTACACATGGATACACAGGCAGCATCCACATGTTCCTGGGACAGTGCTGGCCTGCAGTAATTCCAGTCTTACCTCTACCTCGCAGTCTTGCAAACTGCCTTTTAAACTTTTCACACACGGACAGAGTAGCTACATCTTTAAATTCTACATTTCTTCAACATGACTGGAAATGTAGAATGCATGTTTTTGGAATTGGACAGTATGGACATAACAGAGAAACCTGCAGTGTATTTCGGTCCAGTGCACTGGTCTGTTAATAGCTGCATGTATCATCAGTCAGAAGCTCTGCAAAGCTTCTCAAGGTTGTTTGGAATTTCTGACATGAGCCTAATATTGGTGGCTGCAGATGAAATATTTAACCTCTCAGGTGCGCTTGTTTCAGGATACGTGAGCTATGAGGCGCTAACCTTGAACAGAGCATTGCCTTGAGTATCACAGGCATCTCATTGAGTCTGTCAATCAGGCAGGTGATGGACAGCGCTGTATTTACTTCAATGATTAAAGTCATTGACCCCATCTTATTACTGCCAGTCAAACAGTGAGAGGCACATACAGATAGTGGTTCTAAGTTACATGCCTTGATGTGAGAAATATAGATATAACACACTGTTATTTTTATTAACCTGGACAGAAAACAGGCTCACAATCTGTGAAACTGGTGAAGAGCACAAAGATTTGGTTCATCCTTATTTTAGTTGAATTCATCTCTTATGACTTTTCACCTGAGTTGTCACAAATGTTATTAGTAACAACACCTGTCACCTTTTTAGAGGGTCTGTTTTCAATGAATTTGTACAAATTCATTCTTCAGGCTAAGATAGAGTGAACTATGCCTGGGACATAAGCCTGTGCAGCAGGCAATGCCAATCTGTCTTACCTTTTATTATAGTCTTACAGTCTATAGTCACTCATGGACAAATAACTGACAGGCCCTAAAGACAAACACAATGAGACAAAATGAAAACATAAAGGATGTAAAATTACCCAAATGAGACAGAAAATGACCAGGAAGTGATGGAAATGAGCACAGTGAGAGACTAAATAATGACAGAGAGGACAAAAAATGTTACAAAGGAGGGATTCAAAATACAATGAAAATAAGACATTAAAAAATGCAAAAGAAATGTAAAATCATTAAAGTGAGACATGACAACAACAAGATAACAAAAAAAAAAATCCAAGTGAGATATTGTTTTTTATCATGGAGAGGCACAAAATAAGAGCAAATTGTACAAAATGTGACACAAAGTGACAATGAGGAGTCACAAAATGGGCAAAATAAGACACAGAATGATGATACCGAGTTGCACAATGGACATAAAGCGATGCAAAATCACCAAAATGATGCATAAAACAACCTCAAAATGAATAAAATGAGAAAAATGATAAACAAAATGCCGTTATGTACGGATACCGAATCACATGATCTAAGTATGTAATATGGGAAACACCCGAAAAATTTAATCAATTGTTCCTTATATTATTTCCAATGGATAAGTCTTGATAAGTCCTCAACGGTGGATTTGTAGTAGGATCGCAATCATGTGATCATCAGCAGGCAGCTGACGTAGTGTTCACTTGTTGTCATAGTTACAGTGACGCCATGCTGCTATCTCGCAATATTACATAAATATTAATCAAATCCGCGGGTCCAGACTATAAGCTGCATCACTGCCAAAATCTGATCACTTGGTCATTGTGTCATTTCTTACCTTCCCTGAAAATTTTGTGTAAATTTGTTAATCCTTTTTTGAGTAATGTTGCTAACAACAAGAGGGACAGAAAAACAGACAAACCAAGGGTGATTGTCACATAACTTCCGTGCTCCTTGGTGGAGTAATCAGTGCAAAGCATAATGAGTCTTGTCAGAGTTTAGATGGTTGTGGTGAGAAAAATGGTGGCAATTAATATTTCTTGCTCAATAAATGTTCTCACTCCAATCAAACAGACATAATATGAATGTTGAAATAAAGTAAAACAAGAAATAATTCAAATGAGTGATCCTCTCCTATCTTTCACTGCCCATGTTTTCAGAGTAAACCTTTTCAGTGGTCTTATACTCACTAGGCACTTGAGTATTTTGTATCTTTTTACCTTGCACTGTCAGTAAATTTTCTGATACATAACATATCCTGTCTTGTAAGCATCCAACATAAATCCACAACATAAATCCAGTTCCCCTGGCATTCTATATTAATGTATTGTTGATGCATTTTGCTGCTATTTCTTCAGGATTGTAAGCACAGTCATTCGTTTGAGCTGTGTCTGGCAGCGGTGAATTCATTCTTGCTGTGCACGTGTTAGTGTGGATAGCATGAAATGGCTTATTGATTACTCTGGAGCAGGGGTGATTAAAATTCATCGAAGGGGAAAGACACACAACGGCAGGCGTGGCGACAAAATGCTCACCCCGACCTTACAGGCGGTACGTAAACTGTACAGTTCAATCAGTTGTTGTCCAGTGCTGCTCATCTGTCAGCCTCAGCACGGCAGTTTGTATAGTGCCTGACAATGACAGATATCGAGGTATGTGTGTGTATGGATGTGTGTACTGTATACTCAGTGCTGTGTGCATGTGGATGGGTGAGTGCGTATGGATGTATACATGCTGTGAGAACCCTGCCCCACCGAGATAAGACCTCTCTGCATCAGCTCTGATAGTGTCCACCTGATACCTATCTGTTACTGTGCAGTCTATCATCAATAACTTTCCATCTGGATTCAGATGTCAGATACTGCTGATTTAAATAATGGATTCAATTGGCCTAAGAGGCCTAGGAAAGATAAAGTCAAACCTTACGCCCGTTACCATCTGTTTGTCCAACGAACAATCCTTCAGTTCTGACTGAGAAGGTTTGAAGTTCATTGTTCTGCTTTCACTGTTTAGTCACATGGAGCAGCATGCAGACGAACCCTTAAACACACACAGCTTCATGCAGCCTGGCAGGAGTCTAGTAATAAAAAAAAAACAAAACAAAACACACATAATCTGAATGTCTCTGCTATGAAAGTTTATGATTACTTATTGGTGCACGTTATTAATATTTCTCGTGTTGACTGATATAGTTCACATTTGTACTGTCTTATCTTGCACACAGCCTGCTGTAACTTCATAGAGTGACACCTACCAAGCCAAATTAGTCAGCACAGTAATCACTAATTACAGTGAATACTGCACACTGTTCTGCTTTCAAGCATGAAGGGACAGATGAGGCATCTGTCATGTTTCTGTGGTTTTTCAGCTCAAATGGTTCTGATTCTGGACAAACCAAAGACTTTTAGAGCGTCAGTCAGGTTTGGAAGTCATTACGAAGGATTTGGTTTATGTTGACTCATCACGTCATACATGTTTTTCTATTCAACTTGTGAATATTCTGTGATGCAGGGCTCATGAGCACAACAGATATTGTAATAACAGTAAAGACATGTTTCAACATATCTATTTCAACATGCCCCCCCTGAAAATAATACATATAGACCAATGCTGCTATTGCACTTTTTAGCAAGGGTTGGCTGTTGAATGTTAACAAGCACAATATGCGTCTTTCTATACATTCAACTGACACAGAACAACATTTATTTGGATGACTAATCAAAAGAAAAATAACTGTCTGGACTGATAAATGATCTTTTATACATCTAGGAGGTAGCTTATATAGCTGACGTTACAGTGGGGTTCATTTGAGCTTTGTTGTAAAAAACTAATTGAAGTATGTTAATAATGCTGATGAGAGCCATAGGAGAGAATCACAACAATAACATTGTGCAGCATAAACCTGACCCTAACCCTAACCCCTTGACACCTGCATTTATGTACAATTATATATTTATAAAAAATAATTGTGTTTTTGCTTTCCAGCTGATGCTAAATTAAGTGGAGATTATTAATTTGTCTATTACACATAGAACAAATATAATAATAATAATAATAATAATAATAATAATAATAATAATAATAATAATAATAATAATAATAATAATAATAATAATAATAATAATAACAGATATATTATAATGTAGGTCCCACTCCAACTGGTACTATGAGAAGCCAGTGATTCTGAGGTACATATTGAATATGCACAAACTTGGATTGGGGGAACGCAAACACTGTCTTTGCTGCAGTCTGAATGGAAGTGGTATGATGTAAATTTGCAACGATTGGCATCAAGGGGCTAACACTGAGCTGAAAGAAGCTAAAACCTTCTGTAGCTACAGGCTAACACCTGCAGAGGTGGCTGTGATAAACTAATGTATGATGGATGAAACAGTTCTCAGGTTTTGAACAAAGGCTTTCGGTGGGACGGCATCCAAAAAGATCCATGAAGTGTTGACTGGTTGGTGCACAGGGGTGAGGATGGTCCTATTTCTTGATGTCTTACTTATTTTATATATGTTATGTGAGTCCTTGTGGGACTTGTATGTGTGTGGTCTACTTCTGGGTGCTCTAATTTCCTCCTAAAGTGCAAAGACATGCCCACAGTCATGCCTGGTGTGCTGGCCAGACTGTACCCTATTTTTCATTCAGTGAGCTGGAATTGGTTCTGAGCAGAAGATAAGCTGCCATAGTTAATGGCAGGGTGACTGAAATAGTCACTCTCCTCTTAAATGCAATTGTTGTAACGGATGTTAAAAATGACGCAGACTGCAGAAGTAATTTTGCCTTAAAAGTCTAATTTTTTTGGGTTCTGATAAGCAACCAAAAATTATTGATTTTAATAGGCCAGGCACTGACATGGACCGTGAATAATTTCATCTCAAAGACAGATTGAAATAATTTTCAAAAAATTAAAATAGCTTTTCTGTCAGAACTATCTGACTCTGATTTAAATCTTTCATCTGGATTTTAATATTTATGTCATCAAATTTAATATGTACATTCTGGCTGAAGTACCACAATTGTAAGAGAGGAATCCAGTGTTGCTGCTAAACACACATAACAACTACTGAGCCCATTATGAACATGTTTCGGATGTGACACCTTATCGGACCAGTCTGGTTCAGCTGGTGTTGACAGTCGACAGATAAATGTATCTAATGTGTGATATGTCAACATTCCAATCTCATTATGCCTTCAGATACAGTCAAGTTGTTTTTTAAACGTTAAACATTTGGGAATAACATCAGTGACCTAGGACATTACTTTTGTGTAAACTGAGGGAGACATTCCCATAAATAGAGAGCTTTTTTTGAAGACAGCTTTGCTAGTTCACTCACCTCCAGGCACTACAACCGCACACCACTCTCAGTCCAGGATCTCAGCCAAACATGAAGCTTTTTTGCTTCTTTTCACCCTATCAAGTGAAATTGTGCTTCATATTGATATTACAAGTTGCTGGCTGCCCTTGCCGAAATTTAGGGCCAATAACACAAAGAATGTGTATCAGATTTGTGAGGTCATTTACCACCAGAACACCAGTGGTTTAGGCTGTTTTGTAGTGTATTTACTGATTTGTAAGGTGTATGCTACATCATGACTGCCAAAGAATAAACGCTGGTGGGGAAAACAATCTTTATTGTGGTTGTTGGAGTTGTCGTCTGGCGATTTCAGCTCAATTTGCCTTAAAGCCGTTTATGTCTTATGTAAAGTGCCTGCTATTGCCTTGTTGTTCAAAGGTGCTACACAAATAATCTCTCTTTGCCTTCCGAAACTCTCTTGCAGAAATGTTTGTTTTCCGTCACTTTTCAATAATAGCAAAAAGTTAACATAATCCTGCTCAGTAACACACATGTAGACAAACAAGATCCACTTGCCAAAATACCATATATAGCATAATGATCAGCAGACAATATGAGACTTATGAGGCCAGCTATGTGTTTGTATCATGCTGTGTGATATATAGTATTCCCCTAGCAGGAGACCGTGAGGTAACTTATCGTTCAGCCTCCTCAGCTTTGATAAACAGTGACTGCATTCATGTCTTCTGTAAGGCTGCAGCCATCTTCTCGATTTACTCTGGTCAAGATTAGAAACTGCAACTCAGATCAGCAGAAATGGGTCAGTCTATTCAGTGTATTTACTGTATTTACTGTGCTGCTTTTTGTCAATTTGATTGTTATAGATCAATCTGTCTGCACCCTGTCTCAGGTCGCAGCGTTCGGGCATGCAACTGTATTGTGGCCAAATGGATGTGAAATTGATATTGATCTCCTGCTTTGCCCAATAGTAGATATTATTCATTCAATAAGAAAACAGAAAAAGATGAGGAGAAGGTGAACTACATAAGGGTATAGCAAGACTTTTTCTCTGCACATTAAACATTTGGAGGTGTAATGATATTAGACTAAAAGATAGACCTACAGTGTTTTGACTTTATAGATGACTACTAACCAGTTGAGCTAAATGTTCATAATGAGTTACAGTCAATCAGAAGCAGTGCATTCTTCTTAACGAGAGCAGTGTTAACATAGGTGAAGAATTGACAAATGCAAGCTAGGGAACAGTCATTTCAGATGTTTTTCCATCAAAACAACTATAATCTTTGGATCTGATTAAACTTCCATCCATCCATCCATCCATTCATCCATTCATCCATTGTCTATACACCACTTAATCCTCATTAGGGTCATGGGGGGGCTGAGGTCTATCCCATCTGACTAAGGGTGAAGGCAGGATTCACCCTGGACAGGCCACCAGTCAATCACAGGGCTCCATAGAAACAATTACACTTGCATTCAAACCTACGGACAATTTAGAGTTGCCAATTAACCTCAGCATATTTTTGGACTGTGGGAGGAAGCTGGAGAACCCGGAGAAAAAACCCACGCATGCACAGGGAGAGCATGTAAACTCCATGGAGAAGATCCCAGGAAAGCTGGGAAACAAACCAGGGATCTTCTAACTGCAAGGTGAAAGTGTTAACCACCAAGCTACTGTGCAGCCCTCAATTCAATTCAATAAAATTGTATTTGTATAGCACCAATTACAATTCAGATCGTCTCAAGATGCTTTACAGAACCCAAATGGCCTGAACCCCCCGAGCAAGTTCTAAGGCGACAGTAACAAGAAAAAACTCACTCAGAAAAAATATGCAAAAACTCACAATGTACAAGAACATTAAAACTCTACTATAGTACTTGAATAAATGTACTTCTTGATTTTCCACTGACTGGTTGCTCTGTGAAGGGATTTATGTCTTGGAAGCAGGGGAAAAATAATGGTAGCTGCATCCAAAAAATGTGTAAACTTTTAAATACCAATAACTCTCTCAGTCAGGGAACAGTGCGAATAAGACACTAGAGTGGCAACATGGCAGCTTTTAAATCACTACTTACACCCACACCTCTCACACAGTCCAGCACTCACTGCCAACTACAAGCTAGACACATGAGCCAGAGGTTCACATTAAACTCCAAAGACACACATCTACAGCTTCACAGGTTGTCCCTTTGGGAAAAACTGCTACCACCATACTTGTTGTTGTTGTTGAATGTCAATACAGAGGCATGACTTCTATTGTATCCTGTACATGGTGTGCAAAATGATTTTACAAAGCAGAGCGCAGCGGTTTGGAATGTGAACCGTTGCAACACATCAAATTTGGCTTTGTGGACAGAAGTAGTGCTTAAAACCCCGTCTTTGCGCTAGCCAGACAGTGGCTGCAATTAAGAGTTCCATTTTTAACCTAAGTACTTCACTGTGCAGCAAGAGAAGTCATTGTCCCATCAGCCTCATGAATTAACAATGAAAAACATCTTGCTGATAGGAAAGGATGGGTGGCATCATAAAGAATGAAATGTCTGAAAGCTTCTGCTGCGGTGTGCTCAAAGACTTTCCCTCTGTGTCTACAGAATGGGAATGAAGTACTCTCTTTAGAAGTATGTTTCTGAACAGCAGTCTTGAAGCACAGTGTGGTGGCTCTGACTCTCCCCATCTTGGCAAAACCTAACTTCTCCTAACTCCCAGCTAATGCAAAAATAAGTAGAGAGGTGGAGGTGGAGCTGAGATGGACCATGCACATGTCTCTGGGTCATGGACTGTCATATGATGGCAGCCACCTGCCCCTCAGTGTAGTCAGACCTTTAACCCTTAGATGCATCAGTGATTGGACCCTACACTCTTCCTTAAGTGGGTCAAAAGTGACCCATTTAAGAATCAATGTGCTTTTATGTCATGTTTGTCATTTTGGTTAAGAATAATCATTTGTATTATTGTTTGTATTATACTTTTGTCCACACAAGACTGATTTAATGCTTGAAATATGTTTATTTTTGACTTTATAACAGATTAACATAACATTTTGATAATTGGAAAAGAAGAATATTACACAGGACAGCAATAGAAAAATGTCAACATCCATTTTGTAGACATTTTTCCACTCTTTTCCTCCAGCTGTTGCTGCTCTCCATCCCTCCAAGTTTGTATACTTCATCACCTCTTGCATGATATTATCAGTGATACAGAGCTTGGGGTAGTAATACAAATATTACAATTTCTTGAAAAGTACTAAAAGTTACTTAGAAATTTAAATGGAATTCTATCAAAAATCGTTTTTAAGGAATAGCTGGAATATGATAAAAACTTTTTATTACAAAGATATTGCAAGAAAACGACCTCATTGGGTCATTTTTGACCCACTTACGCATCTAAGGGTTAACAATGCAAACGTTAAGCTTTAATGCAATTTAAACAGGTGCTTCAATAAAAATATACAGATTTGCTTTCTGTATAGTTGTTGCTAATGGAAAAATAAGCTTTAGAGACCAAAACTGTTATTTGTAGCGGGCTGTAAACATGTTTTTGTGGACATATTAACAAGGAGGTTTATAGGGATCAAGTTGCTTTTGGAGTCAGCCTCAAGTGGTCATTTCAGGAACTGTAGTTTTGGTACTTCTGTCTCTTTTTTGTATAATTTCTTAGTGCTAGACTTTGTTTGATTACCCCTTATAATTACAATCGCCATCCAAATAACCTAAGCGTATGGTAATATTTCTCACAGACTGTCTTGGATAAGATGGGTGATGACATAATATTGCATCACCAGTTTCTTTCAGCTATGAACTCGCTCTGCAAGAGTTGCAGTCGTTCTGTGGTAGGATGGCACCTGGTGAACTTTCTTCTTGTTTTTCATTTAGGATGATAAGGTGTAACTTGAGAGATACAGCTGCAACTTATGAAAAAATTCCAGCCATAAATGTTTTGTTTACCAAAACAATATTTCATGAATGTGCCAACAAACCTTACACTGCAGTGTATTCAGTTTTATTCTGAAATGCTAACAGGGACCACAAGTGTTCTCATACAGTGAAACTGATACATTTCTCCAAGTAAAAGAACTGAATACATCTTCCACCCATGGGTCAAACTAATGTTCTCTCAGTTCACTGATTCTCAGATTTCCACCTGCTATCCTATTATTTGATGATTAGATGAGATCTGTTTCTTCTCAATGGAAATTACTGTAATTCTGAGTTTGCTCGTGTTACTCCTTTCGGTCTCACTGAAACTGCACCATAATAAATAGTGTCTCCTTGGCACAATATTAAGCGTGTCCTTTGCTCTAATAGTGAGATCTCAAGTGCTCCTGATGATGGACTGTCTGTCCTATAAACTGCTTGTCATCCATCCACGCCCTACACTGTGATTTGGCTAAATATTTCCAAGCATTGCTGTTTGCTGCCAAGTTATGGTGCAATAAAACTGAATATATGCTCCTATTCCTCGTCCTGATCTTTGTGTCTGGTGAATATAACATTTAAATATAAGTAAAAGTAGCTTGATGACATTACTGCAGAGACAGAACAGACATACATATATATATATAAATACACATATGGATATGGATATACATATAAATGTACATATACATATACATATACATATACATATACATATACACAACCGTTCAAAAGTTTGGGGTCACTTAGAAATGTCCTTGTTTTTGAAAGAAAAGCAATTTTTCTCACAGAAGATAACATTAAATGAATCAGAAATACAGTCTAGACATTGTTAATGTGCTAACTGACTATTCTAGCTGGAAACGGCTGATTTTTTAATGGAATATCTACATAGGAGTACAGAGGAACATTTCCAGCAACCATCACTCCTGTGTTCTAATGATAAGTTGTGTTACCTAATGGTGTTGAAAGGCTAATTGATGATAAGAAAACCCTTGTGCAGTTATGTTAGCATGTGAATAAAAGTGAGTTTTCATGGAAAACATGAAATTATCTGGGTGACCCCAAACTTTTGAATAGTAGTGTACATATACATATACATATACATATACATATACATATACATATACATATACACATGTTACAGATACGTATAAAGGCAGATACACTATTGGGTAAATGCAGAAAGGGCATCCGTTACAGAGTTCCATCACAATGTTAAGCCAGGCTGCATGATGCATAGTAACGCTGTGGCTATAGATAGGACACAGTGAGTTTCCTGCAGCGCAATCAACCAGAACACCAATATACTTGTGATACTGTACAGAATAAAAATGTAAACACACAGTGCAGCATATCCACTGCCAGGATGCAATGACCAGAATATCCACCGGACACCAACAGTGGTCCCACAGGGCTAATAACGACTCTGCCTTTGCACCCCTTGGCTTAAAAATATAATGTCTGGGCACTGGGGCGATGCTGAAGCTCGTGTTGCCAAACACCAGCGTGCCATTATCACTGCTTCCAGCGTGGCAGCGAGGCGGAGACATTTAGCAGGGTGTCAAACTCACTGGAGTCCTCCATCAAACAGCAGCGACCAGAATAAAGGCTCTGTCAGAAATACTGACAGCTGTAATATTTCACCTGGGCCCTGGAAGCCGTTCCATCAGCCAAAACACAGATGCAGAGAAATATTTCCTCTCCCCTCAATATGAATAGATATTAATATATTTTTGGGTTATTGCCTACACAGTTGTTGTTGTTGGGTTAATGCAGACAAAGTTTGGAGAGACATTTTTTTATGCTGCCTTTGTAGATACTTGGAGTGAACTTGGTTTAGCACTGAAAAAGATCCATTTTCTCATTAAGATGAGTGTATTTTCTTCCATTTTTAGTCATTATACTGACTATGATAAAATGTTTTCAATTTCAGCTAATTGGTGCCTTGTGAGAGATGAAAGTGGCTTCAAAGTGTAACTCCACCTTCCACTGTGGATGTTATCCAAAGCAGTGCAGTTTTGCCATCCCATACTTGAGAAAAGCGTAGAAGTGACTTTAACATAATTTATAGCATCTGCAAAGAAATACAAGGGCACTGCTCAAATTTTTAATCAATGTAAGTAAGGTGTACATTCATAATAATGTCACATTATTTCAGTGGAATGGATTTATAGCTCAGCTGCAGCTGGTCTTCAAAGGACAGTTACACCTTCGGCACCACCTGCTCTAGTTTCTGCTTTGAATATTACCTTCCAACACCTTTTATTGCAATGCTGCTGTCTCCTTTGTGACGAACACAGCAAAGATGGTTTTGTGTCAGGAGTGGGGTGTCATGGTTAAGGTCACAGATAAGTGATGTCGCAGGCATAGGGGCCTGGCTATGTCAGAAATGAAGGGAGCAAAGCAGTGGCACATCTGGGGATCTTCCTTCTGAAAAACACGTCTCGCATTTGGACACAAATCAATGTCTTGGATTTATTTTGGAAACAGAAACCTGCATCTTTCTAGATCGGTTAGTTTGTGGGTGCTGTGAAAACAAAGAACAGATCAAGAATAGTGTATGATTGGGTTGATTAGCACAGTGTAACAGACATCTTTGTAAGGTGTCCTTGTAACCATAGTAACTCACTCTCTCTTCTGCCTATGTTTGCATGGTGTGAGTGGACAGGATGGGACGCTGTGCTGCTGCCAGAAGGGCCGCTGACTGTGATTACTCTGACATGCATGCATGGCAATAAATGACAATACAACAGATTTGTGGTTCTTTCTCGCTTTCCCCGTGATTGGATTGAATAACTTGCTGCTGCTGCACCGCCTGCTCGGTCTTGTCTATTTAAGTGCTGACAGAGTCCTGTTTCCCTTACAAACATCCCATCTCCATCGTCAAATCCTGTCTGATCTGTGAGATAATGTTTGGTAGGCGAGTTGGCAGAGTTAGCTAACACAGGCTTGCAAGTTCAGCATTTTGGCAACACTATAATCCTCCTGAGTTTGGCTGGAGTCAGTGGGCCAAGCAGACTGGATGTAGCATGACTCAAATTTGACATAACCAGGGTTTCTCTGTGTTAGCTGGCTTGACAGACCCTAAAACCTCAGTCAGAGATAATCAGTATGACAACAGTGGTCATCAACTTCCTTTGTTAACTCAGTCTTTCTTCTCCAGTTGAATGCGCTCCCACAAAGGGTGGCATTTGACATGTCAGAGGACTCTTCTTTCGACCAAAATGGACCAATGGCATGCTTCCTACTTCAGTCAAGAGAAGTAGGTTGTTATAATGAAAAACTATAAAGAATAGAAATATCGATTCCAGTGACTGGAACTGTTGTCAGCTGATGAAAATAGTAAAATGATCAGTTTTATTGGCCTAGATGAATAGTGGGTTGTATTTGCTCGTCTACTTCCTCTGTCACTCTGGTATCTGTGACGCTGCACTCGATGCTACTCCTTAAAGCCTGCCGCTGGAAGCAGCCATTCATTTTTCTTAATATATATTGAATTGTCTGTAGATGTCCTCTGCACCTTGAGTGTTTTATGAATACATGATTGCAATGCAACATACATGTCCACACCCATTACCACTGGCTAACCGCTGTAACTGTAAGTACACGATATTGACTGTGTACATCAATACTAACGCATGCAGCATGCATGCTACCAATCTGTCAGTGCTCTGTCAATATTTATAGTTGTATGGATCCCTCTGCCATCAAAATGCAATGAAGCCGAAACCATAATCTGTCATTTACAGCTGTCGTGCTGATGGCAGGCTAATGGCTGCTGAAGACCTGACACTGATTGAGTGGACCAGTGGTACACTATAGCGTTTTCATTTGCCACATCCACTTTGTGTGATATTATAGCAGAGGCATTGCAAGGTTTATTTGTATAAAGCAACAATGCAATTGCAAATGCTTTAAAAAGATATTAAAACAAAATGAAAAGAGACATTAAAGGTACCCTGTGGAGTTTTTCACTAGGAGTAGCGTGAGTAAGGCCTTCATAAGTGGGTCCCCATATTGTTCATGATAGTGAATGATGCTCAGCGTGATGCACATTATTGTTGCTGGTTTCACATCATTCAGCTGATCGAGAGGTGATGGTAGCAGTGAGCCAAAGTACAGAAAAAATATGACTGTAAGTGAGTAAATGCTGCACTTCTGGCAGTCTGAATTTAAATGTCTCTTGTTTACAAAAGAAATCCTGAAGACACAGTTAAGGTCTGATTTGTTTTCTAGTTTAGCATTAAGGAGTTACTGCTCTCTGTCATAATTTCCACTATGCATACTTTGTAGTGTGACTCTGTAACAGTCCACAGTCCTTGTTGTAGTGCATGACAAAAATGCACCTGCCTGATTAGCTGAATAAAGTAAATAAGTTACAAACATAAATTTTTTGAGTGACAGATTGTTGAATCATGTGAATACATATCACAAGACTAGGGGAAAAAAACAACTTCATGCCTATACAGAGCCTCCTCAATGGATTTGACTAACTCAGACTGCCAGAACCTCATATCAGCTTCAGCTGAACTTGAATATTTTTTCATGCTAGATAAGGTTTGTAATTTTTTTTGTCCTATCTTTTTACAGTAATTTTGCACTACAAGAGATTGCTTTATGGCCAGTATGGACAAGAGGACTGATTACAATGGCCAATTACTCCTGCATGCAGTATTTCAGTGCACATATGGCCGCAGGCAAAAAGTGCATGATTGCTTAGGAGCTTTTCAACCCACAGGTAATTGTTGCCAACTGTGAGGAAAACATAGTGGTGTGACTGCACTGGGAGAATAATAATGACATCCAAGTATCATAAACACAGAAACTGACATAGTTTCAGTGACATATGTTTTAACTGTGATCAAAACCTGTATAATTACTATATTTCTTTCCTTCCAACTGTCCCCTAGGATTTGAGCACTTGCCATGCTGTAGCTATTAAACTTTCAAACCAAGGCCAGTACAATGTGAGTTACCTGTGTAACTCAACAATCCACTTGCAACTACACCTAGTGAGAAATCACAAATCAATATTTAATATTTCAGGAGGACAGGTAAAAAAAAAAAATAGAGCAGGGATCAGTAAATAATAGAGACCAATGCTGTGCAGGTGCTGCTGAACACAAGCCTAAATATATTCACTGTTAGTTTGTTTCTGCTATCTACACTTCCAGTCAAGTGACACTTGGGTCAATATATAATTATGATACTTTTTGGAACATAGTTGACAGGTATCATAGTTGACATTTTTGTTGTTTTCAGGCATAAAATCAACACGGCCGCCTATACCCAAACACCACATGGCATTTTTAGAGAAAGGTTCTTCTAAGTATTACATACACAATTGAGTAAAATTGAAAGTTATTTATGAAGATATTGTAGTAACACTGTTGACATGCGATAAATCCACACTTGACTCACACGCTACTTTATATTATATAACTAAGAAAGAGAAGCAAGAACATACCTTGGACTCTTGCCAGTCTTTCCTTCAGAAGGAAGTGACATCATGTGGAGCAGGTCATGTGATGTGAAATTAACACACTCCCTTGAGAGATGCTTTTGTAATGGCTAACTTAGTTGAAGGTGATTTGTCGGACACAACACACAGATACAATTTGTTATTTTCCATATAAAATTTGATATATTACAAAAAAAAAATTGTCATGATTATCTCAGCTTAATAAAATGAACACAATCAAAATAATTTTTGAATAAGCTCATTTTATTTTTGTTTAACTAATTAGAATGTGGTTATTAAATTCAGACTTTTTTTAGTTGACATTTTAATGATATCCAGTCATTTTTCATTAATAAGTGATTGTGTACATTATAAATAATTATGGAATTTGTAAAGACATGATCATAAGGAACATAAAAAAAACTTTATTATTATTATTTTTTACTTTTAATAATAACGTATGCAAGATCCCATGGACTTCAAAAGTCCCTTAATTATACATTGACTCACTTATACTGTACTTTGTTGAATCCCAGTCTAGGGCTGTTCCTGGGGGACATGTGAGTTGATAAAACTAATCAACAATAGCGAAAATAACTGAAGTGATTCTCTAAGCACCATTTTTATATTATATATCAGGTACCTATGTTTTATGTGAGGATTTCTATTTTCTCCTGCAAGTCCTGTACTTGCTGCTCCACATGTTTTTGACAGCTTTAGTTGCTTATCAGATTGAGAATTTAGATTGAAGAAAATATCAACAGCTGATAAATGTAGCAAATCCCTGGGCATACGGACAGTTTAAACTTATGATGACAAACCACTCACACAACCCAAGATCTCTTTCTTACAGCCGTTGGGATACAAAGCCATTTGGGTCACACAGGGCAGATAACCAACGAAGACTTCATGTTCACATGGACCGTCTGCTATTTGCACCAGGTAACAAACAGAATGGATGTTTACAGCTAAAAGACACTTAAAAGGCCTCTTAGAGAAAACAGAAGATAGTCACTATTCCCCATGGATCTGATAGTGGCACAGAGTGTCACTTGTGAGCTTCCACAGACTCTTCACAGCAATGCACTTTTAAAACAAAGTTGTTAATGGAAAGCTTAAAACTTATTCCTTTTGCATTCTTCTAGCGTGTCAAAATGGAGTGCCTCCACTATCCACAATGCAAATCAAATACTAACCAGGAAAAATTGGCCTTTATCGGCAGTTACTGCAGTTCCTGTGACAAATTTTTGCCAGTTTATAGCCAGAACTTAGTGAGAAACCTACTGTTTCGAGTGTTTCCATAGTTTTGTGACATTCTTTTTGGTGTTAAGAAGACAGACTTAAAATGATTGAAATGTACAAGAGCTTCAATAATAAATGCCTGTTTTTAAAAATTTGATTCACTTTTTGGTAAAATATTATGAAAGAGGAGAAGCTATTAAAATCAAACCTGTGTTTGAGTATACAGCATTGTACCACAGTAATAATACTTACATAAATGAAAAACACTTTTAGTAAAACAGTTTATCTGGAATACACTATTATAAAACAGACTTACAGTGAAGCTGCCTCAAGTGACATCACATACGCATATATTATGCTGCAAGACCTGGAAATAGACTTTGAAAGACTATAAAACATTAAGCATGAGCAAGAGTGCAGTTATACTAGTGTGTCTACAGTGTATTGCTGAGAGTTACATGGATAAAGCACTGCTGTGGTGTGTTTGAAAAAAAGTGATGATAGATATAGAAACCAAGAAAATAATTGTTATTATTTTAAAACCTTATTAGAGCCTTTGCTCCTTTCATCACACATGCACACACACACACACACACACACACACACACACACACACCACACACACACACACACACACACACACACACACACAGGACTATTGTTAATCAGCACCTTTCATCCATCAGACCAGCAGTCTGGCAGAGTATTACCACTCCACCTCCGGCTGCCTTTACTAATTAAAGTGCCAGTAATTGAACTTTCTATTTTCACCTGGACTCTTCATATGTTGTCATGACTTAAAGGATAACATTAAAAGACACTCTGCTGCCACCATAAAGAGTGAGAGTGTGACAGGGTAATGAGGGCTAAGGAACTTTGCCTATGATACACAAGGACGGCTGTTCTGTCTGTTTGTCCGCGTTTGTCTGACATGATGACAGTGGCAGAGGGTGGAGTGTGTGTTGCTATGTTGCAAACATCTGTGTGTTAGCTTGTATGTACACATGCAGGCACAACGTGACATCTGTGCTTGGCTCTTCGCATTGTTCCCACCACACGATTAAATGATGAATAGGTGGGTCAGCATGTGAAGAGCTGCTGTCCCGTGACTGGCTCATACATCTTCCCAGTCACCTGAGACATTTGCAGGCAGCACAAAGACATATGGAGACTACCCCCAGCTTATGAGAAGAAATGCATTTGAAAAAAATTTAATTCAATTGCATCTCTGGCATGTCTCGGACTAAGGTCCACAGGAAAACGAATCATTGATTTTCCCAAGAGCAAAGAGGAGAAGCTCATTCTTTATGAATTTTGTCTGAGAAATGGTGTATTGTTTGCCAGGAGAAGACAAGTGTACGGTTCATTAAATGTGTGAAATCCTACACTGATTTTGACAAATATTCGCTGCAGCAATCACACGCTCCGCATGTTCACCGTGGATGTGGTCAATACATGAATGAGTGCAGGCATGTGAGAAAGTGCATAAGTGAGTTTCCCTGTGTCTTTGTTTGTCTTTCAGGGTACAGGGTCATTGGTTAAAATGTCAAGAGCATTAGTCTCCAGAGATAGCAGAGGCATGCTGTGCTTTTTAGTGCAAGGGCACCTTTATCAAGGCTTTGTATTCTGCATTTAAAGAGATAGGACTAATCAAATGACATCACAGCCCTCAGCAACACTCTCCACACCATAGCAGACATGTTGACAGCAAAAGAGGAAAGAATGAGAAAAAACTGCTAAAAAAAACAAACAAAAAAAATACATGTTTTGGTTAAAAATTCAGCTAAAATACTAAGTGAAAATTCCAGCGAAAAATGTGTGAAAGGGTGCTATTGACAGCACATAACCTTGAAAATGAGGATGTGAATCGGTTTTTTGTTTTTGAATTTAAAATGTCATCATTTTAACACAGATGAAAAGGGGCAAATTGAAATGGCAGTTTTCATTTTGCTTTGAGTAACGACATTTCTATACTTTTTTCTGCAAGTCACCTATTTAAAGACATCTGAATTGTTACAGTTCTATAGTAAACTGCTAAGTAGAAGGTTTGTGACCAAAGATTTTATGTTTTCTAGCTATAAAACCAATAACTACAACTTGAACTTTACTACTCTTATTTTATTGCCTTTGGTACATGTTTTTCTCAGGTGCCTGTTATTTATTGCATGGACTGTGCAACTCTACAGACGTTTCATTTGTAATTATATGACACTCTACTTTGCCCTTGTCCTTTAAAGTAATACCTAATATCTATAGTGTGGTAGTGCCTCCAGTAGTTGTAGTCAAACCACATGGCAAGCACATTCCTTATCTTTTACATTTTGCACCAGTGTCTCTTTTACCCAAAATGGTACTTTGGAGTCGTGTTTGGGGCCATGGAAAGTTTTATGTTTTTGTTTATCTGTGAAGAGACAGGCAAATGTTATTCTCGTCATTAATTATGCATGTAAGTCAAGTTGATTCAACAAAATGATAGTTCTAATTTAAGTTTGATGCACAACGTGGGAAGTGCTTTCAGCCATGCCCTGTAGAATACCACACACTGACAATGAAGTCAGTATTTCAATAGGCAAGGCAAGGCAAGGCAAGGCACATTTATTTTTAAAGGCAATTCACGGTGCTTTACAGTGGCAAAGAAATGCATTCAGAAAATTAAATATAAAGATGATTTAAAAGTAGACATTAAGGTCATACATTAAAATCATAGAAATATATAAAAGTGCATTAAGAGTCAAGAAAATACACTACTGTTCAAAAGTTTGGGGTCATTTAGAAATGCCCTTATTTTTGAAAGACAAGTAGTTTTTTTTTGAATGAAGATTAAATAGATGACATTAAATGAATCAGAAATACAGTCTAGACATTGTGAATGTGGTAAATGACTATTCTAGCTGGAAACAGCTGATTTTTAATGGAATATCTCCATAGAGGTACAGAGGAACATTTCCAGCAACCATCACTCCTGTGTTCTAATGCTACATTGTGTTAGCTAATGGTGTTGAAAGGCTAATTGATAATTAGAAAACCCTTGTGCAGTTATGTTAGCACATGAATAAAAGTGTGAGTTTTCATGGAAAACGTGAAACTGTCTGGGTGACCCCAAACTTTTGAATGGCAGTGTAGATTTAAAATCAGGTCACAGTAAACAATGTGGTTTTCAGGCCTGATTTAAAAGAGCCGACAGTTTGAGCAGACCTCTAGTGTTCAGGAAGTTTGCTCCACAAGTAAGGAGCATAATTCATTAATAAATAAATAAATAAATAAATAAATAAATAAATAAATAAATAAATAATAATAATAATAATAATAATAATAATAATAATAATAATAATAATAATAATAATAATAATAATAATAATAATAATAATAATTACCTGATTTGTGACATTGGCACCCCGTCCCACACAACTGTGATTTGGTCACACTTCGCTGTGGATGTTACATTTTTTTAAATCTGAAAGTTGGTACCAGTGCTTGAAGTGGACAAAAAATGCCAGTACTCCCCTTATTCAGATGTTGCTGTTTGTATCAGTCAAGGATGATCTCTGTAGCGAATAAAAGATACTGGGAGAAATTGCTAATGTTTACAAGATAAATTTATTTCATCAACGAGACACTATTTTAATTGTTAGAGTAGACAATAGTTGACCATGTCCACGAGCTTTAGTGTGTTGTGCAATGAAGTCATCAGGATGCCTTTAGTTTATTGTACTCCCAACCCTGACATCCCTGGAACCCAGAGCAAAACTCTGCTCAGAGGCCGTCCTACCTGACCATGGAAACCATATGCCACACGGTCACACCTGACACCCCAGTGCTTCCACTGCAATCCTCCCTCCTTTAAAACACTTTTCTCCATCTGCCAGTCTAAGAATAAGCAGACCTATACAGAACAGAATTAAATACAAACAAGCCATATTTATTAAACAGGATATTTTCAAAATATTTCTCAAGAAAAGTGAATATTTACATTAAAACAAAAACTGTAGAAACTATAAAATGCAGAAAATAATCCTCACAAAATTATGTAAATGTTGTAAATGAACCTTGACTGAGAAACTAAATAACTAAATAACCATTGTTCTGTACAGTTATGAGGCTTGTCTGGTCTGTTCCTCACAGAATCTGCCCCTGCAGGGCATCAGGTTGAATCCATGCATGCACACATTAATGTAGGTTCACCCACAGTACAGTGATCTTTTCAGAGCTGCAGTTGATGAACACTGTAGCATTATGAAATGTAATAAATAGTTGTATTTCACTTACCTTTGTTTGGCACAAAGTGACAGAACAGCCTTGAAGTGGCTGCAAGAACACAAGACCCAGACAGACCAAGATGCACCGTCCAGCTCTGCTGCAGACACAGACAGACAGCACTGCAGGCTATAGCACATTATTCAACATTACTATTATGGTCTAAAATGAAGCATAGAGCTGGGAGAACACAAGTTTACCCTGTTCCTACAGTTCACTCTCTTGGTGTTTTTTCTCATCTCCTTTTGTGACCTTTTGTGTTCTTCCTCTCATTGAAGTTGTAAACACTGGGGGAAGTCAGGGGTTTAGGTTACATACCGAGTGGCCAAGCTGTGCTCATCAAATCCCCAAATGTTTTCTCTGTTTGTTACTTAATCCTTTATACTTCCTCACAAACAGCTGTGGACACAACAGCTGTTGTTGTGGACATTATACTGCTTTTGTCCTCCACTGGAGTCCACGTAGAGGACCTTGTGCCAGACACACAGAAGGTCAGAGCTACAACTCCCATGCATACGGCTCTGGACTGGGTGGCAGTGGGATTGTCCACTAATTGCAAGGTTGGCAGTTTTCTCATCACCTGAGGTGTCTTTGCTACTTACAATCTGCTAGTGAGAACCATTTGCTACCACTGAGCATGTACATTATAAGCCCTTATAGTGGAGCCGCCATGCAAACAAATTCTAGGCTGCTTGTAAACATGTGGAAGTAACAGTTGGAAATCTCTTATCTTGAATTCTTTGGGTGTCTGTCATTCAGCTGCTTAGATAAGTTTAAGGTGTCTTATTTATTTGGCTTTTGGCTGTCTACACTAAATATTTCCACACATGACTCCTGGTATGTTACTTTTCCACAAGTTCAACACCAGTTCTTGGTCTCTACTGCACAATATATGTTTGCTCCATGTGTAAAAAAAATTAAAAGATTTTCTCATATTCTTTGCTGGAGCATATTGAAACATCAGTTTTGTCCCAAGCAAATGGGTTGTAAAACATCACAAAAATCAGGTAAAATCAGGTCAAAAAATTTGTCTTTTTCCTCAGGTTTTGCATTGACTTCTGAGTGCTGATGTTGGTTCCAACCTAGTGTTTCAAATAGACACTATAATTAATAAAAAGGTAGACCTTTTTATTACTTATACCAGCATTTAAGCTAAAACCTGCTTTTACCCCCTGACATCCAGCACACTCTGCCCTGTATCACTGGAACAACTAGATTAACACACTGGTATTTTAGGTTGTGCATCAAGACAGACCCCTATTATTTTCTACCCAAACCTACATTCAGTGGCAGCAAGGTGCACAGACCAGGTGGGCAGAATATGCCATTTGTCAGTGTTGATGCCACTGGAAAGATCTGCTGTCCCTCCCTTACACAGCGACGATTGCACCTGCAGCTCCTTGCTTTGTCAGGTGATAACACCTCTTAACACTTCTGTGGTCTTGTAGCCATCACAGTAAAGGGAGAGAAGCTTGCTGATGAGTGAGAAAAAAAATGATACATTGACCTTTGCAACCTGTAATCCTGGCAATATAAAGATAATTTAAAAAGACATTTCCTGTAATGGAGCAGAGGTCAGCTCTTACAGAGGACCTGGGAAGAAATAACATCCAGCACTTCTGAGGCCATTTGTACATTACTTTTCTGAGATACTGCAGCAGTACTGTATTGTTCTTTGTGTACTGTGTATCACTTGTCATGTGTAGGCGATGTAGTAACACACAGGCTTCATTAAGCTAACAGTGTCATAGCTAATTTATAAACAAAGCAGTTTATTGCTGAGCTTCAGGTTCTCTGGGTGAACGCAGTGAAAAAGCAATAAATTACATTGAGGCTACCACTAGAACAACTATTCAACTAAAGGAAAACCAGACTTGACATCAGCAGCAGTGTTCAGTCCTGCAGTACTGTCTTGACTGATTCCCTTTAACCTCTGTCTGATGAAGGTTAAGCAGCATACTGTGTGGCAGAGATGTGTTACTGGTTATCAAACACGTTATTGTGTCTCCCAGTAATCCTCCTTTAATCCGCCTAATATTATATTGCAACACTTTGTCCTCTGCCTCTACACTTGTGTGCCACGAGACACAACAGTGCAATTTCAAGCAAAGAGTCTGATGGTGGTACAAAATGCTGCATATGAAATTTGCTATACAAGATGTGTAATTGGAAACTATAGTAGCTTTGACTCATGTTAATACTTGGAAGTTGAAGTATGGACAGAGAGGTAGAGGGATACACTTAGAGGGTTGGAAGTTTTTAAAGGCTTACTGAGGCAGACCTGCATATTTTCACAGCAGCGCTGACAGTCCATGCACGAGGCGGTAATGCCACACATTACTGTGCTATCTGACAGGCTAAACAAACAACAGATACTGGCTGTCACACCACATACCCAGGTGTCCACACTTCTCCACCTGAGCTCAACAACGAACGTGCAAGTAGCTAGCCAATGAAGTGACATCATAAAACACAGCGCCTGAAGGGAACACTGCATTATCTGAAAATATACCAAAAAAACCCCAAACAAAAAACAAACAGAAAAGCAGTTTGTGTGAATGTGGGAAATACACTTAACAAAAAATCTCTAAGAGTGCGGTACTCCTCCAAGGCTGCTCATTCCTCCATGTGGCATTGTCAGAAGGCAGCATTTTTTAAAAATAAATGCAGCATTTGTTTATTAGTTATTGATGATCAGAAATCATGGGATCATAGAATGTGTCCATTTAATAGATGTACCCACAAACAAAATGACCTTGCACTGAGCACAGGTGTGTGTTGTGCATGTGTACGTTATGTACGGATACCAAACTGCGTGACCTCAATATGTAGCAGGCGGCAGGAATTGATGCAACTCAGAAACCCTCCCATAATTTAATCAATTGTTCTTTGTATCATTTCAGAGATAAGTCCCAATAAGTCCACAGTAGTCGATTTGTGGTATGATCACAATCATGTGTTGTCATAGTTACAGTGACACCATGCCACTATCTCACAATTATACAGAAATCATTAACAAATCTTTGGATCCAGAGTATAAGCCGCATCTCTGCCAAAGTCTGATTATTTGGTCCTTGTGTCATTTTGACCATCCCTGAAAATTTCATCTAAATACATTAGTTCATTTTTGAGTAATGTTGCGAACAGACTGACAAACCAACGCTGAAGTAAATTCCTTCATCATATTTGCATTTTGGTCAATGTGCTTGTGTGTGCAAGGATGCAAATCCAACCTTCTATTATCTTAAGAGCCCTCTGATTGCCTAAAATGTAGCATTGTTTTTTAACACATCACCAACTCACAGAAAGTGTTAACCTGACCTGAAAATAACTCCACATGGTGCTGTAACATGATGCTGTGACTAAGCCACACAAAGTGTACAATGATATTTAATCAAAAACTGATTCTCATACCTTTTCTGTTTTTTTGTTTTTTTTTTCACTGTGTGAGACATCCTTCCATCAGATAGAGCTCATTAGACTTTTTGGCTTCCAAACAACTGTGTGGCTCTAATGTATGATATTAATATATGCTACCTATCCTGTGGACAAAAAGAAAGCTTCATATATAATCACCAGTATCTATATATGTTTGGACATATGGACACAGAGTGTGTTGTGAATATTCTCCATCTTGTTTACATCCATCAAACCATCCAACTGAATATTCATCGATAATAGATCAGTAGGTGGTGGATAAACATGATACAGATAGAAAAACAGATAGATGACCACACACCCCTGTCAGTCCATCATCTATTTTAGACTGAAAGCAATAATATCCATATATATCTATTCAGCTGTGTATTGATATTTACATCCATGCTGGAGGGAAGGACAGATGAATGTGTCCATTAGTCACTGATGTCAATCACCGATACAGCTACAAACAGTATCTGCACACACACTACCATTCAAAACTTTGGGGTCACTTAAAAATGTTCTTATTTTCGAAAGAAAAGCATTTTTTTCCTGATGGAAATAACATTAGATGAATCAGAAATACAGTCTAGACATTGTTAATGTGGTAAATGACTATTCCAGATGGAAACAGCTGATTTTTAATGGAATATCTATATGGAGGTATAGAGGCCCATTTCCAGCAACCATCACTCCTGTGTTCTAATGCAACATTGTGTTAGCTAATGGTGTTGAAAGGCTAATTGATGATTATGAAACCCTTGTGCAATTATGTTAGCACATGAATAAAAGTGTTTTCATGAAAAACATGAAATCGTGTGGGTGACCCCAAACTTTTGAACGGTAGTGTATAGGTAAAATAATAATAAATTGCTTTCAATCTGACTATTCCAGCAATGTTTACAGCTAACCATCCCTCTTTTACAATAATGGTGTAATTTAGCCCTATTTCCCTCTACAACTTGTCTGATATGATTTAGTAACTTTTCAGTGACTATAATGGGCCGGGAAAGACCGACAGCACCCCCATGGGTGACATTTGTCCCCTGAGTCCCACTGTTCAATGTTTTGTTCATTTCTCCTCCTTTTTTTTTTTTCCTGAATACTGTTGACATAGTTCACAGAGGATCAGAAGACATCCCAACTTATGTGGGTTACTTTGGAGTCTGTAGAGCTACTGCAGTATCTTCAGCATGTACTCAGGGTCACCCTGCGGCCCTTTCTTCTCCTCTGGGTGACTACTGTCTGGCTAAGGCCCATTTTTAGCTCAGCCTCTTTCCTGCAGCTCCTCTTTTGTGGACTTGGGTTAAGATAAGAAAGATGGAATTTCTGAGGCAGCCATGTAGTCACGTTACTTATCTGGAGGCCTAACCATAATCAGGCATTATTAGTTGAACAAGATTTACCACTAACCAGCAGGTTTCAGTGGACTTGCTCACAGAAGCTAAGCTAAAGCTGCTAAATAAGGCGAACTTATAATCAGTCTCCACTCCATTATTAGGTGAGATCTGTTTCAAAATTTTTATCACCAATCCCAATTGAGCTTTGCTTTTAAATATTTTCTTGATGTCATTAAATCCCATTAAATCAATAAAGCGGAAATGTGCTCTTTTCAAGTACTTCTTTACTTTGTCCATGTCGTCAGCTAAAAGCCACTTAGTTCTTGCTGAAGGTCAACATGAGTCACAATCATACAGTTTCAGTAATTTTCTAAGGCAGCTGGGTGCTGTATCTTTTTAATGTATCAAACAGCTGCTATATTTTTCTTGTGTCTATTTTCACCTTTGGATTAATGCACATTTATAAGTATTCACAGCAACAGGACAACACATGCAGGATTGAGTCAGTGCTCATGACAATCAATGTATGAATGGCACACAGGATTAACATACACTACCAGTTTGGGTCACTTATAAATGTCGTTTTGGTTTTTTTTTTGGACAGAAAAGCTTTTTTTTTTTAATGACGATGACATGAAGTTAATCAGAAATATAGTCTAGACATTGTTAATGTGGTCAATGACTATTCCAGCTGGAAACAGCTGATTTTGAATGGAATATCTACATAGGGGTGCAGATGTTCAAGCTAATCATGTTGACAGGTGATTAAAAAACCTTGTGCAGTTATGTTAGCACATGAATACAAGTGAGAGTTTTCATGGAAAACATTGACTGGGTGAACCCAAACTTTTGAATGGTCATGTATATAAAGCTTTTGGCTTATTTTTTTTTTTTTTTTTTTTTTTTTAGACTTTTCATTAGAGTTAGTCATTAAAAATATTTAATTTAAGCAGATTATTTTTCAGTGATCACAAAGATTTGCCCTGCACTGGTGGATAACAGGCCCAAAATGAACAAAATGAGAATTTGGATCATGCAGTAAGGCAGCCCTGCCATTTTATTTTATTTCTTGGTGGATTCTCCATTTTAATGACACTGCTTGTCTTCCAGTGTGCAAATGTTGCACCACAGCAATTCCACCCATCAATATTGTGAGAAAACATCGAAGCCGCATCCTTCGCTCAGCACCAGCCAAGACGACCGTGATTGGCTTAAAGAAGTACAAACAACCCAGAACTTATGTTTTTTCCTAAAGCAGACTGATAATGAGGTAAAGCCAGATCATTATGCACTACAGAATGATCTGACTATGCGAGGCTAGAGGCCTGCAGAGCACTGGTCTGTCTCCTACAGTTGCAATTAATGGCCCAAAAGCCCTCTGATAGACACCTGTTCTTTGTCTTTGATCAACACAAGGCCACAGTCAGTAGATGGCTCTTACACATGCATTAGTACCTGAGTTTGTAACTGTAACACCAAGTCAGAACGATGTCAGAGAGCAAATCACAAATTCTCTTTGGTAAGGGTAACCTGAACACACACAAAGACACACACACACACACACACACATGCGCACACACGCAGATCTGGTTTTTCCTCCAGTGTGTCAGCAACCATCAGTTTTCCAGTCAGGATTGAGGAGTGAATGAGGTGACTCACCTCGAAGACACCTGAGGTTGAACCCCTCCCCTCCGATTCCTTTTCCTCACAGCCTCCAATGAATTTATGAAATGTCAAGCGGCCAAAATCACTCTTTTCCGGCTGTAGAAAGTCCTCGGAACGGGATGTTAGGGTTGCAACACTGAAGCAGGCAGCTCTAACCTGGATGGATGAGCACCCAGGACACAGCCTGTAATTTAGATTTCATTACGATAGCAGTGCAGGTACAGTAGAAAGAGAGAGGCGCTTTGATGAGGATGAAGATGGTGGTGGAAGATGGTGAGGAGCCATGATGGATCACCAAAAGTACGTGCTGCATGGTGGTGAAGTGGAGGCCCGAAAGAAGGAGAGAGCTGTTGCAGATAGTAATTGACTGGACAGGAATAAAAACTGGGTGAAAAATAAAATAGCTGAGTGGCTCAAAAAAGTGACTTTCTTAGCAGCAGGATGAACACTTAGAGTGGATCAGAAGATGGACTTTGATGAAAATGGATGGGTAGGTGAGTACTGGAGAGGCTGTTAAAATGGGCTGGTGGTGAGGATGACCATCACAGGGCACACTCTTTGTGAAGTAGCTGGATGTAACAAGAATTACATCATCTGTTCTGTGTCTCTTTGGCTTGTGACAGAGCTTAAGGATCAGAGCAGTGGGATAAGCGTTAAACATAATTTCCCTCGGATAAAGCCAAAAACTGGTCAAAGCATTTTAATATTCCAAATGGGTATTTAATAATCAAGCAAACAGTGAGCAGCATACATTGCAATCCTATTAAAACTTTGCCACCTCTCAGCTCTTTCCTCTGATCTGTCAAGCTGCAAGCCCTAAGCCCCCTCCCAGATGTACAGTTTTTTTCAGAGCCTAAAGGTCTGGATGTCATCTCCTTCAGCCACTTGTTAATTAGATGCTGTTAAGCTGTCCACTCTGCCGCAGCCTTATCAGCTTAATTGTCTTATTAATGAGCTCCAGCGTTCTAAATGATTTAGTCTTGGCTTGTCAAATCCTTTTTCGATGATTTTTTCCCCCCTCAAACTGTGGACAGCTTCCAGTATCACGAGATGATCATACATTTGGTCGCAATTTTAAAAGCACAGTGTCATGGAATAAGAAGAAGTCCAGAATATTTTCTGTCTTAACTTCGTTTTTAGTTTGAGTTATATTTTTTCAGGCAATTACTGGTTTGTGAAATGTTATTTGGCTCTTAGAAATACCTGGTAAAATTACTGTGCCATACACCTCTATTAACTTCGGTCTCCAAAATGTCAAATTGTTGATTCCAGCCTGTTTAATATGCTTTTTGAGTTTTTAAAAAATGTTTTTTTTTTAAATATTTCAGGATTACAGGAGCATTTCATAGAAAAGGGAACTGAACTGGAGAACTTGCAAGTTCAGCAGTGTCACATGCAATTCAAGATAAACCCCTGCTTCTTCCAGTGAATTAATCATTTTAGTGACAGTGTTCACCTCATTTTGTGCAAATGTTCCACCACAGCTATATGCCGCAAAAATAAGTTTGGCTATACAAGACGAAATCTCTCCCAAAACTTCATAAATCTATCACAAACACAGAACTGCCATCAGTGGCTAAACACAGTAGGCGTAAGCCCAATAACTGATTGGGATCAGTGGTAACCATGGTGACACATTCTTATATGGTCAAAATCCATTTGTATAGTGTTTTGGTTGTTATAAACTTGGAGGTGTAACATAAAAGCTGTTAGGATATAAAGACATTCATGTCTGCCGTCCCTCACTAGTTAGCCTACCAGCTTTAAAAGCCAGTCATAATTCAATCCAGTTCAATTCAGTTTTATTTATATAGTGCGGGACCACAAAAGCTGTACAATGCCTCAATTTTTTTCATCTTTTAATTGAAAATTCAAGTAGCTCAAGTCCAATGAATAGCTTGAAATGGTACAAAGGTAAGTGGCAAACTGCCAGAGGTTAAAAAAACGTAAGGTTACCCAAAACTGAAAAATAATGTACATTTCAGAAATATATAAAAAGGGGCATTTTTCAGGGAGCAAGAAATGGGTTAACAACTTAAAGTTGTTCTGCAGCAATGGAGGTTGATCAAGCCTTGAAAGTTGGTGCTACCAAATCTTACAGGTGTCCCAACTTTTCTTGATTTCTTACAATCCCCTCTGTCTGCATAAAAGTAGTGTTGGATTACACCATGCCACCATAACCTCAAGAGTATTATCTGAACAGTACTGTACTGCAGAAAGTAGTGTGTTGCAATAAAAATAGCGAGGAAAACGCAATTAACAGAAGAGAGACAGAACATCATAACACTTGAAAATGTAGGATCTTTCCTACAGAGAAATTACGAAGAAAGTCAAGGTGTCAGTGAGTACAGTTTTCTTCACCATCAAAATGCACTCAGAAACTGAGGGAAAGTCTGACAGGAAGAGGTGTGGAAGACCCAAAGTCAGAACAGAATCACAAGACTTGTTTCTAAGAGTCAACAGCTTGGTGATAGGTGGCTCATAGGACAACAGCTTCAAGCACAGCTTAACAGTGGTAGTAGTAAGAAGTCTCAGTTTCAACTGTGAAGAGAAGACTTGGACTTGCAGGTTTGACAGGTCGTGTTGCAGCAAGAAGCCGTTGCTAAGATGTCAGAATACAAAAAAGAGGCCTGCCTGGGCCATGAAACACTGCCAATGGACTATTGAAGCTCAATGCTGCCAATTACTCATTACTCATTGGTTTCTCATTGGTTTTCAGAGCAAAACAGCCCATTCAGAACAGCCATGGAACTAGTGGTAATGGTGAAACACTGAAAGACAACACATTTGATAAATTTGCTGTAAAGAAGTGCAGCATGGGACCTTATTCTGAAGAAGTCACAGTAATGTTGTGCCTCAGCAGTAGCTTAATACAGTTTGAGCTGATGTAAAGCCAAGTTTGTAAACAGAGAAGCCATTATGCCTCCTGTTAGTTATTAACAGCTAACCACTCATTGACTGTATCAGCAACTCACTGTATCCATGTTACCGTAATATGGCTGTTCCTTGTAAAAGTGTATGTCTGTTCACGCAAGTGAAGACTTTTCCCATATTTTCCAAAATAGTTGGGTAAGAAAAATATATCTCATGTTCAGACTGTTTACTCAGAGATGCTCAACGACTTTAACTTTCCCAAAATTTCAAAGTCTTTTCTTGTGTTATGAGACCTGAATCTGAAAATGTTGAGATAGTAAGTGATGTTTGTTTAATAGATGCAATGCACTTTTGTAGAAAACAACTTAAAAGATTTTTTTTTAAATGTTACAAAAAGCATAGTATTGTAAACTCAAATGCAACAGAGGAAATGCAACTTGTGTATCTTCATACAGTGTAAACAAAGACTGTGAGCTGAAGAGAAGTCACACAAAAAGTATACTCATGCTTTTCATTGTCACAGCCTCATAATAGATGCACAGCACCAGGTGTTCTCCAAACAAAAAGGCAGGATTGCTGGAGGATGCTGTTTACCTTAAAGATGAGTTGGATGGCTGCAGGTTCCCACAAAATGCAGCAAGAATCTGTCACCTGCTGCTCATCATCCACCCCGGTCACCCAGCTGTTTCCCTCTGATGTTGTTCCATCCCTGCAATATTTAAAACTCATCCACTGACAACAAGCCACGAAAATTTCAGTATTCTGCTAGTTGACCCATTTTGAGCAACAGCACGGCTTAAAAAGTAACACTTCATGAAAAGTTTTTTTTCTGTTGCTTTTTTTTAAATAATACAATGCACCAAAAGTTCTGCTGATTAAATGCTTTAATGTGACATAACAGTACGTTTGCATCAGGAGTAAGACATTTAATTCAAATCTTTTTGTTGTGTATACTGCAAAATCATACCATTAGCCACCCCATGGCATTTACAGTAAGGTCAAAACAGAGAGGGATCAGTAAACAGAAAAAAAGTCATCAGCTGGATGAAACTGTGACTCCCCCATGTGTGGGAAGGCACTTATGATAATGACAGCTGCTAAAAAAAATAATGGTTAATTGTAGTTAACTTTTGTTTCACTCTAAGTCTTGCATATATGTACCGTCAGTGGCTACATTACAATGCCACACGTAAAATAACAGCAACAAGTAAAGCACTTGGAGAATACTCCGCCAAGGCAGCTCAGTTGTATCATTTCTGACGGATGAAATCTTTAAAAAAAATGTGTGGCAGGCAGCTGGTGTAGTGTTCACTTATCGTCATAGTTACAGTGATGCCGTGCTGCAATCTTGCAGTGATACAGAAATCTTTAACGGATCCGTGGATACAGACTATAAGCCAGATCACTGCCAAAATCTAATCATTTTCTCCTTGTGTCATTTCTGACCCTCCATGAAAATTTCATCCAAATCCAACTAATGAACTTTGAGGTGTGGTCTCACTATCTGGTGAAAATTTGTACCATCAGTGCTTCCTGATTTTGTGATCTGTGGAGAAACTGGTGGGCAGATTTGACAAACTCTAGACAGAGCCAACCTCTGTTTCCTGCCTTTATAAGGTAGGTTAAGTTAACACCTGCTGTTTGTAGCTTCCCCTATCACTTACTTTCTCCTTCATGAAGCTTTGGAAATAATCATTGCACCACTGTTTCCACTGTATTCTGCCTGTTCCTTTGTGGTTCTTGGTGGATCCATGCTGCATTTCCTTTTTAGGGGTGTCATATGGCTGTTTTGCTGATTCCAAGCAGGCTAGTAACGTCTCACTGTATCCCTCCACATTAACCAAGATGACTGCCTTCTCATTGTCTTATGGTTCTCTCTTTTTAGGCATTTTTTAGTAATAATGCAGTTTAGATTATCTGTTGACTTTACATATACAGCTTTTACAGTTTCAATTTAATGTATTTGGAACATAATTCATTGCATGTACTGAATTATTATGAGATTTTTTCATGTCCTTTAGAAGATTTTATAATTATTTCAATACTATTGTAGCGTTCAAAGAAAATCATCAATATTAACAGCCTATTGTGTAGTGCAAAGAAAACAACAACTGGTGGAGAATCTGTCTCAAGTAAAATTTAAAAAAAAGTTTACCGATACGCACAGGATAACCACATTAATGTTTCCACAGTGTCTTCGACTCCTGATTCCTATCGCCGCTCCAATGCTCTGCTTCCCTCAGCTCCAGTGCAGAACATGAACAACTCCCAAACAATACCACAGAATGTAAATCACTCAGCACTGCTACAGGCTGAATTACAATTACAATTCACACTTTTTATTGTCCTTGCTAACCCGACAATCAGTGAGATGTTTCCTTGATGGTGATGAGGTGGCAATAAACCCATTTCAAATGCTGCATCTCATCGATAAAGCATGAGGCCTGATAGTCACATTCACGCTTCCTCATGAGCTGAATTTGTGTGATTTGAAGTTGGTTCCTCTCAAGAGGCAATTTAGGGCTTGATGGCATCAGGCACACTGATTGGACGAACCTGCCAGCATTGTGGGCTAGATGCCATTAAGCTGTGTGTGTGAAAAGTCGCTATTTGCTACTGTAATTTAGAACCATCAAGAGTATAGTGGGGATTTAAAAATCATTTGTCGAGGCTGCCATCAGTTGAGGAAAACAACTGAGAGTATGCCAATCGCTAATCCAATTCTAACTGTCATGTATTCCACAAGCAAATATAAAAACTCTTAAATCAGAAGCGGATGACTGATTCATGGTCTTGATCCAAGCTTATGGTTTAACATTTAATTCTCGTTTTCGCAGTGATGCTGAAAAAAAGGCAGCTATTTAAATTTTAAATGTGTGCCAAAGCCTGCAGACCCTGTAATGCATCCTTTCTTTGCCTTCTGCCCTCAACGCTCTCGACTGACAACAACCCGATTGAAAGCAAATGGATCAATATAACAAACCTTTATTCCCCCTTTTCCACGCTCCTCTGTATGTCTAGATAGATCTCTGTGGGGGAGAGGTGATAGCATCTAACATGTGGCTAACAACCCGGGCTGTTGGAGAGACAGCATCCCTGGCCTGCAGTCAGCTGAATGGCTATCCATCAGGATGGGTTATTTTCTCCACATCAGCTATGTTGCTTTCCTCCCACATAGTGCTGAGAGAGACTCGGCTGTGCGGCATGTATTCTTTCTGTCTTTTTCGCTCCCTCTTCATCATTGTTTTCCTGTCTCCCAGTCTTTTCCTCCTGTCCCCTTTTTACCTCCTTTACTGTCATATCACTGAAAAGCATGAGATTCCCCTCCCTTAATCCTGTCAGCTGCTGCATTTTAGATTTTGCTTCTTTTTGTTTTGACAAACATGCCTAAAGGCAGCAGTGTTAAATACTGAGTAAATACAACAAATCTCTCTTTTAGTGCTGAAGCAATTTAAATGTTGATGCAATTTGCAGTGGTGGAAGATACATTTACCTGTAGTAAAGTCACTCAAAGCAAAATTTGAGGTTCTTAAGCTTGAGTTCATCTTATTACTCCGCCAAGGAACATGGCGGAGTTATGTGAAGATCAGCGTATGTTTGTCCGTCCGTCTGTCTGTCTGTCTGTGTGTCTGTCTGTTCGCAACATTACTCAAAAATGGACTAATGGATTTGGATGAAATATTCAGGGAATGTCAGAAATGACACAAGGACCAAGTGATTAGATTTTGGCAGTGATGCGTCTTATAGTCTGGATTCATGGATTTGTTAAAGATTTCTGTATCATTGCTAGTTAGCGGCACAGTGTCACGGTAACTATAACTACAAGTAAGCACTACGTCAGCTGGCTGCTGACAATCACATGATTGCGATCCTACTACAAATCCACCACTGCGGACTTATCAAGGTTTATCCATCAGAAATCATACAACGACTGAGCAGCCTTGGCAGAGTACTGTGCTTTCTGAGTGCTTTTCTTGTTACTAATTACTTTCAGATGAAATTTTTATCCACAGAAAAGCATGACAAGCTTGTTATGTACAACGCATTTCCCCAAGTGAATCCTGACTATCTGGCAAGTTACAGTAGGCAGCTGCACATCCACAAAACCAGTGGGTGAGGTGTGCAGGCAAAAATAAGGGTTTCAAATAAGTTTTAAGTGATTAATGAATATATTAATGTTATATATTCATATAAGTTGTTTAATACTGTATTGCTGTTACCTTTGAATGAAAGGGATAATTTATTGTCTTTCTTGTTCTCACATAGAGGATTAGAATATTTTTGGTTTCCACTGACAACTTAAAAAGAAAGAGGAAAACAATGCAACATAGCACACTTTTTTTCCCCTCCAGAAAAGCCTCAACTCACATTACATTTCATTATGTCTACTATTTTATGATTTGCATTTGTGCTGTACTGTAATGCACTGTAAAAAATGTTTTGTAATGTTTACAGGTGAAAAACTGTAAAATCACAACAGTAAAAATCTGTAAACTCTAAAACAGTTTGATCCAGTTTATGTAACACTGAATCACCATAAACAAGGTAATCAGGAGAAAACTGTGTTTTCACATTTTTTTCTCTTGAAAAAATACATTTTTCTGCTCTTGCACAGTTATTTAAGGGGAAAATGCCCTAACGTACAACATCAATACTGTAATTTTTGCATTTTTTTCTCTAAAAGGATACCAATTTTTACAGTTAAATGCACATATTGTTGTGCTGATAATGGCATGGCAATTTCTGCATTTAGTTCATGTAAAAGTTAGTTTGTACCGGTTAAAATGATGTACTTTTGTGTTAATATTGGACATATGCTTTATGACTGCTATAACTGTGTCATTGATAAAAATACATATATCAAATGTTAAATACACTACCTGTTTGCTGATAATGGAAAAATGTTATATTACTAACAGGTCACACAAACTTTATATTGTATGGTTTTAAAAGGTTAAAGCTTTTTTTAACAGTAAAATATGTAATGACAGCAGTGTTCTGGCAACTACAGTTACTGGATTTTTTATTTTTTTATTTTCTTATAGTGTGTATTCATCAACACACAGTAATGAATGCCAGTATAATGGAACAATACAACATGCATAATGGAGCTTAATTGTAAGCAGATGCAGTCTGGATATTTACGTAACACAGGTCTAAATGACAATGTGAAAACTGTGGCAATGGGAAAGAGGTCGCTTGTAGTGGTGATCCTGAATATGCAGCTCCCCTCGGCTTTCACAAGGTTGATAATGAGTTTCAGCTCATTATTACTGTTCTGCCCACAACTTCACTTTAGTTTCACTCTGACAGTGTTATTTTTGGCAACAGCAGGGAACTGACTGCAGAGACAAAGCTGTAGTAAAACACAGTCCGCTACCTTCCCAACTCTAAAAGATAAACATATTCAGAGGCTAACTTGTGAACATTGTGAAGCTTTAAGCCGATAAAGCCAGATATTTTTTCCCAGCAGTTGGTGGAGACCAAAACAGAGAAAGAAGAGAGAGAAAACTGGACAAGACACCAAAGGAACACTAACACTAATGTTTATTTGTATAACACAATTTATACACAAAGCAATTCAAGGGGCTTTACAATGGCAAAGGGGAGTGAGAGAGTGATGACATTCAAAGGAGGGGCACAACATTAAATCTTTTGACTAAACCCTGATCTTGAATAAACAAGCTCCTACTAAATTTCACAACCACTTGGCTGGATGGATGGTTTATTCCTCTGAAGGGTCTGGTAGAGGGTTGTACTCGTGCTGCTGCTGCAGACACTGGCCCACTTAAGAGGCACTGGTGATTTTCTATCTGTGCTATCACTGATCCCAAGGCAGTTGCAAGTTAATGTTTGAGCTAGCTTGGGGTAGCTGTCTCTGGTAACACTGATCCTCACTGATCTCATCTGCAGTCTGTGTCTTTCTCTACAGTGTACCCAAGGGGGAAAAGTTTGCTACTTTAATTCCTTCCATGTCTGAGAGAAACATGCACACTTCTGTTAGCTCAGTCTCCCTAACTCCTTAGAGGATTGTGCATATGACTCTAGTTGTAAGAGACTACATATTTTCTCTCAGTGAAAAGGAGTTAAAGATGGAAATACAACTTGTGTATGTTTCTATAGTGTGTGCTCTTTTAATTATCTTTAAATTCAATTTGAATTGTCAATTTTTAGTCAGTTACAGGGACCCTTTACCACTTAGAATGAATGTGTTTTCACCAAAACTATCCTACTCTTTTTGTTTCTCTGTTGTATATGGTGATATTAGTCTTCCATGTAACTTGACTGCCTTGCTCATAAACATACATAATGCATAGGTATTAAGCAGAGCAACCACACATCTTCAGCAAAGTATAAGTGCGATGGTGTGGTTTGTATTTTAGATGTGGTGGTGATACATCATTAGAATAATGACTTTACAGTTCAGTGATGCACTGAATCATTTCACGTCATTCCAACAAACTGCATTTAAAGCAAAATAAATGGGAGATGGGGAGAATATTTGTACGACCAGAGTTAAGCAGAACCTATTTATGTTTGACATGATGATGCATATCTGGATGGAATAATTTGAATGTAAGCTATAAATGCTTGCAGACGGAATCACAATGTGTCACCAGATTACATCTGTGTGACACCGTGATTCTATCTCAGCCAGTAAAAATGTAAACCAGATAGTCTGGCCACATTTTCAACAAGAAAAGCATTTAGAGAGTGCAGTACTCTGCCAAGGCTGCTCAGTTGTTGTATGATTTCCGACAGATGAAATTTCTGAACAATTTGTGGTCTACAATGGTGGATTTATAGTAGAATCGTGATCGTCAGCAGGCAGCTGACGTAGTGTTCACTTGTTGTCATAGTTACAGTGACGACGTGACGTCTTTAACAAATCCAGACTATAAGCTGCATCACTGCCAAAATCTAATTAATTGTTCCTTGTGTCATTTTTGACATTCCCTGAAGATTTCATCGAAATCCGTCAGTCTGTTTTTGAGTAATATTGCGAACGGACAGAAAGACAGACAGACAAACTGATGGCAATCGTCACATAATTTTGCCAAGAAACACAGCAGAGTTATGTGACAATCGACCCTGTTTTTTTAAGAAAAGCAGATCAAAGGTCACCTTACTCTGATTTCTTGTGCTATTTCACACTTCCAAAAACAAAAAATACCACCTGCAAAAGCAGGCATATATAACTGAGCTTCAAGAGGAGATGTCAGTGTATGACTTCTTGAAGTTAAAGAAGCAATAAAGAAATTAGCAAGAAGACAATTAAGTTATTCTCACTTTGCAGGCCCATTCTGCAGTACATAATGGTCTGGTTGCATTGCCCTCTTATTTTGCTAACAGTAATGTTGTTTTAGTGGAGCATTTGCATGCAGGGAGATACTTTGAGCATTGCTGCCTTACTGCGTGATCAAAATCCATGACAAAACTTATTGTTTCCTATCAGGAAGAAAATGGTAACATAAAGAAAGTAAAGGGGGCACAAAACCAACTGAATTGATCAGTGGCTTTAACATGGATCCTACATCTGGTGAGTCAGACTACTGCTAAATTGTAGCATATTGGAATTCCTTATGGACTCACACAAACATCAAACTGTGTTTGTGGCAGGAATCTTATTACAAGTGAACACACAATCCTATGTTAGACTGGCTTAATAAATAGTAATATGTAGTTATGTTGCAAATCATTTATTTACAAAAAGAACAGGATAAATGATCCATCTAAAGAATATATCCATATTGATTCAGTAAAATGACTGATATGTGGCAGACTGAGTGAATAATTAAGCATTGAAAACAAAATTTAGAGCCCAACCCTGATGGACTTTAGCATTAATATTGATGAATAAGGTATAAGGTATACAGGGGGCTGCACAGTGGATCAGTGCTTAGCACTTTTGACTTGCAGCTAGAAGATCCCTGGTTCGTTTCCCAGCCTTCCTTGGAGTTTGCATGTTCTCCCTGTGCATGCATGGGTTTTCTCCAGGTTCTCCGGCTTCCACTCACAGTCCAAAAACCTGCTGAGGTTAATTGGTAACTCTAAACTGTCCGTAGGTGTGATTGTTTGTCTCTATGCATCGCCCTGTGATAGACTGGTGATCTGTCCAGGGTGTCCCCTACCTTCACCCTAAGTCAGCTGGGATAGACTCCAGCCCCCCGTGACCCTAATGAAGATTATATATGTGTATAGATGATGATTAAATCAGCACTCCTCAATCAGCATCCTTCAAAATCAGAGCAAAAGTAAAAAATTACTTTGATACTAATAACCATGAAAAACTGAAGCTTTGCCATTGACTGGTAATCTCAAATCATGTTTTTTACTTTACCTGCTTGTTAATGATTCATCAATCTGTACCACATAATTCGTTTTGTTTTTTTCCTAATCCATCCACTTATGCTTAAGCCATTGGAATTCACAAATTGAATCCAAGTGGTTGAGTTTAAAACAATATAAAGGCTCAAAAGCACTTTTACTGCTCTTTGTCTGGAGGTGAAAGCATTTCTACAGCCAGTGAAGTACAAAGTAGTATTTCAGATGTAGTTCAATTAAACCACTCTTTTATGGTATCCCTGTGCTTTCCTTTTTTTTTTTAGCTTTAGCATGCTTTGAATTGAGGGTTATTCCGTTTGTCAAGTCAGCAGCATCGCAGCCTTGTGGAAAGTGAGTATAAAGGGCTTTAAAAACCCCTGAGGGAGTCCTCAAACACTTCCCAATTTCTCAGTGTGACAGCCTAGAGCCCTTGTGGACTTGAAGATGTGGAAGTTGGGTCAAAAACTCTGTGAGTCTGTGAGACTTTCTGACTCAGTCCAGAGAGAATGTATTTAGAATTCTGCTTTTCCATCCACATCTTTCAATAAACACTACCAGTCAAAAGTTCAGACACACCTTCTCATTTAATGGTTTTTCTTTATTTTCATGACTATTTACATTGTAGATTCCCACCGAAGGCATCAAAACTATGAATGAACACATATGGAATTATGTTGTAAACAAAAAAAGTGTGAAATAAGTCAAAATACGTTTTATATTATAGATTCTTCAAAATAGCCACCTTTTGCTTTGATTACTGCTTTGCACACTCTCTCCATGAGCTTCATGAGGTAGTCACCTGAAATGGTTTCACTTCACAGGTGTGCCTTGTCAAGGTTAATTTGTGGAATTTCTTTCCTTCTTAATGGGGTTGAGACTGTCAGTTGTCTTGTGAAGAAGTCAGGTTGGTACACAGTTGACAGCCCTACTGGACAACTGTTAGAATCCATATTATAGCAAGAACCAATCAGCTAAGAAAAGAAAAAAAAATTCCATCATTACTTTAAGAAGGGAAGGCCAGTCAGTCCAGAAAATTGTAAAAAATTTTGAATATATCCCCAAGTGCAGTCGCAAAAACCATCCAGCGCTACAACAAAATTTGCTCACATGAGGATAAGCTGATCCAAGTCACCAGCCTCAGAAATGGCAAGTTAACAGCAGCTAAGATTAGACCCCAGATAAATGCCACACAGAGTTCTAGTAGCAGACACATCTCTACATCAACTGTTTAGAGGAGACTGTGCAAATCAGGCCTTTATGGTCAAATAGCTGCTATAAAACCACTACTCAGGAAAAGCAATAAGCAGAAGAGATTTGTTTGGGCCAAGAAACACAAGGAATGGACATCAGAGCAGTGGAAATCTGTGCTTTGGTCTGATGAGTCCAAATCTGAGGTCTTTGGTTCCAACCTCCGTGTCTTTGTGCGATGCAGAAAAGGTGAACGGATGGTCTCTACATGCATGGTTTCCACTGTGAAGCATGGAGGAGGAGGTGTGATGGTGTGGGGGTGCTTTGCTGGTGACACTGTTGGGGATTTATTCAAAATTGATGCACACTGAACCAGCATGGCTACCACAGCATCCTGCAGCGACATGCCATCCCATCCTGTTTGCATTTAGTTGGACCATCATTTATTTTCAACAGGACAATGACCCCAAACACACCTCCAGGCTGTGTAAGGACTATTTGACCAAGAAGGAGAGTGATGGAGTGCTGCGTCAGATGACCTGGCCTCCACAGTCACCTGACCTAAACCCAATCCAGATGGTTTGGGATGAGATGGACTGCAGAATGAAGGCTAAAGGGTCAAGAAGTGTTCAGCATCTCTATGTTTTGACTTATTTCACACTCTTTTGTTTACTACATAATTCTATATGTGTTCATTCATAGTTTTGATGCCTTCAGTGAGAATCTACAATGTAAACAGTCATGAAAATAAAGAAAAAAACATTTAAATGAGAAGGTGTGTCCAAACTTTTGACCGATAGTGTATATGAATAATTAAATGCTCCAGCCAAATTTGCTACAGTTGCCTGCTACTCACATACTTTTAATTATGTTAATTTGCTTTTTCCACAGAGTATATACTATGCCATAAAAAATCTAGATTTTGATCTTTGTAAAATTATTTGAACTGTCAAGTTAAAATCCATGACTATCCCATCATACCATCATATTAGAAGATGCCAGGTTGAGCCTACTAATCTCATCAGCATGGATATAATGAAACATCCCCGTGTCAGTAATTAGGATGACTTTACCCAGTGCATGCTGCCTTAGCTTCTGAAACATTGCACCCAATGTCAAAGAATGCCTGAGGGCTTTCAGAGGCCTTTACACTGTAGCCAGACTCTTGCCTGCCTCTGTTGATCCATGATGCACAGAATGCAGAAACAAGCTTTTGAGAAGCGGGAATACTGAGTGCTTCAGCTCCGCTACACGAGCAGATGAGTGTCTTTGATCATAGAGGGAGGGCTGGAGCTTCTCGTTACTCCCCTCCCTGTGCAAAGAGCCAGAGGTTGTATTGATTTTTGAATAATGCTTTGTGTCTCCTCAAGCTGCATACATGCATAATTTGTCCTCATTAAGTTTTAGGCAGAAGCATAGCTGTGTTTCTTTGCTTATGTTTAGTGGGAAAGGTCGGGAATACTGCAAGGAAAAGGACAAGTAGAGCAATGTACACTGCTAGCCTTTGTTTTGAGTTGCAATTTTTTGTCTATCAGTACTCACCTATTCGTTTAGATATGTTAATATAAGTCATGTCTGGGAGGAATTAATCCCCCGTTGAGAGCAGAGGGAGCCATTGTCATGTGAGGTTGGGGCTCATAAGCCATACTATAACAGAGAGTAGAAATATGGACTATTTCTTCCATTGAAAGTAGCTCCACTGGAAACTGTGCACACTGACTTCTCTAGATGGGGATTTTCCAGAGTAGTTTCTATAATCACATGATACAGTTGAACTGAGTCTAATGTTTCAAATGGCATCTGTCTAAACATCTGTAAGATTCACTTTTCTGTTTTCTTTCGTTTATTTGCTTTTGGCACATTTTGGTAATCGATGATGTAACATTTTAACATTAAATTCAAAGAAATGAGGGTTACATTCTACCTTTGTTCAATACATTGCAGAGTCTGAAAGTAGATTTCAACAGTTGTGTTTGTACATAAGTTGGTGATGTTGTGACACATGGTGCTGTGTTTGGTAAGGACCTGATTTAGATGTCAGGAGGTGGAGCTTTGCTCTGGTAACTCCTGATTGTTTCTTTTTTAAACTACTTGCAGTCTTTAAAGACTCTTTTTTTTCTAAACTAGCTAAGCACTGCTGTTATTAGCAAATGTTACTTAAATAAGAGGAAACATTGCATTTGTTGGAGATTGTTATCAGCTGTGTACTACTTAATACTAAGGCAGGGACTTCTCTGTGTTAAATTTGATTAATTAATTACAGAAAAAATAACACGTTAAAAAATGACACATTTAATTGCACCTTTCTCAGTTCCATAATTTCTGGCACACTGGTAACACTGGCGCACACTCCAGCCCAGTAGGAGGTGGTAATGAATCTGTTTGTAGCCATGAAGAAGATGTACAGGATGCACTGATATCAGAACACAAGAAAGTTTAGTGAACGGTGAAGGAAGACGAGACCACATTGAGCTCGTTGGGCGGAAAGTTTTCGTTTAAAAATCTTCCCAATTTGTCTAAAAGCTGTACTGTATGTCATTAAACTGCTCTTATAAATGAGTCCTAGCATCAACATCAACCTGCTTCAGACTTTAACCAGCTTGGAACTGGTTAAAAATAAGAGTCTGAGTTGTGGACAACGAACACTCTGCTGCACTGCGAGGATTTGGTACAACAATATATTCCTATAATGAAGTGTGAAATCTTGGATTTTATTGATCCCTGTGGGAAATTGTAGCTTTTCACTTTCTACCATCCACAGTTAGTGTTAGGAATCCAGCGTTTCAACTGTTGGGCACAGTGGAGTCCTGCGGGGCCATTGCTTGAGTGTCTTCACAATAGAACATGATTCAGCCTTTAAAGGTGGTTGACTCAATGATGGTGATAATGAAAATAAATTTTTGAAAATGTAATTACCAATTTATTTGTGATGATGCCAGACACCAACAAGAAGTTATTTGCTGTTGGACTAATGTCTGGACTGCATTTGTCTCTATAATTCTGTACTTGTAGTAACGTAATTGTAAAAGGTAGAATGTAGTCAAATCTGCTCTCAGGTTCACATATGTGTTGCATGTTAAAGCAATGCTACCACTACAACTAAACTGAACACAATTATATTTATTTACAGTGAAAGCCTAATGGAAGATGTTTGTAACCAACAGTCCCATCCTTCTGACAGGAGAGCAGTCTGTGTGAGTGTGAAGATTTACTAGTCTCTAAAGACTCGTATGAAACTGGTCACAGACTTTGTGAAAAAGTCACAATATTGCACAGCCTCTGTCCAGCCTTTGCGATGTGGTTGTAAATGTGCTGTGTAACAATTAAATGGCCCAAATAAATCAAACTGAAAGTGTAAAACACAGTATACTGCAACAAATGAACCTGTGTCAGTTTTTTGTTATACCATTTAACAACAGAGGAGACATTTAGTCACTTCTTACAGCTGGACTCAGTTCTATTGACTTTCCATGTTTTAGGCCATTACCTTTACTTTTCTGACGTCATATCTTCAACATGTCAGATGTGGAGTAATCATTCACTGAGTATTGTGACTACAAATACTAAATTAGAAAAGCACTCAGAGAGCCCAGTACTCTACCAAGGCTGCTCAGTCATTGTATGATTTTCAAAGGAAGAATTCTTTGAACAATTTGTGGTCCGCAGGAGTGGATTTGTCGTAGGATCACAATCATGGGATCGTCAGCAGGCAGCTGACATGATGTTCACTTGTTGTCATAGTTACAGTGACACTGTGCCGCTATCTCACAATGATACAGAAATCTTGAACAAATCCGTGGATCCAGACTATAAGCCACATTACTTTCAAATTCTAATCACTTGGTCCTTGTGTCATTTCTGACCTTCCCTGAAATTCTCATCCAAATCCGTTCATCTGTTTTTGAATAATGTTGCAAACAAACATACAGATGGGGACAAACCAATGGCCATCATCATATAACGTCAAGTTCTACAATTCTACAGTCTCATTTAACAGACGCCTTTATCCATAGCGATGTACATCTGAGTGTAGATACAACACAAGCAAGGATCTAGTCAGGATAGGGTTGGGGTAAGCTGAAATAAACAGTTTAGTATTATATAAGAGGTGATCTTTTGTTTGCTAAAGTCCTCCTCCAACCTGCAGGGCAGTGTTGGACAAATCAAAGCAGCACCTAAGGCCTCATAATTAAAATGTTATGTTTGACAGTATTGAATGATGAGCTCAGGTGGAGCATAAGTAGCACAGAGTTTATGGTTGCAGCCAGTAGTGATCTTATAGGCTTCAATGATCTGAAAGTTTGACTGCTGTGGTGATGCCAGAAACCACACCTGAATGTTATACACTACCAGTCAAAGTTTGGGATCACTTAGAAATGTCCTTATTTTTGACAGAAAAGCTTTATTTTTTCCAATTGAAATAACATTAGGGCTGCACAGTGGCGTAGTGGTTAGCACTTTCGCCTTGCAGCAAGAAGGTCCCTGGTTCGCGTCCCGGCTTTCCCGGGATCTTTCTGCATGGAGTTTGCATGTTCTCCCTGTGCATGCGTGGGTTTTCTCCGGGTACTCCGGCTTCCTCCCACAGTCCAAAAATATGCTGAGGTTAATTGATTATTCTAAATTGCCCGTAGGTGTGAATGTGAGAGTGATTGTTTGTCTATATATGTAGCTCTGCGACAGACTGGCGACCTGTCTAGGGTGTCCCCTGCCTTCGCCCAAGTCAGCTGGGATAGGCTCCAGCCCCCCCCCCACGACCCTAATGAGGATTAAGCGGTGTATAGATAATGGATGGATGGATGAAATAACATTAAATTAATCAGAAATACAGTCTAGATGTTGTTAATGTGGTAAATGACTATTCTAGCTGGAAATGGCAGATTTTTAATGGAATATCTATGTAGAGGTACAGAGGCCCATTTCCAGCAACCATCACTCCTGTGTTCTAATGGCACATTGTGGTAGCTAATCATGTTGAAAGGCTAATTGATGATTAGTAAACCCTTGTGCAATTATGTCAGCACATGAACAAAAGTGTGAGTTTTCATCGAAAACGTGAAATTGCCTGGGAGACCCCAAACTTTTGAACGGTAGTGTTAGTAGAAAGATTTTGTTGGAAATCAAGTAAACAACATTCTTTACCAATGAACTAAAGTCGGAAGGTTTCGAATATGGTTGCTTAAAACAGCAGGGCCAAGTATTTTCTTTTGTTTAGGTGTGACTCACCGAATTCATTGGTGAAACGTTTGTTCATCCATCACCTGTAGAAAGCCTGGATGTGCTTATCAGCAGGTGTCTGATTGAAGTGCAGCTGAAAGCCTGAGCTGGTGTTGCCTTCCTCTCACTCTGGGCGACACTCTCATTAGGATTTCATTCAGCTCATTTGACACACCCCTCGATGATATCAACAAGCACAGTGGGATAACACAACAGTAATAAATGAATTACACTGACTGCAAAATGAATGACGTTGCAATGTCAACAGCAGGATGCCTTGGTGCTGTGTAATCTGAACCCTGCTGCATAAAATTGAATTAATGAATTAATGTTTGTTGGATAGGGTACATAGTGTTGCCTTGCAAACACTGAAGCATGGCACTGCTGACTGATGGCATTTGGCTCTCAGTCAGTCTACCCTCTGCATTTATACTGCATGCATAATGATATAATTACAGTTATTACTTTGGTACACAAGGATTAGAGTCAAAAATATTAAAGTTGTTATATGTTGTACTATTTGATCTTATTCCATTTCTATGTTGCTATACAATGACCTAAAAATCTCTTTTATTAAAATTGTAAAAGTTATACATGCTGTTTCCCAATTGCTTGAAGATATCATGAAGTATTTTCTGCATCACCATTATGCTCACTCTGCTGCATGATGAAAGGAGCTTCTGCTGGTTATTTGGTGCATCTGATGTTTATACACCCCGGGCAGATTGTTTGAAAAGCCCAAATTGCGGTGCCAGTTGACCATTTTGATGTCAGTATGCATGGCACCGGGATGCTCAAATTGGTGCAGATATGCAAATACGGACAGTCAAGAAAACTGCTCCGAGATGCAAAGCCTTCAAAACACGGTTTGGTCTCTCTGGCCAGAAAAAAAAAACAAAAAACAAATAACGATTCACTAAAATCTATATTATGCATATAATATAGATAATCATCTTTTTGAGGTTGCAAAACATTCAGTGGCTCTCCAAGGGATGCATTTCTACTGAAGATGAAATGATTTTCAGTCATTATGTTTTTTTCTCCATCAATTTAATCTTTAAGGCTAATTTTTAAAATTAAACGCCTTTGAACATTTTTCTCTTGCTGTCCATCACAAAGAAGAGAGGAATTGATAAAAATCTTGATACAATCATCTGTGTCTCCCTGCGTAATAACCACAAATGCAGTTAAATCATAGATTTTATTAACAGTTAATATTCTCCCATAAAATGATGCCAGAATTTATCAAAAGATCAAATCAAAGACAAGATGAATTTCAAGCATCTTGTAGAGCTGGCCATAGGCTGTCTCAGTGTCATCTGTCTCTTCATGTAATCCCACACTGACTCCATGTTGTTTTAAGATCAGGGCTCTGAGTCCATCTGTTGCAGGACACCGTGTTCTTCTTGTGGCTCAAGATAGTTCTTTATGTTTGTACTTGTTGTCATGCTGTTTGCAGGAAGCCTCCCCAGTGGTACTGAATGAAGCCAAACCTACACTCTTGTTTCTCTCATGATTCCAACCAACAGCCAAAAGAGTCTTTGTTTTCATCTGAAGCAGACCAGACTTGATTTACTTTTGTAACAATAGGCAGTCAATGGCATTTCCTTGCATTCATTGAAAAAGATGAAACTGATGAAATAAACAGATATGTGTGCAGTATGGCTTAGAAAAACAAAACAAAAGCAAGCAAGACAAGAAAAGCACTAAGAGAGTGCAGTACTCCACCAAGGCTGCTCAGTTGTTGTATCATTTCTGATGGATGAAATCTTTAATAGAAAATGACGTTGTATTGAGCACAGGTGTGTGTTATGCGTGTGTACGTTATGCACGGATACCAAATCACATGACCTAAATATGTAGCGGGCGGCGGGAATTGATGGGACTCCGAAACATTCCCCTAATTTAATCAATTGTTCCTTGTAGCATATCCGACAGATAAGTCCTGATAAGTCCACAGCAGTTGATTTGTAGTAGGATCACAATCATGTGATCGTCAGCATGCAGCTGATGTAGTTTTCACTTGTTGTCATAGTTACAGTGATGCTGTGCCGCTATCTTGCAATGATACAGAAATCTTGAACAAATCCATGGATCCAGACTAAAAGCTGCATCACTGCCAAAATCTAATCGTTTGGTCTCTGTGTCATTTCTGACCTTCCCTGAAAATTTCATCCAAATCCGTTAGTCTGTTTTTGAGTAATGTTGCGCACAGACAGACAGACAAATAGGCAGACGGACGGATAAACATACGCAGATCGTCACATTACTCGGCCGAGTAAAAAACCCAACAACGAAAACAACATAGTCCAATGTGAACGGCAGCGGTGGTTCCACTCTGCTGTCGAACACAGAACTCGAACCCTTCAATCAATATTACTGGAGACAGCAGTAAGGGCCAAATCAGATTGTTGTGACCATTATTTTTCAGTGTTTGTGGCTTTTCTTTACAACAAAATGACTGTTTTATGGCTGAACTGAAAGACGTGTACAGAAGAAGCGCCAACCAGTGAAAAGTTTGACTGTGCTATTTATTAGCGGTTCAGGGTGATAATATTGCTCCCAGTCAGAAGTGCAGTCGCTGTAATAATGTGATGCACTGAATGTGGAGTTGCTCCGGCTAAGCCACAGTGGCACACAGTGGAGTTTGGTCATGAAACTTTCATCAGCAGCTTGGCAGCGTGGAGTTCCTGAGTGTCTGCACTAAATTGCCCCAGGGTCATAAATACTTTATCAACAGCAGACACCTCAGCAAAACACCTCCCCAGGGCTCTCTTCCCTCTCACTCTCTGTCTCTCCACCTCCCCCCTCTTCTGTCCCTCCACCCCCACACACTCCTCTTCTGGCACTCCACAACTCTGCCAGGTAGTTTTAAGTATTTCACCCTTACTGCACACTCTCACTACCTTATACTTCACTTTTCACCTTGCCAATTATACGATCATAAAAAAAAATAAATAAAATTATAGCAGGTGTTTGTGACTCCTTTGGCCCTATTATTGAAGTGGCATGTTCACCTACAAACATATATGTGCCAGCAACAATCTCGTCTCCCATTTCTTGACACTTTATTAAGGGAAAAAAAGCTGAAAAAAAAACCCCCATCAAATGCACCAAAGCAAAACTCTAAACTTATATCTTTTAAAGCGCTGTCTTTGATCTTTGTGCCAGCAGTTCAGCCCAGACTGCTTAGCTTTAATGCCACTGCCTTTATTCTCACTATGCCGTGCATCATAGTGTTTGAAGCAAGGCACCAAGTGTGGTATTCATTCAAAGAACCTCAGCAGACCTTAAACAAGCTGCAGAACGAGCACATCTTGAAAAGAGCGAACGATTGATGTGAAGAGCAGAGAAATAACAGTCAGATCCCGGAGCAATCCGAATGCAATCAGTGTAGCTGTAACTCCGCTGCATAAGAAGACATGAATCCTGCTGGGAATGGCAGTAAGTCATCAACAGTAAATGCAGATAGGCTCATCTCACTTTCATGTCTCATGCTCATGATGAATAGAAAAGTGCACCTATTGTCCTCAAAGGTTGTTATTTTGTGCTTTCTTTATTTTATTATGTGCATTTCGAATAATGAAAGTTTGGTTAAGTGCTGCACAGTGGCTTGGTGGTTAGAACTTTTGTCTTGCAGCTAGAAGAGTCATGGTTCGCGTCCCGGCCTTTCCGGGATCTTTCTGCATGTGTGGGTTTTCTCCAAGTACTCTGGCTTCCTCCCACAGTCCAAAAACATGCTGAGGTTAATTGGTGATTCTAAATTGTCCATAGGTGTGAATGTGAGTGTGATTGTTTGTCTCCCTATATGTAGCCCTGCGATAGACTGGTGGCCTGTCCAGGGTGTCCCCTGCCTTCACCCTAAGTCAGCTGGGCTAGCCTCCTCCTGGGATATAGATAATGCATGGATGGAAAGTTTGGTTAACATTTTAGATTACAGCCACAAAGTTACAATGTCATTATTTAGTGTATACTGTATAGGATATCTATAAAATATTTGTTGGATACTTATCTGTAAGTACAAAGCATCTCTCTTCACCCGAGTGTCCAAGACATACGGCCGCAGGTCTGATGATACGACTATGAAGTTGATCATCGACCTTTGACTTAAGGTGCTCTGGTACCAAATACAGTTATGAGCAACTTTATGCTTGAACATGGTGTTTGTTATGGCCAGCCCATGACTAGCACAGAAGTCCAATAACAGAACACTGCTCGAGTTCAGATCGGGCAGGCTGTTCCTCCCAATCACCCCCCTCCAGGTTTGTCCGTCATTGCCCACATGAGCGTTGAAGCCCCCCCAGGGGAACTATGGAGTCCCCAGGTGGTACCCCTTCCAGGACACCACCCAGAGACTCCAAGAAGGCCGAGTACTCCGAACTGCTGTTCGGTGCATAAGCACAAACAACAGTCAGAGTTTTCCCCTCCGCAACATGAAGTCGCAGAGAGGCGACCCTCTCGTTCTCTGGGGAGAACTCCAACAAAGCAGCACTCAGCCGGGGGCTCATGAGTATCCCCACACCCGCCCGGCACCTCTCACCCTGGGCAACTCCGGAAAAGGATTCTGGTTCCGGAACACTTGTCGTGCGTGGAGGTGAGCCCAACTATATCTAGCCGGTATCGCTCCACCTCCTGCCCTAGCTCGGGTTCCTTCCCCGCTAGTGAGGTGACGTTCCACGTCCCCAGAGCTAGTCTATGCCACCAGGGGGCGGTACGCTGGTGCCTACTGCCTGGTTGGCATTAGCACCCAACCCTGATTTCCTGCCCGGTGGATGGTGGGCCCACCAGGCGGTGACCCCGTGTTACTTTTTCGGGCTGTGCCCGACCGAGCCCCATGGTGCCCCAAGGCTCGGCCACCAGGTGCTCTCTGACGAGCCCCCTCCCCCCAGACCTGGCTCCAGGGAGAGGCAGCGGTTTCCCTGGTCCGGACGAGGTAGCGGCTTGCCTTCTGCGTGCTGTCATCGGGGTTTTCTGAATCGCTCTTTGTCTGGTCTCTCCCCCAGGACCAATTTGCCTTGGGAGACCCTACCAGGGGTTATTGCCCTGGACAACATAGCTCCCAGGATCACAGGGACATTTAAACCCCTCCACCGCGATAAGGTGGCGATTTCTGCTAACCAGTTTGTTCATTATAATTATGCAGTAATTTTTTATTACCTGGTATTACCAGGTAATAAAAAAAGTTGTCAGTCAGAAACTGTAAAAAAAGAAAGAACAGTCAACTTTCTCAGGGTCCTTGTACTAAATAAAAGAGATGTATGTTTCCAGTATAAAATCAACCAAATTTAAGCTCAAAATTGGGCTAATTCAACAAAAACACTTTTGTTGGTCTAAAAATGATAGCTAGATAGATAGATAGATAGATAGATAGATAGATAGATAGATAGATAGATAGATAGCAAATGTAATATTGCCTGCACGATGGAGTCTAAGGGAACTATGCACCAGGAATTCATTATGTATGTCAGTTAATTCCCTTCAGTTTCACTCATGTTTCCTTTTGTTTCTGCACCTTTGCCTCAGGTTTACTCCCTGGGTGACCTTGCACCAGCTTGTGTCTTTCCATTGATTTCACATGCAATGCATTCTGTTTTAAATTCACCTTGGGTTCTGTCTGAGCAAACCTTAAAAGCACTTTCTCCACCCTGTGTCCACTTATATTACTGTTACAAAGACAGTGACATACTGTAGTCACACTGAAAGCCCAACATATTACCCTGTGTAGCATAGGCAGACATTAACTGCCACTTCGAATGGAGGATAACCAATGTAGATACAACCTTTACCTTTACATGGAATAAACCCTCTGAAGGGTATCATATGCATTCATCATTCAAGCACATCCGATGTATGCATCACTCCCTCTTCTACACATCCAAACTCCATTAGTCTCCATCTGAAAGTGGTGCACACAAAGCAAAGGTTAAGAGGAATTTATGCTAATGTGAGCGCCACTAATGCACTCAACACACCTACATAAAATGAAGCAGGCTTTTTTTTCACGATTTTCATCTCACATTCTTTGTAAGAGCAAAAACCTTTCCTGACCTTCAAGGATGACCACCCCATGCTGTTTGTACATTTGTTACACAATATGTTTACTTTACATTAATTTCACGTCTCTGACATTCTGAGGGTTGAGCAGGTCAAACACAAGATGTCAATATTGGAGTGTCAGTGTTTTGGGTGAGAGATATGCTTAGTCCGCCCTCAATGCCGATATGAAGGTCTTCTGCTGGCATTTCTCCCGGTTCCTTGAAATATTTGACAGGGGATTTACTCTGTGTTGTGACTCTGTGCTGGAGATTGGAGTAAATCTATGTTCAGCTTTCTGAAAAGCAAGTGCCCTGCTCCTTGTTTTAAAGTGGTTCAGCTTGGATACTTGGAAAGCAACTCCCCTAGAAAGCCAGAGGCCAAAACAGTCCAAGGTTTGTCATTTGGTTTTCTCTGTCAGCTAATGACCTGACCTGTGGTGTTGAGAAACAAAATGAGCACTGCTAGACCTCTCCCTAAACAATGATGGCTAATCATGGCTTATCCACCTGGACTAGGTATACTAGGCCTGTCAGGTTTGGTTTTCTCCACATGCTTGTGTTCATGTGGCTGCAGCAAGAACAATATTCACATTTAAAACATTTGGAAGGTGGCATCATTTTATAAGATATGTAACCTTGTTTAGTTCCAGTCTTTTTGTCAGCTAACATTTGTCATGATAGTGATATATACAGACCAAGAACAATGTTGGGCTTGTGTTTAAAAAGCTTTATCAGCTGGTGAGGATCCTGATATTTTCCCTGAGATGTTTCAATTTCACTGCAGTGTTTTAACACAATATTGTTTATGAAGAAGTCAAGTAATTATTTTACACAATTCTTGTTTTAAGTGAATTGGTCTTTTATTGCTAGGCTGCATTACCCAAGAGAATGAGATATTTGCTAAATGTGACTGCTAGTCCTCATTTTGAGAGCGTTCACTTTGACCATTAAAAGAGAACATTACGGCAGAATGAAGAACAAAAACAAACAAAAAAACCCCAGTTTTATCTGAATTTTTTTTTCCAATTAGAAGAAGATGCTAGGGATATTATACCTAACTTAATGCATGCTAGAATACAAGAAGAATGTGGTTCCTTCTTTCCATTCCTTCATCAACTGGTGCTAGTGTAGATGTTGGCTATCTGTAAAAGTCAGACAGATACATTCCTGAATGCTTCACTAAAAGGCATTTGCTCTTGTTTTTTGGTTCTTGCAGGTAGTTCAAATGTTTTGTCATTTCTGACTCCCCCAAATCATCTGGCTCACAGTCCATTAACAACCCAACACTTAAATGATTGAGGTTTTAATTGTGGTAAAACTGAACCTCAGGACCACATTATAAGTGCCTGATAAATGATTTTGTATAGACCTCCTACTCTGTTTAGAGATGACTGTTCCAGTTTAACAAAGACAGCTTCCTTAAATCCTGTCAGAAACATCTGTCTTCTGTGTAGATACAGTTGTTAAAATTGCCCACCTATTATTTCCAAAGCCAGATTTCCCACCAGGTAAACTAGACAACTACCCAGTTTTAGATGCATTGAGTTAATTGTACCACTGAAACTCAATGTCAACTCACTTACTAGCTAATCGTGCAGCTTTTTCTTATGGACTGGTCCTGTGTACAAATCTAGTGTCAAGACCTCGTGGATAATGTTGTCTTTCATCAGATTACCATAACCTGGAAACTTATTGGTAACAGGGTTCATATTTAAAAACAAGACAAAACAAAGCAAAACAACAACAACAAAAAAAAAAAACAGTAGGTGGAGGTGTAAATTGTCCCCACAGCTATTTTTTTTTGCCAAATATCCCTAAAAAATTAATCTGGCAATGGATATTTCAGCCAGAAAAAGCAATTATTGGTAACTAGAAGCTAACTTTTGTCTCTGCTGTCTGAAATCAATTGCCTACTCTTTCATCAGTTACCAACAATTTCACGTGGTGTATCTGCTGCCCAAATCTGCCAATCTGGACATCTGGACAAGACTGGCAGGTCTAAATTTCCTGCCTTGTCCTGCTTAGTATGGCGACTTCTGCAACACATCCATCTCCATTTACAACATTAAGCAAGATGAATCTACAGAAAATAAGCCATTGTCAATTTCAGGTCAGAAGAATTTTATCAAATGAATTTCATGTGTGTGTCCATTGACTGTGTGCACACATTTTGGTCCTACTCTTTCTACAGACTGAGAAGGAAAAAAGACAAGAACCACCAAAGAGTGACAGCAAAGGATTCTAGTTTCAATTTTATTCAGAAAGAGATTATGTACAGAAACACTAGTCACAGATGCTTTCATATGGAATACTAAAGAATGTGAAGGACAGAACAATATGATTAGTCACGGTGTCTCTTGGCCAAGTCACAGGGAGAATGTAGGGACCTGTGATTGCCTTGTGTAACATGGTGACCATGTTGGACAGAAAAATAGTGTTAAGTCTGGTCTCAACACTCATATGAATTTTAAGCTCCTCATGTGGTGCATAATGACCTTAAATCACACCCTGGGGCCACGAAGTGTAATTTTAGTAACTGTAGTAACAATACAGGTCTAATAAACAGGTCTGACTGACATAATATGAGAAGCTATAAGGAAATCTAAATGTGCAGTAATGAAAAAGCTTTAAGATATTGAAACAATGCATTGTGCACATACATGTTCTGGCAGAGACATAATAAAACACATGACAAATCAAGCTGTGCTAACTGAATTATCAGGTCTGCATCTCATAACATTGCAAATCCAGTAGCAGCACTGTGTGGTACTGTTGGCTGCCTTGGACCAACTTCTCTCTCAAAGTGGATTGATTACCTCTGTCCACAAAATGGAGCACGCAGATCGATTTGTGTCTTTATTATAATACAAGCAGACTGCTTTTCAACACTGCAATATTCTACTCCACTCCTGTCAAATGAGATCTCATCTCTCCAGAAGGCTCACAAATGACAGGATACGAGGAGTCACTTTTTGATTTTATGAAAATGATGACAGCTTCACCGTCGTCAGACTTCAGCCTAAGATTCCGAGGCAACATATTGGACAATTAATGATTGAATATCTGTAGGAAAATTTATGCTTATATGTCCAGTAGAGGATATATGGTAGTGTACTATGGGAAGAGAAAGTGAAAAATGTTCAGTTTTATTTCATTCATTTCGTTTATTCATTTTATTCCTCTCTGAGTTTTTGTCTGGATTTGTGGTACACATATTGGTTTCACGTGTAATCACTAATGCGGAGCTGATTCCAAAGGGTAATTTGCTGCAGCTCTGAGAAGCATGCTTGAAGAGCACCATGAAGCATTTCCCTGGAAGATTGTGAGCGTCCGCTGAGGGCAGGACGGGTATGATTGGAACATGATGCACCACTGTTTCATTCATTGTTATTTTAGATGAGATTTTAGTTACTACTGCACATTAATGATGTGACCCAAGTCCATACTATATAAGTAAATTTAAGCAGGTGTATAAACTAGAAAACAAGAAAGCTATTCACAGTATTTAGTTTCCACCTCCCCACAACATGTATTTATTTGAATGCAAATGTTAATGAGGACTGTTTTCCTACAGTATATGCCTTTCTGACTGTTTTTATACACAATTTTAAATTCACCATCTAAATCTCAGAGTGAAAATGCTGAAAATCTCAAAATACTGCTGAAAGGCATTTATGCTTAACTGTATGAGTGCTGCTATATTGATGAGCTCTAAATTTTCTTAAAACTTTCTTAAAATTTGCTCTGATGTATGGATTGAAACCTAGTGAAAAAGGATCTGCTTATGAATAATTCTAGATTATGGTGAGAGCCCCAAGAACACTTTTGAAAACAAAAAATTACCAAATATAGTTTTTTTTTTTCTGTAACAGAAAATGTGCTGTCTATGTAAAGTGGTCCATGAACCCAGCACCTACTTCCCAGTACTGGGTTCAAAACCACAGTCCATAAACATGCATGGTAGTCTAAGAGGTGGTTCTAAATTGGCTGTAGGTGTGAGTGTGGGTGGGAATATTTGTCTAATTGTGTGAGTGCCTAGTGGACTGGTGACCTTTCATAGACTCCGGTCTCCTACGATTCTCTCCAGGAGAAAGTGGCAATAGGATATAGATGAATTAGCTGTCTCTTTGTGAAGTTCAGTTTGCAGCAAATGGCAGGCTGATTGCCTTTGCATTACTGCATAATTAATAGCAAAGTATTTTGGTACATAGTACTCACAAGGTACATCCGTCCGTTGGTTTTACCCACTTTACCCTGTGTAGGGCCGTGGGGGGCTGGATCCTGTCACAGCTGGCATTGGGCAAAAGGTGGGTACCTCCTAGACAGTTGATCACAGAGCTACACAGAGAAACACGCAACTATGCATGCTCCCACTGATGGCCAATTCACAATTAACCTTAACTTTTTTTATTCATTTATTTGATAGGGACAGTGCACATTAATGAACGTCTATTTAGACAGTAATAGACGTAAAGATGCCGGATTATAGCAACAATACTAATTTACATCTGCAGTCCCTAGGCAGGTTAAAAAAAAAACAAAAAAACATAACAGTGAAACATAGGACAATAGGTCACAATAAAAGCACACTACAAAAATTACACAAAGAAGTTAAAGGTCAATGGTGACAAGACTGGTTCACTTTCAGCCACTGTTCAAGGTGAGTTTTAAAGGTTGGTTACATGGGACACTCCCTTATGGAGAGCAGAAGACTGTTCAGATCTTACTGGCCTTCAGGGAAAGAACATTTCATCCAAAGGCTGTTTTTCTCTTTGGGATCTCACAGTCCCCTCTAAAGAAGGCCGTGGTCCTGAGACTGCTGAGAGACCTTCTTTTAAGAAAGTCAGACGTGGGGGGTGGGGCGAGTCCACGTAACACCCTGTAGATCAAACAAGCAAATTTTAAATTTTTAAAATTCTCAAAGCTCGATAAGTTGTACTTCTCTAAGATATTACAAACGTGATGTGACATTGGTCTTCCATCGAAGACCTTTAATGTTTTTTTTTTATAGTGACCCTTTGTTTTTGCATGTATTTACACCATGCAATATTCACTGTGTGACAACATCATGAAATGTAGATCATTCTGGCAGCACTAAGTGTTATGAAAGGTCTAACTCATAGTAGACTTAGAATTAACCAGTTAACCTACCCTGCATGGCAGTGGGAGGGAGCCAGAGAAAACTCACACAGGCACAGGCAGAACATGCAAATTTCACACATTAAGGCTCCAGCTGATCAGCAGGTTTAAACCCACAGCTGTCTAGTTGTGACCATTACACCCCTGCATTGCCCCTACACTGTACAATGAAATCAGTTATTAAAGAGTGTGTACTATGAATCTGGATACCACCAAATTATGTTTTGATAGACCACTCCATTGTACTTGATGCTATGATAACAGTATGATGTGTGCAGTAGATTCAAACATGAAGCCTATACATTTATTTCTATGTGGGAGTCAGTGGTTTTATACCTAAGTCTTTTGCATCTGTGCACGTCCTTAAAATCACCCTACCTTTGTTAGAGACACCAGTTGTACTTTATAAGTTGAAGGAATTAATGGATGCAATTATCAAGGGGCAGTTGAGAAAGAGTGAGACAGCACATCCTGACTCAGAATATGAGGTTATGCTTAATCAAGCGGACAGGATGAAAGCTGCAGAGGTAGCAGCAGGACGATATTCAAGAATAGCACCAGTTGTCATTGCCTGACACTGTGCATCTACAAACAGCATGTGAAGGTCAAAAAAACAAAGTCATTCTTCCTTTGTTTGAACTAAAAGAATCCTCCCAGACACCTTCTCTGTTGGATAAGGTCAGTCATAAGTGATTCTGGAGTGATGCACATAGAAGCCAGATATCTGTATTAAAGGCGTGCTGATCTCAGTTCTTGTCTAATCTAAAGTAATGTGCAGTGAAGTAAGGACTTTCTCTGCTCTCATGGTTTCTTCTCAGGTGAGTGTTTTAAGTTAGACACCTAAGTGAGCTAAATTAGACAAATAGAAGACCACTGAAATCTCAGTGGGGGCAACAGAAACATGTTGTGAACCCAACACTGTCACCTCATCAGCTTCTCATCAATTGACATAGTAAACTTTTCAACAGTTACACACCAGCAGTTACAGAACAGAGCAGCCTTAATTTGGCCTACCGTTTCTCCTCGACCAACCTCTGAGAAATATCTGATATAATATCTGAAATATCTAACTCTTAACTGCTACATGCAGTGTATGAGAGCATTGAGAGAGAATCAAAACAGATCTGTGGGCCAAACAGCTAAACAATGAGCTAAAATTCAATGTAAAGCCCATAATGAGAGGAGAGAGGAGCTGCACAATAAGCAATGGGTTCTTCATCAATGGAGTAATTTTTTTACACTGCTACATTGTTTCCACATTGTCATTTGAGACTTTGTCATTATAAACAGATTAAATAAAGGATAGCTAGATAGATAGATAGATAGATAGATAGATAGATAGATAGATAGACAGACAGACAGACAGACAGACAGACAGACAGACAGACAGACAGACAGACAGATAGATGATAGATAGATAGATAGATAGATAGATAGATAGATAGATAGATAGATAGATAGATAGATAGATAGATAGATAGATAGATAGATAGATAGATAGATAGATAGATAGATAGATAGATAGACAGATAGATAGACAGATAGATAGACAGACACCCTGGACAGGTCACCAGTCTGTCACAGGGCTACATATACAGACAAACAATCACACTCACATTCACACCTATGGACAATTTAGAATCATCAGGTAACCTCAACATGTTTTTGGACTGTGGATGGAAGCTGGAGAACCCGGAGAGAACCCATCATGCATGCACAGGGAGAACATACAAACTCCACGCAGAAGGATTCCAGGCTGGGGATCTTCTAGCTGCAAGGCGACAGTGCTAACCACCAAGCCACTGTGCAGCCCTCGGTTCTTATATTATCTGGAATATTATTTAGAATTGGTGAATTACCACGATCAAGACTTTACAAGGTTTTTGGGTCCTACCCGTGATTAATGCTTGAGTACAGCACAGGACTAAATGGAGTTCACTTTCCTCCACTGGTGTGCCTTGTGTAGTAGAGGTTATTGTGTGTGAGAGTTATTACGCCTCACAATCCTTAACAAGCTTAGTAATTCACCCGGAGTCAAACGCAGATATAAAGTATCGATCCATGTCTGGCGCAGGCATTAAAGATATGAGCCTCAATATCACTGTCTCCCATTCTGTGTCTGTGTTGACAACGCTGCTTCTGCATGTGGGCTTCCAGCTCCATAAAGTTAAGTCTCTAACCACAGCAAAGCTCGCTCCCTCATAAGCCCTGCGGTAAGTTTGATATAGCGGCCGGTTCACAGGTGTCATTTCTCTGCTAAGTGCTCCAAACACCACTGCAACAGCATCCTTGCTCTGCACGCATTTAACAACCCGCAGCGAGTTGTGGTGAGCCGCGTTAACTCTCCTTTTATTGACCATTTAAGCTCCTCGCCTTGAGGCCAACGAGGAGCCTGTGTATGAGAAAAAAAAAACACGACTTTGCAGCTAGATATGGTGCCGTCTAACTGAGGCTGTCGCCGGTGTTCAGTGCATGATAAACAGCGGAGGTGCTGTGTGCTGCTGAAATGAAGATGAATGTGCGGCGGGCTTTCAGCACCGCGGACAGCTCCTTGATGCAGGATTCCAGCGCTCATATTCAGAAGCAACGCATCTGTCTGGTGCCACTAAAACAGCCTGCTAGGACAAAACACTTCATACTCTACACACTCTTACTCTCTTATTATGAGCGTTTTTCTTCTTCAGGTTCCAGCCAGTGCCTCCCCCACCCTCTCGGGAAACCATCACAAGACCACTTGAGCACCCTCCTCCACCTCCTCCTCCTCCCCCTCCTCTTCCTCTGTGTGAAGCTATAATCCTCCAAAATCCCGGCGTCACTGAGAGCAGGCAGAGGCAGAGACCAACCGCTTCCTCACCAAGACGCACAAGAGAAGTGGTAAAATGTGAGAGCACTTCGGCTTTCTCGGTACGATAACGAACGTGTCCGAAACTCTCCTCCCTTTTCCCGGAGGTGATGTGAACGCACGGGCTGCGTTGGCTCCTCGTCAGACGCTCACCAAGACCTCGCAGATATTCAATCGTGACGGATCCGTCCCTCTGCTCCGCCACTCCTGCTTAAGATTCCGCTGTTGACAAGACGGCGCTTTGCCCTCCGCCGCAACCTGCCCTCTTCTCTACTGATTTATTTTGCGTTCAGAACGGGAATCTGTCCGGTTTTCTTTAGGATTCAACCAAGTTTTACCGTACGAGGAGTTTACAATGACAGCTACCAAGGAGCAGCCGAATCAGAGACCGAATCAACCGCAGCAGGATGAGGTGGGCAACTGGCTTTTTCTTTTCACTTGATCTTCCACTTTATCCGTGTCCTTTAAGCTGTTCAACAGGGTTCATTATCAGTAGCAATAGCTTTATTTGATGTGTTTAAAGGCCAGCTGTTGTTGCCACATGAAGTGAAATGTGTAAAAGCCCAGTGGTTGGTTGGCTGCTGTGCTTTTGGCTTCTCCATCGGCATCAGTTTTCAGTGCAGGTGATGAGGCTGTGGTTACAGCCAGAGGGGCTCATTCAAGTTCGGCTGCACATGCCGGTATTGAAACAATGGTCGTCAGTTGTGCGTAGAGTTCATTGTCAGCTGTCGAGATGGGTCACAGAAATCCTGAACGCCGTGGACACATGCACTATCAGTGGAGGGGAGAGAGGAGGACTGCGCAGGGTACATTGTAATTCAACCGTTGCCTCTTGTCAGCTGCTCCCTACACCTTGAAAGACAACGGTCCTGGAAAATCTCTTTAAGGGTGGGAAAATGCACAATGTGCTCATTTTGCCCTGCCAGACAAATACCTTGTCTCCACTGTAGGGACCTCTAAACGTTCTCATTACACCGGAGGGTTAAACGTTCTCGGTTTACCTTTGCACAGGTGGCATTGCGCACGGCACTGTTTTTTTTTTTTTTTTTTTTTTTTTTCCCCAGAAGAATGAGATCAGGGTTCTTGTCAGGACTGGCGTGTGCAACTTGACAACCAGGCACTTGTGTTTGCGCCAAACCGCCGAGCCTCCATCACCATCAATTATTGATTTCCTCTTCTATAAATGTTCTCTGTGTTCCTCCAGGCACACGTAACCTCCACTCAGCCAATCTACGTTTCTATTAAACCAATAACTTATTCTACAAATGATTCCGATTCCATCTGTTTCACTGTGGGCCTTCCTCTGAGAGAGCCAAATATATTCTCGCTGCTCCTAATTGAATTCAGCCATGTAGCCCTATTATTCTAAGAAATCAAAACCTCGGCCTCATAATTGAGTTTCTGTTCCTGAAATATTAGAAGGCCTCATGAGATGTGGTTGAAATATGAGAGCTCACAGCGTTCAATACTTCTTCCTCTATATTTAAAGCTCAGTGGATGCTACCCTGTGGCCCCCAGACCTTATAAAGTAATGTTGTTGACTGTGTGTATGAGCAGTGTTCACAGATTTATTTAGTGGTGATAGTGTACATGTGATCAGAACTGCATGGAGCTGTTAATGGAGCCTGCAGTTTTGTTTTGTTTTTGTTTTGTTTTGCTCTGTTTGGGGTTTTTCTGTTTTGTATTAAGCTGCTGGGCCCCTTTTTGTTTATTTAGACATATTCAGTAAATTGTTTCAGAATATATATATATAAAAAAACAGCATTTGTCATGAAAATGTAAACATTTTTTGATCTTGAAGTCAGATGAATCAGATATTTGTCACCAAAAATGGCAGTAAACCAACTGTACACAGTCTAAAAGCTTGAGTGAATTTTAGAGCACTCTATGTAGGGAGTTATTGCATAAGATTTGTGCAGCAGGCCGGCGTCACGTTTGTCGGGGGTGAGAGCAGTGCCTCGGTAGAGCCAAAGCTATTACTGTCCCAGTCTCTGTCAGCCCACAGTGCGTATGCCTGGCTCTGTGGCAGGCTCTTAACAGGGTCATCAAAGTTGAATGAAGATGCTGAGGGAATTACAAAAGGAGAAAACACGCAAAGCTCTTTAAATAATAGGTGAAGGAGAAAACTGAGCCCTGAGCTGTTTTATTAAATGCATAGCGGAGGACAAGTAATTCTGTTTTTCTAGTGTGACTCCCTTTGCTACAGTCAAGTCCACTGTTGTTGCATTGAAAGCTTTCTTTTGTTTGTCAGTGTGGCAAAAAAACTCTGAATATCTTGCCAAACAAAAAAACATTGGTGGAAACTGTCGGGCATAAATCCATAACCCTCCATTTTTTTTCTTTCTTTCTTGAGATGTCGAGTATTTTTGGGCTGAAGTCTGGCAGCCAGTTTGTTCTTTGTTTTGGAACTGCACCAGCAGTTTTAGCATCCTGAAAATTCATCTTAAAATGGGCTTGGATTTCTACCTCAATAACCTGACTCATAAAGGTAGAGGCACGCAAAGAGTTTATGTCTACATCAAAGCAGAACAAAGAAAACTTTCACTATTCAAATATGATGGAGAAAAAAAAACCTACATCTGGTTGACAATTACCCTTATAGTCCTCAGCCAAGGCAGTTTTCGTGCTGCTTACATGTATCTTTTTGTTCATGCCCCTTAATACAGCAGAATTAAATATTGATGCGCTGTTTTTTTTTTTTCAGAATAACTGGGGCTATATGAAAAGGAAATATTCCACACAGTCGCTTTTAAGATTTATGATAGAATTTAGGTTCACTTTGAACATGTCTATGGTAAAAACAACAACAACAACAACAACAAAATATTAAAAATATATGAGGTCTTTTCAGATTGGTGATCCATGGTGTAATGTGGGTGTAACTTGAAGAAAATATGTGCTTATTACAGCCATGCCACTTTTCCTCTGGTTTATATTTAGTCAAACCATGTCGCTAATGAATTTGACATTTTGACAGCTGTGTATGTCAAAACAGACGTATAAAACACGTTGTGGTTTTATATGAGAGGGCTGAGTTGAAGTCTTTAAATTGCCTTAAAATCCCCCCCTAAAAGAAAGAAGAGAGCTTATCAGACCTCTGTCCCTTGCTCCTCCCTTCTGTTTGAGGTTAGTCATTATATACCTCTGAATCTCTGATAGAACTTTCACTGAATGAGGTGCACTGTGGGTAATGTACAGCAGGAGCTAGGATTTGAAAAGAAAACTGAATGCACGGTATAAAATGATATAACTGGCTCTGCACTAACCCCAGTAAGGAGAATGTGCCACAATTAAAATTTAATGCTACTTGGAAAACAACAAGCAGGGATACAACCAGCCGTGATAGCTCACTTTGCTATATTCTCACAATTTGGTAATTTGTCAGGGTGATGTACATTTTTTATTTCAATTTTTTTTTTTTTTTTTGTTTGTCTTCAGAATTGATGTCAGTGAACAGAGTGTTATTTTTGGATTCATTGTAGTTAATCAGATCATGATCACTTGTGATAAAAAGGAACAAGTGGGACTGAGTCTTCTTCAGCAAACATGAAGTAAAGCATGTAGAATAGTGCATCGGTACAGTCTATGGCATCACGTCACACTTAGAAATGTTTTGTTGTCTTGTTTAAAGTCAGCCTAAATCAGCCAAATGGAGGGCACAGATATAATGGCTGCAGTGTTGTGATTTGGACTTTTTTTTTTTTTTTTTTTTTTTTTTTAATGCGTTTTTCAAGAAGGTGGCTCTATGTAAAGGAAGTCAGAAGAAGGGGCCAGGGCATTGCCAGAGGCTGGAAGGAGCAATTTTATTGTTTACTGTTAGGAAATACACCAATCAGTTCATGAAGAAACTTCATTTAAATAAGAGGGCTGAAAGATTAAAGGATTGAATGTGTGAGGAGGATGCAGTTGCATTAAAGTGTCTCAGTTTGACTCCACTGGATGGACTCTCTGTCTTCACATTCTCCTCTCTAGTCTGCTTGTCCAGAGATAAGCAGGTTAGGTAAGTTAGAAATTGTCTGTTTAACTGCTTTTCTCTGTGCTATATATGCATCTGCCTTGTGATATACTGGCAACTTGTCCTGGCACACACGATAAAGAGATTATAAAGATTGTATAAATGGATTTTTTTAATAGCAAACCTTGATAGTCATAAAAAACCTCATAAAAAGTTGGATAAATAGCACTCGTGTGCCACCACAGCCCACACTTAACTACTTCTGCTTTTCTTCAAATACTTCAAGAGAATGCGTATAGTCAGCCAACTCTGAGCAGGAGTACTGGAACAGTCTTGGCACTGAAACCATACAATGTGGCCAATCGCTCTTAGGTTTCCCTGAAAGAAAAATCTTAGAACAAACTGACTCATTTGACATTGGCTGGTTTCAAGCTGTGCTGCTGCCTCCTGTAACCACAGAAATAATACAAGCTGACTGAGAGGTCGACCTCTGTGTATGACCCCGGCTCCGGCCCAGGTTCTGTGCAGCCAGTGGGGTGTATAGACTTAGCACCTGGCTTGATAGAGTGTCCTCTTTGGCTTTGTTAATGGAGCCATTGTTGTCTGTGCTTGGCACTAAAGGCAAGCGTTAGGAGAAAAGGATGCCTTCCCCATTGTGAGTAAGAGGTGCACTTTCACACGCTGTGATCCTCTGGCCTGAGAAACTGTAATTCACACTAATGGAGAAAATGTCCAGGACACAGCTGCTGTTGCTGCTTCACAGGGGCCATCGGAGAGAGTTATAGGGAAGGGGATGAGAGGGAAAGAAAGAGAAAGAAGGGGTTACAAAGGAAATTATGTGTTGAGGAGAATTAAGAGTAAGAAATGTAAAGGAAGGAACGTACAGAGGGAAAGAGAGGAAAATGTGGGAGGACAGGTCCAACTGTATAAATGATCAGTTTATTTAACAAGGATCAAGAGGAAGAGGATGATGGGTTAGTACAAACTAATCAGGAGACCAGACCTGACCTGACAAAACCTCAACCAGGTTTGTTTTTTCCTGTTACCTGCAATAGCAACCCTAATGTTAAAGATGATCCCACATATTTTGTGAGTAAAAGTAAACTTGTGTCTAATGTGTGACGTCCCTGCATCCTGCTGATAGCTGCAGTACACATCTTCTACCTGGATATAGTGTACAGTGAGCAGAGTGCAGCTTCACCCCAAAAGAATGTTAAAACATTAGACTAGTGTCATGCCCTGCACACGTATCATTCTGCGCAGCAAAGCTTGAATGACCAAGTAAAGTAATGATAAGGAAAACACATCTCATGTGGAAGGGGACTAGATATTATTCTGAGTAGAACTGTTGGCATTGGACTTGTATGTTATCGAAATGTTATGTTGTCATTTACATGAGTTCAGTTGTCAGAAAGATGCCAAAACCTGAGCTTTGAATAAATTCTTCTTCAGTGTGAGATAATGATAATAGTATATCTGTATTCTTTGTGGGTAGTTCATTGACAGCAAATTGATTCAAGGAAGGGAAAGAATGTAAGAAAGAACAAGTAGGAGAAGATCAGAATTTTCAGGGAAGGGACTGAAAACTGCCTGCAGAAAGGAGGTTTTTTTGTAAAGGATGTCTTTGTATGAATGTGGTTTAAGGTCATCCTAATAAATGTTCAGCCCACATCTGCACTCATCTGTTGCTGAATACTGAGGCAGTGCACAGGAGAGGGCACTTTGAAAATATCACAAATGTGCTTACTAATGATTCAGAGATACAGTCCTATTTTATTTGTACTCACTGGAAATAGGACATAGGTTTGGTTTCCCTTTTTTTTTCCATCAGTGGTCATTGTGTGTTGTTTAATGCAGTGGTTCTGATTAAGCTTTGCTCAAAAGCAGTGGCTCTTGTACGTTAAGGTCTCTGTGCAAATTGCCGCAGCCTGGGTGGTGACTTACACTTGCTACCTTCATGTCATAAGCTCCTCTCACTGTCCCGAGGCGACCGGTGCCCCAAATTAACTGACGCTGACACATGTTCTATCCACGAAAGGATTAAAAGGCAATTACAAAGTTTGAGTCATCAGTCGGGACACAGACAAGAGGACAGACTGCAGTCAAACCTGAGATACCAGGAATAAGGAACAGTGAACAGTTGTGAGGGTGTGTGTGTGTGTGTGTGTGTGTGTGTGTGTGTGTGTGTGTGTGTGTGTGTGTGTGTGTGTGTGTGTGTGTGTGAGAGAGAGAGTGTGATAACGGGACAGCTTGTGAATGCAGGGGTACTTGCAGGTAAAACACACAGCTCAGCTACTCATCCATATTTGATATATTTTCTGAATGCATGGCTCACTGTAGAGGCCTGTTTTTCCTTGACTGGCTTCAAAAATGCAAAGCAAATGTAAAGTTGCTTCAGGCAACGTTCTCTCAGCTCTAATTGAGATTCAATAAATTTGCCTAGGCTGTTTAAATTGTAATTGCGGTGCTGGGTATACGGGCCATTCTCGCTTCAGAGTGAACCACAGAATTGCCTCCTGAACAACAGAGACAACAAAAGAAGCAATTACAACAACAAACGTCCTGAGAGACACGTACTGTCTGATGCAAGCTCTTCCTTTCTTGTGTGTTCTTTGATATACAGTAGAGCATGGGCATAGGCAGATTACTGCATGAGCTTCCTGTGTGCAGTTTACTGCTTCCTGCCTTCTATGGACATGTGAAAGTGCAAGACATCAAACAAATTGTATTTTTTAAAGGTGTAAAACATTGTAGTCCTCAAGTTTCTCCTAAATGCTGAACTACAGGAATGATTTTCAAGTTCCTTCATGAATACTGTTCTCATTAATATTGACAGGGTGGCTCCTGCCAGGTCTTTACTCACCACCAGTTCATCAGTCCAGCTCCGATGGAGTGCAGGAGTGTTTCTGGCAAACAACGTTTTCTACACTTTCAGGACTTATAGTAAGCACTGAGGGCAGACAGGGATCGATTTCACTCCCAGGGGTAGATAATCAAAGGCTCGTCTCAGAGGGCAGTATTATTGATAGCACTCCAGACAGATAGATACATAGACAGGCAGACAGACTGACTGACTGACTGATTGACTGACAGATAGTAAAATCACCATATCTATCAATTGACTCTCTCGACTCAACACTGAACATGGATGAGTAAAGCATTCAGACCTGTAGGCTACATTATGAGCTGTGGTGAGCACCAGTTGTGACCAGATGACAGGTTTCACAGTTTATTTTTTTATTTTTTATTTTATTGTTTCCCAATAAGGTGGCTTTTAAAGATCTATGGCTTGTCATAGCTTTGCCCTCTTCACTTCCTTTACTTCGGTTATAGAGATTAGGAGAAAGGAAAAGTTGCAAAAAGCAGTGTTTGTTAGGGAAACAAGCTCAAATTCTCTGCAGCTTTCATATGAAAAATAAACGAATAAATACATTTGAAAATAATCTAGTAGCTAGTTACTGGCTTGGTGGTTAGCAGTTTTGCCTTGCAGCTAAAAGATCCCCGGTTCACTTCCTCCTCTTCCTGGGATCTTTCTGCATGGAGTTTGCCTGTTTTCCCTGTGCATGCATGAGTTTTCTCCAGGTACTCCAGCTTCTACCCGCAGTCCAAAAATATGCTGACTTGAATTGGTGATTCGAAATTGTCCGCAGGTGTGAATGTGAGTGTGATTGTTTGTCTCTATGTGTAGCCCTGTGATAGACGGGTGACCTGTCCAGGTGTCCCCTGGAGACTCTAGACCTCCACGACCCTAATGAGGATTAAGCGTGTATAGATAATGAATGGATGCATCCAGGCATGCTTGTCTTTTTCAGCTGCATATTCATACCCACATGCTGGTTTGTCCCTTAGTTTATAGTTTATTACAGCTTAGTTTTACATTGTTCTCCCTGAGATCTGAGAAAATGCAGGAGCAGATTGATTGTAATCAACATTCATACTCATATGTATTTATATAATATAAAGGAAAATGTTTGAAATATTGCTGAAGCTTTCTGTTGTAAACATTCATCCCATTTTTACAAACCAGCCTCCGGGTTCTTCTTTAGCCAACCTTACTAGCTGTAGCTGTGTACACAAATACACCACATGCAATAAACCACTATTACAGATATTCAGGGTGTTCTCATTTAATTTTTACAGTAAAATAAAGTAGATTATATGTATTCATTTACACTAAATATCAATGCAAAAGTTACACAAAGAAAAGCCCGTTAGGTTTTTAGTTTTCAGTTTCTCTACTTTACAATGATGTATGAAAAGACCTCACAAAAGCAGGAAAAGAAACAATGTAGTTAAAGCCGTCTCTAAAAAATGGCTGTTACAGCACTGAATGTTCACTTAACCTGACTGTAAAGATTGCATGCAAACAGCCTCCTCACCCCACACTACCACAACAAACCCTTTAACATTGTACTTTCACTGACCCATTTCTAAATCACTATTATTAGACAAGCTTCAAGACAAAAAGGTGTAGAGTTTGAAAGCCCCCTAAAAGTCACAGCAGTGTTCTCAACCCATTAGCCTTGCTGGGTCTTCTTACACAACTCTGCACTAATCTTAATAGCGAACATACAGTAAGTCACAAAACATTTTTCTCTATCCACTTCAGTGTATTCACAGCTCTGTTATTCAGACCTACATGTCTGTTACACTTTTTCCGACTTGTCTTTGAAACAGAGATTCCGGGATTCAACGTGTCATTTAAATGCAAAGAAGGTAATTTACTCTAGGCATTTCACATTGCCACGCTTAAGGATAACCATTGACTTTTAAGGCTGGCAACTTCTTTGCTGTCAGTAAGAACAAGACCGGCAAGAACTGTGTCCTGCTGTTGTGGGTATATCTGAAGTCTGACATATCTTATTCCTCTGTGACGTAGGACTCCACTGTTATCCTGAAGCTATTAAAAACACATCAGTGAGCCACACTGCTGTACTGCTTGATATGTTTATTTATTATTATTAACATGGGCACTGTAGCACTGATGCTGTAAATACAGGAGAATGAGGAAAAATCCATGCTTTGAAAAAGTCCTTAACAACTCTACTATTTACATCAGTTTGAGTAATACTTGCTATAAACTACACTGCCCAGCTGTTGTAGGAAATTGCTGAGCCTTAATTATACTAAGTCATTTAGGCCCATGTGTACTTTACAGTAAATCAGGTAGTTGGAAAATAGAGAAGGCCTCTGGGACAACTGCTATGATATGGATGATAACTTCTAGTCTAATCAGCTGGTGGAAAAACATTTTTTGGATTCAATGCTTAAAATGACTTATTTCCAGAAGAGGTGTCTCCCATGTACAAGTGTTTTTCTGCAGCAAAAATGGAAGTTGTGTAAAATTGATGTAGCACTACAGAACCTCTGAAGTAAGACAGTGGACGGTCAGTTCACCAAGCTGTGGACTTTGACACATGATACTGGTCTTTGCACGTAAAGTTAGCTAACATTGGTTTGTTTTAACAAAGACCATGATCTTTTCCAAAAGGTCTGTCTACCCATCCATAATGTTTAGTTGTTTGCTTTCGTTTTCCTCTGTCCAGCTGTTCACACATGCTGTGACTTGCAGTCATCCATTATCTATACAACATTTAATCCTCATTAGGGTCATGGAGCACTAAAGTCTATCCCAGCTGACTTAGGGTGAAGGCAGGGGACACCCTGGACAGGTCACCAGTCTATCACAGGGCTACATATAGAGACAAACAATCACACTCACATTCACACCTATTTAGAGTTACCAGTCAACCTCAGCATGTTTTTGGACTGTGGGAGGAAGCTGAAGTACCCAGAGAAAACCCACACATGCACAGGGAGAACATGCAAACTCCATGCAGAAAGAAGAAAGATCCCAGGAAGGCAGGGATGCGAACCAGGAATCTTCTAGTTGCAAGGAAAACTGCTAACCACCAAGCCACTGTGCAACCTAACTTGCATTCACTTATGCTGTAAGTTTGTAGACACAGTTTGTTCTCTGACCATGCAGGTGACATACACTCAGTACCTGAACGCATCCTGTACAGACACAGATGGACAGCTGAATCTCCTGCTGCTCTGATCCTTGTGCTACACAGGCTGTGTTGTGACTGTGAAACCCTAACCAAGACCTTGAGCACAGCTCTATGGGCAGACCAACATGTGTGGACTTGCTTTTTATAGATTATTTTTCCTTTTCTTCGTGCACCTTGGAAGTAAATGTTGTTTGTCCCTACTTAAAATCACTGCATGAGTCATTTTTGTAAGTGTCAGGTTTTGAAGGCACTATGAACGTCATCCTGATAATAAAAGAAGGCAATGATGCACAATGGTATTTAGTTTTCAACATCCTAACCTGGTCAGGTTCAGGTAGAGTTCCCTCATTATCCTGCTTGATAGTATGCCGCTGCCCTGATTCTTAAATTCCTACACAATTCAGAACATGAGCATGCTCTTTATGATTGTGCATGCTGGCATACATATCTGCTATTATTACAAACACCATGTGGCTTAGACAGCGAAACAAGGCTTAATAATATCATGGACTGTGTCAGCTGGTATTACCGCCATCATTACCGGCAGCAGAGTGACTTAGCCCCAGGTTCTGGCAGGGTGAAGGTAGCAGTTTAACCCAATTAAGATCTGACAAGGGTAACAGCTAAGTTATTCTGTACATGCACTGTATCTCTTGTCTTTATCTGTTTTTTAACACAGAGGAGTTTTTGTCTTTGTGTGGCAGAGTGGGCAAAATAGATGCCCTTTCTGTATTCCTTTGTCAAGACATAATCACCAAGGGAGGAGTGATTGTAAACATCTCTGGTGGTGAGATGATCAAATCAGTTGCTGAGGCACACCTCTTCATCCGACTCCCCACTGTGCTGTCCTTCCCTCTCCACCTCTCCATCCCCACTAATTCCCTCTCAACTAGCAGTTTTATAGCTCAGTGCCTGCCGAATCCTCCAATGTCACCCTATAGGTATAAAAAAAACACGCAGCGCCACTTTTCAACCGCACACGGAGAGACAATTTCCTGTCTGCTCCAGACACATTCAGCTCCATGTCGTTGAGCTTCTGTTCCGATTGCTGCTGATGTCAGGTTCTCCTTTCAGTTTTTATTTCTCTTGATAAATGAGATTTGTTGCTGAATTGGAAGGAAATGGCTAGAATCTTATCCACAGCCTGGAGTGTAATTTGCCTAGGAATGTAGTCAGCTGTGTCTAATTGCTTTCAAATCTGAGATTTGACTGCTGGGGACAGACAAAGACCTTGGCACCCACCATGTAAATGATACAAAATTACATTTAAATGTGTGCAGAAAATTGTAAGTAAAAGCTGATTAATGGAATTAGCTTTATTGTCCTGTGTCCTTCACATGCTGTAGGTGGTTTGAGCTTAAATGATCCGCTATAACGGTCTAATCCAGATGAATACGTCTCATTAAATCCTCTCCCGGCCATTGTTTGTCTAATAAAATCAGGCATCGCTCTCTTTTTGCGCATCAGTGACTTCAGTGGCGCTAGCATGAGAATTAGAAAACCTTGATATAAGAAAGAATATTAAAATGTCTTCGGGCAAAAGTCAAACAATGTAAAAATTGATTGTAAATCTCCAAGTGAATGCCTGCACCCCATTCTGAACTGCTCCTGTCTTTGAAGAAAATTGTTGGTCTTAAGGGATTTAAATAATCCTTATCTTAGATTTCTCTTTACACCTAGAATTCACTGCTGCTGAAGTGAAGAATACATACTGTCTGTCACGTGTTCTCTTCTTGCAGTGTGACACACATGATAAATCCCAGTTGTCAGTTTCCATTATGCAAACAACCACCTGATTCAAACTGACAGACACTCAAAGTAAATATAGATGCAACATTTACATCAAAGCATGAATAAGTGTCACTGTGTCTTGATAAAATGTAAAGTAGTCTTTCTGTCCTCCAGTCATCATGTAAATAGTGCGTGGGCATGTGTGCTATACTATGTGCAACTCTTGTTGGAACAGTAGCTGTACAATAAGATGAAGTATCCCTGCCATTTGATTTTGTCGTCACATGACTCAGAAATTTAGATACTGCATATATTAAAGTAGACTCCTGTATGCAGGTGTGCAGGCAATTGTATTCAGTGCTTTAGAGATGAATGATTTGAAAGAATCCTTGTGAAAGTTTAAACAACAGATACTGTTGTTTATACTGGCCATAAAGGGAAATGTCACAGGCAGATGTACCCAGATTTATTTAATAAAACTTTATTCTGAAATTTGGCCAAACAACATGCATGTACACTGAAGTAAAGAAATACAAGTGTTAGCAGCTCTTAGATGTTATCTCCGTGTTGTTTGAAATGAACATAAGACAATCACCCAAATTGCTACTGTCGCCAAACAGGTATCATGCAATACGTGTTGAATGGAAATGTCATCAGACATCTTCTGCTAAAATGTTTTACCACATCATTTAGTTGTTATGTTTACCACCTTTAAAACTTTGAACTGAGACTTCCAGGATTCTGAGAAGCAGTGCCTCCTGTTCCTCCTGCTTCAGAAGTTAGCTGTCAAACTGTAGCTAGTACTGTGTCTTCAGCAGCTTGTAAGTAGTTATCAGTGCACATTTAAATGATTATTTTTCGTGAACCTTTGTTCAAAAGAGAGCTTAGCGACAAGTCACCTTCTTCCCAGTCAAAACTTAACTCCTCTTTAAGAGAGTCAGCATTTGCGGAGGACTTAAGTATGTGTCAGTGTGTATGAGTCATATACATTATAATGTACATGACAGAAAAGATGGATGTAGCATTGAGCATCACCTACTACTGTTTTGAAGCCTCAAGTTTGGAGTTTGGCATTTGGCCATCACCAAGTTCTTTTTTCAAAGCCAAAACTGATGAACGAGGGGTGGATCTGACTGAGACGCAATACATTACAGAAACTAATTTTGAAATACAGCAAATTGTTGTCAGCATGTAACATGCGACTTTTTCCTGTTCACTGGGGGCAAGATTTACAATCTAGCCCTCCCTAAAGCCTACCTAACCGTATTGTCTATTTTACTTAAAATGTTTTTGGAATTTACTAAAAGAACATCATGCTGCATTGAAGCATTCTTAAAACTAGTTATTGAAACTGTAGACATATTAGGAAAAGGTTTACTGGGGTAACAGATCATTGAGAAGTTGGTTCATTCTCTTACAGACTTTTATACAGTCTAAAAGCAAACAAAGAAAAACAGGAAATTTAATTTTGTTCAGTGTTTTTTATTACCTAAATTTGAGTTACATTGACTTTTTACCTGTCATTGTGGACAAGATTCAAATATCTAGACCTTCTCAGGCTTGGTGACAATTAGTGCAGAGTTAGAAGTGCCTGAAATCCTGCATATACCAGCTTAACTTTGCTTTGACAGTGGAGGATTGGTTCTAATTCCACTGCTGTGCTTTTCACGTCATAATTCATTATTTCGCCTTGCTTGAGCTATTTAAGGCTTTTGCTTAACACAGCTGAAGGCTGAGTCGGCTTGAGGCCACACTGATGTTTGGGATTATTTGTTTGATATGCAGTTACTTCTTTGTGTTTCCTTTAAATATGCCAGATACTGTTGCATGCTTACCCCAAGGGAAGAAGAACAAGGCTGCAGTTTACCTAATATAATGAGGTGTAGTTTTTCATCCACTAACATTTTTACTGCAAAAACAGAGAAGCAACAATACTGGAGTGCTGCACATCCAGCCAGGACAGGGGAGCAATGGCATAGAAGGTTATTACACTCTATAATCTACATTCAAAACAAAGGAATGTTTTCATGACAAATGTCATTAAAAAAAAGTATTTTTACCTTGCTAACTGTGGACCCTTCAGCAGCACCCCCTTTTCTTCTTATTAAAAAAAAATAAAAAATACACCTTCTGTCCAAAAAAAAAGTCACCACTTGGATTTAAATAAGCAGATAGGTAAGAGCCTTCCATTGGATAATTACTGCAGTGATGAATATGTTTCAGTAGGCAACAACTTATTTAACTCTAGCTGATGCAGTGAGGAGCTTTAACATTTCTTAAACAACCATGTTAGAAGACATATCCTGTGGTCATGGAAAGGATGTTAATCTGTTTCAGAAGAGTCAAATTATTGGCCTGCATCAAGCAAAGAAAACAATTAAGGAGATTTCTGAAACTACTAAAATCGGATTAGGAACCATCCAATGTATTATTAAAACCTGGAAGGATAGTGGTGAAACATCATCGAGGAAGAAATCTGGTCCGTCATGTGGTCTGATGAGTCCAGATTTACCCTGTACCAAAGTGACTGGCGCATCATGGTAAGAAGAGAGTCAGCTGAAGTGATGCACTCATGGCTAGTGCCTACCATACAAGCCTGTGGGGGTTAGGATTATGATCTGGGGTTGCTGCAGTTTATCAGGTCCATGTTCAGCAATGTTATGTTCCCAAAGAATGAGGTCAGCTGACTACCTGAATATACTGAATGACCTCCATCAGTGGAGTTTTTCTTTCCTGATGGCATGAAAATATTCCAAGATGGCGATGCCAGAATTCATGGGGCTCACATTATGAATGAGTGGTTTAGGGAGGTTGAGACGTCATTTTCACACATGGACTGGCCTCCACAGAGTCCAGACCTCAGCCCCACTGAGAATCTTTGGGATGTTCTTGAGAAGACTTTGTGCAGCGGTCCAACTCTCCCATCATCAATATAAAATACTGGTAGAAAATGAATGTCACTCTGGACAGAAATAAATGCTGTGACACTGCAGAAGCTTATCAAAATGATGCCACAGTAAATATGTGCTGTTCTCAAGCTAAAGGTGGTCCAATGAAATATTAGAGTGTGCAACTTTTTTTTTTTTTTTTGGACAGGCAGTGGATATATCAGAATAATTTCATACATTCTGTGGAGACTACAAACAATAAGACAGTGTCAATTTAGCTAATGTGAATTAATCTTCTTTTAATTTCTAAAGCATATTAGTGCCTGGGCAATAGTATTATTATTTTTTTAAATTCTGATGTTATTAAGAATGATGGAAATAGAATGATGAGTAGTTTGCATTTACACTTGAATGATGATGAGATTATTTTCAATCAGGAAACTATGCAGGCTTTGACAGTTTGACATGTCATTGTGAGGAAATCATTGATATCAATGTCACATTTATACTCAGCATTGGGCCCTCACTAGGGTGTAGAGCTGGTTTCTAGCTTGGCAGATAGCTAAACAGGTCCTTCAGTAAAGATCCCTGAGTCAGCAGGTAAGTTTAAGATGTTTACTGTCAGAGGCAGGTGAAACTGCAATACAGAAAAAAGAAATGTTAGTGTTCGACTGTTTCTTTCACATCAACAAACGTTGAGTCATTAATTGTTATGCACAACACAAAACAAAATAATATAAAATACAGAAATATGTGCTGAAATTAGCAACAATTAGCTAAGTACAGAAAACTTGTGATTAGCTTAATATTAACTTAACACTGAAAACGCCATAGACAGGCTAGTGCATTAGCATCGCTCCAGTTTTTAAGCTTTCCTCCACAAGCTATTAACTTTTTCAAAAGACCATCAAAGTTAAGTTTAACATAAAACATAAGTGCATATGCTCTTTAGGGTTCAACAGATGGAAAATTAATGAGGAATGAAAACAACAGTTTGCCTAGACCCCCTCTGGGGAAAAAAAATACACGCTAACCAGCTACATCAAGTCTAGATGGACAAAAAGGTGCAGCACAGTCAGCATTCACCTAAATCTCTTAAAAGGAGCATTTACAGAAAATAGATTTTTATAGATATTTAAATATGTCAACAGAGTTTCATTAAATGTGTTAAGACTCCATATTTGAATATTAAGAAACAGTGATAATTACAAGTATATTCTGAAAATAAGAGATGATGAACAAACCAGGTGAGCAACTCTTTGAATTAGCACTTGCAGAGGTTCTTTTTAGTAGACTGTCCTTCTAAGGGATAGCTTAGTAAACTCTTGATGTCTTGTTTTCATATAGAGAGTTCAGTAACTTACAGTATAAAAAACTATTCATGGCATTCTTTTTTAAAAGCATCCTCCTTGTACAGAAAAGGTGAGTAAATAATTTCCTTTTCAGCACTGTCCCTGGTTTGCCAGGAACTAATACTGTGATTCTACTGCTCCTGTATTGCTAAACTCAGCATTCTTGTTAATATACAGCAATGCCATTGCACTGCTGTGTGAGTCCTCAACCTTGTATATGTAAAACCAATATGGAGCGGACAGTGACTAATTGAGAATTATCTCACATGGACCAAAGGCCAATGGCAGTGTCCTTCGGGGCATGGCTGATAATGCTAAATACAATACGATGACAACATGTATAAGCTTGCCGTTTCCTATTAGCCATTGGATCAATTTCAGATGTTAAGCCTCGAGACCCCAGCATGGCTTTGGCTGTGGTTGTCAATGATTGACGAGGCAGTGAGAGATGGCATTTCATGGATAAACAAAAATAAGCCTGTACAGATGGTGTTTTTTTTTCCCATCTCTGACCGGCTGTCATTGTTAAAATGGCTCAGCTTCTGCTGAAATTCTGCTTGTCATTTGTCACACTATCACCAAGGTCGGAGTCCAGGCAAGGGTAAGCTCACAGCTCTATATATAGCCTGACTCCTCCAACAGTCCTGCATGTGCATATGGATGTGCACAAACACACACGTGCACAGTAAAGCTAGTAAAATATGTTAGTAGGAGTTTGATGACGATAGCAGGGGTCTTAATCAAACATCTCAGAGGAAACATTAGCATTCTAATTTTACAAAACGTTTTAACATCCACACTCAGAATCACAATGTATGTCGTCAATGGTAAATGCAGTGATGTATGTGTGAGCTAGGAAGGTGCTAGAACATGCTAGAAATATGCAGTGGTTTGTCTCTGTCTGCCTGTGATGTTCTTTGGACATACCTGGTTTTCTAGCTTATTACCAAGATGTCCTGCATCTTTTAATTCCAGCAGAGGCAGCAGCAAAGATCACACTCATCAGCAGCTGAAAGGACAGTGGAGACTATCGCGCAGGACTCTTCAAAAACACACTACACTGAACATCTTGGGTGCTGTTGTGTACGACAGGCTGGTCTTGTTATCTACAGCTGAGGGTGAGGGTAAGGGGTGGGGTGGTGGTGGTTGGATTTCAGAAATAAGAAAGTTGTAGCTGTATGCTGTGAGACCCTTTTTTATTTTACTGTACGCATCTAATGCTGTAAAGACACATTCTGCAAACCACTCTTCTTTTCTCTGTCACATTGCACAATGGCAGATACAGACTGATCAGACTCTGTGTCTCTCCTTATAGGCCTCCTGTAATAATATAAGTTATTGTTTTTGTTTTTTTTTTTACATTAGGGCTCTTCTTGCTATTTCAAAGACAGATGTGGTGATTATAGAAAACGAGAGGTAATCCATTTGGTTGCAGAGGGACTACTTTACAGCAGGGAAGATATTTTTTTCTCACCTTTATTGTCTTCCTTTTACTGTTTTGTGCCACAGATGCCTTTTCTTCACTGATTGTTGCTTCCTGACCTCACCAGATAGAGGGGTAAACTGACCTCCTGTGGTGGTGTGAACAAGTACATGGAAAATCTTCAAAGTTTACAGAAAAGTGGTAGTGCTATCACTGTTACTCTTTTTGGACAGGCTGGACTTGTCACCCTGGCAACCAAAACATTGAAATTGTCATTGGTTGTTTTCCTATAGTCAAGTGTATTTTGAAAATGGTAACATGCAGATAGCGGATGGGGAGTATAAAGCCACCTGAAATATTTGGCTAATGGAAGGCTATTTCCACAGTCTACATCTGATGAGTCAAACTGTGGTCCCACCAACCCTGTTCTCCTTGGTAGCACTCCTGTGATTGACTTTTAGCAGCTCAACTAAAAGCATATTCTGCTTTGATTTTCAGCTAAATGTACTCCTTTCAAGTGAACCTGTGGCAAAATTGCAATTAAACTGATTTAGAAGCCTATATATATAAATACTGCCTGTCTACATTTGCGCATGCCCTGTAAATTGCATTGATGCAGAAGTTGTATAACACCATCATCAGCGTTAAGTTGCCCCTGAATACTTCCTCAAACATCCAATGTGCTCCATTATTTCTGTGGTCCTCTTGGCCTGATGAATAATTGACTGTATTGATTGAGTGTGATGGCATTTGTTCCACAGAGAGTCAGGTAGAATTACAGTCAGAGTGACTTTAATTAAAAGAGGATTCAAATCATTGTCTTGGTTGAATAAATAAATGATAACTAATGGAAGTAAAATAAGAGGCATGCATTTGTGCTTGTGCAGGCAAACAGTGTTTTTTTTTTGTACCGTCCGTACACTGAGATTCAAGGCACTGTAAGTAATTTCATGATTTCCTTTTTATTTGTTGTTGCGGTACATTGGGGTGGGGATTAAAAAGTGTGTTCCCTGGTAAAGTTAACTCACCATTCTGGATGGCATGCCAATGGGAAGTTACAACATACTGTGCTAGACATAAGGTATAATCCCTTCAGATGTTTGTTTTTGCACATTTTCAATTAGTGAATTAAGACCCTTTAGAGGAAACATCCATCTGTCCATTATCTATACACAGCTTAATCTTCATTAAGATCGTGGGGGGCTGGAGTTGAACCAGGAACCTTCTAGCTGCAAGGGGAAAATGCTAATCATCAACCCACTCTGCAGCCCTTAGACGAAACAGTATTTAACAAATACTTCAAAAAATCTTGAAATTTCACAAAGAAAGCACAACAGTAAAAGCACTTGCCTAATATGTAGGTCCCTCTCCTGCAACCAAAACAGCTCTAATATGTTCGGTATGGACACAGGACATCCAGGGTTGTACTGTGGTATATGGAACTGGGATGTTTGCAGCTGATCTTTTGGGTCCTGTAGGTTTCAGGGTGGCACATCCATGGATTGCACTTGTTCCAGTGGATCCCATGGAAGCCTAAACACACTGGAATCTGGGGGATTTGAGGCTGGGTCAATATCTTGAGCTCTTTGTCGTGTCCCTCAAGCGTTTCTTGAGCAACTGTTGCGGTGTGCGGTTACTGGAGAATATTGCAGCTGTTTAGGTGGGTAGTACGTGTCAAAGTAATATCCATACAAATGCCAGGAACCTAGATTTCCCAGCGGAACATTGTGTTGTAATGAGATGATCAATGTTATTAACTTCACCTCTTAGTGGTTTTAAAGTTGTAGCTAACTAGTATGTTTCTATGATGTTTTTATAGTCTTTTCCACTTACTGGAGAATTGGAACAATGAATCAACTTTCAATAATTGCATAACTGTATGATGTTTTCCAAATGTACACTACATTTGAATGGAACTGAACTACAGGGCCTGAGTAGGAAGAGAAAGGTAAAAGACAGCTGCACATTCAGTGGGAAAGTGTGATTGACATGAGGTGAGAATAATGAGAATTTAAAAATTGTTCAGGGCGATTTACGCTTTCAAAGAATATTGTTATCCCTCCATATTTCTGCCATTGAGTAATATGAAAAGAAGACAATACAGAACATAAGATTCATAATGTTTTTATATTTATTTCTGTATCATTTCAATAATATTTGTCTGCACATCCATGAGTACATTGTTAGCAGGAACTGCTGACAGTTATTTTAGTATACTTTTGATGACCAGCTTGTAAGTGTATTCAGGCTATATAAACCTGGCTTGAAAGGATGTTCCATATATACCAACAACGCACTGAACACATTTTAATGAAGTTTTCCTACTGAGGACACCACTCTGGATGGGATTTAAATTACATGTTGACCAAACAGGCGTCCAGAAAAACTGCAGGTAATTCTACCTGCAGTTATTACTTGAGTGGCAGTGAAATGCTACACAAATATCGAGAATCCAGTCGCAATAGTACTGTAGTCAGAGTGGAAAACCTCAGCATGAAGAGAAAAATGTTTCAATCAATAACGAGTGGTTTGCAGGTTAAATCCACATGCATTTAGAGCTCCATAATAACATAGCACTTCTCAGCCCAGCTGTCCTGTCAGCAGTAAAGCAGCTGAAGAACTGTGTTTACCATGATGACTAATATCAAAATTTAAATAAATAAACAAGAAACGGTGTTTTGAAGTACATCCAATGAGAAGTAATCAGGAAATATATCTTTGAAATGTTTCACTCAAGAATGGTTTAGTGATTTCCAGACGATGACTGTGAACAATCCATGACACTGTCAGGTCTCAGCTTTCCAAAGACGGCGGTGCTTGCTATAAACTCTGCAGGGCGCCCAAACTTTTGCAGATGCCATTATTGTGTTTTCTGTTATTTTGAAAGTGTAAATGATGGAAATAAAATCTAACTTTTTTTGACATATTATACGAATGTCTCATCTGTAATTTGATGCCTTTTGGAGATTTTTCCATCTTTCCTTGGCTTCTTTATGCACATTAATACAAAATTTTACGTGGGGTGCCCAAACTTTCAATCGTCACTGTATAACCATGTGTGTCCGTTTATAACAGTCTTTCACCTTTAGGTGAAATAAATGAACACATTTTGAAAATGAATGATAAGCTGACAGAAAGTCAAGGAAAAAAAATAGGAGGTGAAAAGAAACTGCTCCAAGGTAAGCCAGCTGAGTGGTTTCTGTGGCCATGTCTTGTTAGCTTGTTAGTTAGCTGGTTATGATTAAAATAGTGAAACAATGCTTGCAGGGCTTATTTTCCATTTCATAAAAGAGGACAGAATGGCTTCAGTCTGCCCTCCAGTCCACACAGATAAATTAAGGATGAAATGATTGAGATAAAACCTAGCTGCTGTCCCATTCCCTCTGGTAGACTAACCCTTTATCAAGCTACTTCTTTCCACAATGATGGTAATGGAGAAACTCAGTGGGTCAAAATTCTCTTAGTGGTTCTATCATTGCTTATAATTGAGTTAATAAATTGATGATGATTCAAAAGTGGCTAAATAGGAAATTGAGGGAGAAAATGAGATCGAGAGAACGTGCAGAAGAGAGGGTGAAAGAATCTCATGCACTGTGGCACAAGGGCAATTTAGAGTTCCTGTCACTTTTCAAGGACACATCAGCCTTTTGTGGTATTAATGAGATGACCAGCGGCCCAAGTCCTGATAATAGATCAGTCTTATGAGTCCAAGGGGGGCTGTGAATAATGTAATGGTACATCCATGTAATGTGTGTCTGCAGTCATGGTGACAGTGCATTGCTTCATTATGTTTAACAGGTCCAGGTCTACTTGTTATTCAAAATAAGTTGGGATAATTTAAGTTTTAGTTGGAATGTTAGTGGTGCTTTGTGGTCTGTGAGAAGGTCTGGAGGTTGTTCAGTCAAAAATAGCTCATCAGCTAATATGCAAAACCGTTCTCATTTCTCCAATTATGGAGTGAGCTATACCACTTTTAAGTATGTCATGTCATGTGTTTAGAAGACAAATGTCAGAGAAAATCTGAGACAGGTGCAAGGACAGCTTCTTTACAAAAGTGGAACCTAGCTCTGATTGGCAATCATGTTGTACCCCCTTCTGTCCAGCCAATCAAATTGTAGTAGTAGGTAGGTAATCACTGCATTTCACCTGCAGGGCTTTGTGGGTGATTGAGGCCAGGTGGAGTTGCAGAGAGAAGAAATTTATAGGTGGGAGTGGGGGGACTTAATTCACCTTATCAGAGGCAACAGACGGGGTGGAAGACCCAGTTTAAGACTCTCTAATACCAGAATCCAGAGATGGAGCTGCAGGCAAAGCTTGACAAACTCTCCTGGATAGCTGTTTCACTGTAGATAATATCACACACAGTGTAATCTGGTCAGTCAGATTGCTGAAACCAGGATGAGCTCTTGAATGCAAATGTTTGTGTTCCTTATCTACCAAAGATATACAATGGTGCTTGAAAGTTGTTGGAACCCTTTAGAAATTTCTATATTTCTACACAGATATGACCTACAATATCAGACTCTCAGATCATAAAGATAAACAAAGAAAACTGAAATAAAAAGAGGCAAAAATATACGTATTGAAGAAATCATCCAATATTAGAGGTTTGTGGATGGCAAAACAATTGCTTTCAGTATCTGATTTGTATAACAATAACTGCAACAACTTTTTTCCAGTAATTGTTGATCAGTTCCACACATCAGGAGAATTTTGAGCCCATTACCATGCACAGTTTAACTTTGGGATGTTGGTCGGTTTCCTCATATTACCTGCTTGTCACAGGTTCTTCCACAACTTATCTGTTGGATTAAGGTCTGGTCTTTGTTTTAGCTATTCTAAAACCCCAATTTTCTTCCTTAACCACTCTTTGGTGGCATAACTGTTCAAAAGTTTGGGTTCACCCAGACAATTACTGTTACGATTTATCAAAGGCTCAGGTGCAGGAAAGAGATTGTGATGAGCAGATGCAAAAATAGTTTATTTACAACCCAAATTATGTACAAGAACTACAAGGTCAACATGGAAGTATTAACGCGGAAGTAGATTCCAAATACTAGGGGATAAGGTAATAACCCTACAGAGCCTCTAGTGGCTGACGGACTAAAACAGAACTCACAAGAACAAGAGAACTGACCCACTGCAGGTACAACCTGGGCAGGAGAGCGGGAACTATGAATCAAAAGTAAATACTGCAAGTGCTAAAACTAAACTGAACATCACCTGACCAGCAATATACAAACAAGAGTGCAACTACGCTCAAAAACTAACTCCAGACACTAGAACTAGGATACGAACCAAAGTTACAATAATTTACTAATGATGCGAGAGCGACTGCACTCACAAAAATTCAGAATTCCAAACACTAAAACTAGGATACAAACCTGAGCGAAACGTGAAACTGAGAACCAGACTGAACTATGGTTTTACTACCACACAGGTAGACAACAATACAAACCTATGAATGCAAAAACAGGACTTAACCTAACCTGGAAATACCTGAATTGAGACTCAGCTGATAGCTGGGATTACTAGGGCACAAGGAAGCTGGGATAATGACAGGGGCAGCGAACAGCTTGGCATTGCGTCTGATGGTCGTCAGCAGCGTTGGCAGGTGGAAGGTTCGTTTGGTGATGGTGGAGGGATTGCAGCAGGTGAACCAGGTAAATGTCCAGCGGAAGAACAGAGGTGTAGACAAACGGACAGGATTGTCGGAAAATCCAGGAAGCCAGGAACGGAAGGTTGCATGAGCGTGTGGCGGTCCAGACTAGGGAAAAGCAACAGAGTTACTAAGGTTCTTCAGAGAACTGCGGCTACAATGAATGAGTCAATAACTGATTAGAGACATTCACAATCCAGCATCAAGTGGTGAGCAGAGTCAGGTTATATTGTGAAGAGGTTGTGGTCTGATTGGCTCCGATGCACCTGCTCATGCTTCTGATTACTGATCAGGATTGCCCTCACCTGCCGCCGCTGCCCCAGAGCCAAGCATACCTAAAAAGGAAAACAGACAGACAGGGGAAGGAGGGGCCCTACCCAGAGCCTGCAGTGGCAGGCCTGACAATTTCATGTATCCACGAAAACTCATACTTTTATTCATGTGCTAACATAATTGCACAAGGGTTTTCTAATCATCAATTAGCCTTTCAAATCATTAGCTAACACAATGTAGCATTAGAACACAGGAGTGATGGTTGCTGGAAATGTTCCTCTGTACCCCTATGTAGATATTCCATTAAAAATCAGCCAGCTAGAATAGTCATTTACCACATTAACAATGTCTAGACTGTATTTCTGATTCATTTAATGTTATCTTCATTGAAAAAAAAAACCTTTCTTTCAAAAACAAGGACATTTCTAAGTGACCCCAAACTTCTGAATGGTAGTGTATATACTCAGGGTTGCTAGCTTGATGCATAGCCCACTTAGTCTTAAGACTAAGTTAACACATTTCATAACATGTTCCTTTAGAATTTGCTACTATGATCCAGAAATCATTGTTTTGTCAGTGATTTTGTGCCTTGTTGGCTGATGAAAATAGGCCCAAACCATGATACCACCAGATCTGATGAGGTTCTAATGCTGTCTTGCGCTGTTTTCCTTTTTCCTGACATTAAATGTATTATTTAAAAAAGAATGGAATTGAAATAGAACCAAAAAGTCATATTTTGGTCTCGTCTATAAATTTGGTTCACATACTCTTGCCATTTTTCTTTTTTTTTTTGCCAGCAGCATCTTTGTTTGATGGTTATAATGTGCAACTCAGATGCAGAATGACCTCTGGACCTGGCAGAAAATATAGTTTTCACAGGTCACAAGTTGTAAGTCAAGGAAAGGTTGGCCGAGCAGTGACTGAACCATATAAATATTTCTCAGCTTTTCAGCATTGAAACGCATATCAGAAACACTGACTTTCATTTTTCAGACTTATAGTGTGGCTCATGCAAAGCCCTCCATTGCAAATCCCTCACCGTGCAGAGGATTGGATTGAAAATACAAAGCCCCAATAGGACCAATGTTAATAGGTACTGTAACGACACCACTGTGCACGCTGTGTGTAATATTGATCATCAGGATCGAGCCGCGTTGCCATGGCGCTCATGAGCAAATATCTACCTTTTAACAGCACATTTTGCATCTTTCATCATTATGGTCATAGTTATTGGGAGAAAGGTGTAAGCATCACATCTGTCTAACTTTATGATGAAGTCAGTTCATTCATCATAAAATATACTGATCACTTGACTTTTCTTTCCTGTCCTCTGACCTCGATTTTTTCCTCTCTGTGCCTCTCTGCAGGACCTGGGCGGCGTGAGTCCTCCTCAGAGGAACTGGAAGGGGATTGCCATCGCTTTGCTGGTCATCCTGGTCGTCTGCTCTCTCATCACCATGTCTGTCATCCTCCTCACACCAGGTAACACTCAGACATGATTGTGATGTGCTCTGTAATTTAAAGGTTCTGCGTTTGCTCCTGGTCAGGTATCCTGCTGTTGGAGCTCTTGTTTCCAGGGCTGTTTTTGCTGCCTCTATCTGCTCTGTCAGCACCCCTCAATGCCCAATTTTCAACAACAAAGGCTACTGAATGTATTATATAAAAATAACTGCATGACTTAAGATTCCATATGTTAATAATAGATTAAATCACTGTGTTTTGGAAGGTTGTGCCTATATTGACAATCCTACAGAGATTTATAGGGCAACTTTCCAGTTCACCTCAGCCCCACCAAGCTTTACAGGCAGCTTTTAGCTCAGTGTTTTGGCCTATAAATGTAATTACTAAGTTCGCTGTTCCCCTGTGGCCAAAATAATAATCAAGAAAAGCACTCAGAGAGTGTAGTACTCCGCCAAGGCTGCTCAGTCGTTGTATTATTTCCGATGGATAAGTCCCAATAAGTCTGCAGTGGTAGATTTATAGTAGGATCACAATCATGTGATCATCAGCAGGCAGCTGACATAGTATTCACTTGTCATAATTACAGTGACGCCGTGCTGCTATCTCATAATGATACAGAAATCTTTAACAAATCCATGGATCCAGACTATAAGCTGCATCACTGCCAAAATCTAATCACATGGTTCTTGTGTCATTTATGACCTTCTCTGAAAATTTCAGCCAAATTCGTTAGTCTGTTTTTGAGTAATTTTGTACACAGACAAACAAACAGACAAACAAACCAACGCCGATCGTCACATAACTCTAATAATCACAGATTTAAGGAAACACGTGGTTAAAATTCTTGCTTGTCATAGGAATAAATTGTAGATTAACAGATCACCATTTCCATCACCTTTCTCCTTTGCTGATGCCTGCCTGGTGTCCGACTTAAAGCTGCATCAATAATATTAATGCATCTATCTATCTATCTATCTATCTATCTATCTATCTATGAAAAATCTCCTGGTATAACTCAGATGCAGCATCATCACAATCCACTGTCTGGTGTATTCCACAGTTGGTTAGACTTCCATTGCCTTCATAAACAAACATGCTGTGTGGAGTTATCAAGGAAAGCCAATATGGCTGACATTCAAAATGACTTGGCCCTCCTGCTCATAATCAGCAGCTGTCCTGTTCAGAAGGAGCTCACAACTGGCATGTTCTCTTTCTGCTAAAGGCATAACATTTCATAATTAAAAATGAAACATTTCCAGGGGCAATGCTGGAACCACTTAAAGATATTCTAGCCCAGTAATGACCATGGTAATGAATGTATGAGATGCCACTGAGACAGACAAAGCACGTCTTTTTCATTGACATGGATGTCTTCGTGTGTGAGTGCCTCTATGTACATCTGGATTAAAGGACACTCAACATGTCTGTCTGCCAAGCAGATGTAAACATCCATCAGTATTTACTCTTTCCTTCTCAGCATGGAAGCCTCGTGGCCACTACAAACATTAGATTCTTTGACAGGCAAGCAGAAGTCAACTTTAAAACCTAAATCTTAAAGCTACATTAATCACATCTTGGCCACTAATGAACTAAATTATTTAAGCTGTTGTCTGTAAATGATGTAAGTCTGCTAATTACTGTCCTTTTTGTGCTGTTATGGTCTCTGCAAATGCCTGCGAAAAATATCTTCAGCTTGCTGGATGTTTAGTGATGGCTGTTAGCTAGTTTAAATCCATCAAATAAGCTTTATTTATGTAGCACTTTTCAAGCAAATCAAATGCAGCTCAGTGTGCTTTACAAGCGACTGGCAAATCAATGGATGGTAAAAATAGATTTCAAGACTAATGAAATGAGGGACAATATGTCATGAGTAACAGAGATGATTAAATATGAATACAGGGCAGTGCAATCAATACAAATAACAATAAAAACACATTTATGAAATAGTACACAAAATAAATTGATTCTAGAAAAAAAATAACAGAAAAGTACTCAGAGAGCGCAGTGCTCCGCCAAGGCTGCTCAGTCTTTGTATCATTTCTGACAGATGAAATCTTTAATAAAAAAGGAACTTGTGCTGAGCACAGGTGTGTGTTATGCGTGTGTACTGCCAAAATATAATCACTTGGTCCTTGTGTCATTTCTGACCTTCCCTGAAAATTTTGTCCAAATCTATTAGTCCGTTTTTGAATGATGTTGATAACAGACAGACAGACAGACGGACAAACGTACGGCGTTCGTTACATTATTCCACCGCATTACTTGGCGGAGTAATAACAATGATGATGAAATATAAAATAAATGTAAATGTTAAACGATAAAGTTATAAGATACAACATGAAAGACAAACTAAATGAATGGGTCTTTAGTTTCTGTGTAAAAATGTTCATTTTTTTAACTCCACTCACATTTTTTGGAAGAAGCAGCTCGGAGTGAGATGGCAGAAATCAGCATCATCAGATGTTTTTGTTCTGCTTGAACTGGAGGGGCTGAGTGGCCTTCCTGGGTTATAAACCAGTAATATATCTGAAAGGCAGTCTGGTGCAAGGCCCTGCAATGTCTTATTACGAACAGAAGAATTTATAAATCAATGTGGAAACTAACAGGTAGTGGTTAACTGTCTGCTGTTTGGTGAAAGATGCTATACAGAACTGTGCAGGCAGACAAGAAACTACACAGCTGTGTGCACATGCAGAGCTGGGTGATGTTTCTCCATGTGATTGTAAATAACCCCAAGTAAAAAGTCATTTGACCACACAGTGCAACCTGAAAATGTGTTTTATTTTCCCATTTCCATTAGTCTTGTTAGGTGCCACATGTGTTCTTGAAAGCTTAGCGCCTAAAATCTGTTGTGAGATAACGGTTTCTGTGCCAAGGGTCATCTGTTTTAAGGAGTAGTTGTGTTTTAGACATTTTGATGTCAGAAAAATACGGAAAACATTAAAATGCCAGTGGTGAGAGTGAATCAGCCAATGCTGGACATTGATTTCTAGCTCGACAGCAATTTGGCTTGGTAGACTGCAGGGATGTTTAACCCCTGTTATGTTAATTTCTAAAGAACAGCTATGATCTTTTTGGATCATGTTTAATGACAAAAAGCAAAAATCCCAATAAACGTTATTTGTATCTCATTTTTAACTCCATTGCTAACCATTTCAAGCAATATTTAGTGCAATGGTGTTCTTTACCTCTAACAGATCATAGTTCAATGAGGATAATTCACTCGTTTTTCATAAAAAATGCGTCTTGAAACTTTTTTAAAAAATGTACATTGGAAAGACCTACGTATAAAATACAATAGTTTTACATGACATCGATTTTTTTATTTTGTTTTTAAATTTTTTTCCATTCTTCTTTTTTTATGTAGTGATGTTATTAAATTAACATAAAACACCTCCTCCGGTGAGTTTGCACATATGTGAAATGAACCATTTTCATTTTATATTTGATTACATTAAGCCAAGTAGAAGGAGTTTCATACCCCAAAAAATGCTTTTATATAATTTTTGTGTATTCTTTCACTTTAGAATGGGTCAATTTGGCAACATAATAAGAGGGTTAATAACCAGAGAGAACTTCACAACTCTGTGGATCCTGTATTTTACTAAAAGTGCTTATACAACTTATCAATTCACGGTTTGTTTTTGCAGCTGACAACCAAGCTGGAAGTGACACCAAACTGACTGTGGAGGATTTGTTCAAACCTGAGTTCAAGGTTCATGACCCGGAGGCCAAGTGGATTAACGGTGAGTCGTCCACATAGACTGTACTGCTGAAGTTCAGAGCTGGTTAGCTATGAATGGAAATGTGCATTGCCATGGGTAAAATTCATTGCTTACAGGTGTCAGTTCTAATTCAAATGAAGCAGGCTGTTGTTTAGAATCACAGATACAACGGTTACAAGGTCATAGTCACCTTTGCCTGAATTACACAATTACTTGAGTATCAGCCTGGTAAAGTGAGGACACATGCATGTCTCTTACTTTATGCTGCTGTACATACACTACTGTTCACAAGTTTGGGGTCACCCAGACAATTTCATGTCTTCCATAAAAACTCACACTTTTATTCATGTGCCAACATAATTGCACAAGGGTTTACTCATAATCAATTAGCCTTTCAACACCATTAGCTAACACAATGTACTATTAAAACACAGGAGTGATGGTTGCTGGAAATGTTCCTCTGTACCCCTATGTAGATATTCCATTAAAAATCAGCCGTTTCCAGCTAGAATAGTCAATTACATTAACAATGTCTAAATTGCATTTCTGATTAATTTAATGTTGTCTTTATTGAAAAAAATGCTTTTCTCTCAAAAATCAAGACATTTTTGAGTGACCCCAAACTTTTGAACTGCAGTATATATTTGTACAAAACACATCTTGACTTATACTTGACATTAATGACATCTCGATGAGGTCTTACAACAGTGCTGCTTTTGCTCAGCGGTAAAAGGATGACATCTCTCTCTGGCGTCTCTCCTGTTTTATAATTGAGGCTCACTAAAACAGCCAGCGGAGTTTTAAGCAAGGCTGGCATGTTTCACCTGAGCTTTACCTTGCATCTAGTTATGCAAATTTAGACGTTTGGATTTATTTTCCAGCTCCTCATTTACATTGTATTGATTCGTTATTTGCCAGAAGGGATCATACGTTAAGCCTGGAAGGCCTTGGCTGGAAATAAACCACATCAAGTGAAGTGCAAGTGAATCTGATTATGGTTTGCTTAGAGGGAGGGAGAAGATAACGATACCTCCGAGGGAATGGACGGACAGGATTGTGGTGTTCCTGCATTGCTCTCTGTCTGTCTCCTTTCCAGCGGATTAGTGTGTTTGTTTTGGCTTTCCTCTTCGCTGCCCATCGACTGTGCGACTCTCACTCTGCGCTCGAGGGCAAGGGAAAGAGGCAAGGCCTTTCTGTCCATCAATATTTCATTCCTGGGTGACATTTTTCCACTATCTTTGCAACGCCATCTAATTCCCTGAGCTGACCTCAGGCTAGACAGAGAGAGCACCAATGTTGTGCGATGAGGCAGTCAGAAAAGTCAGCTTTATAGGGTGGTTTTTGGATGGATGGGGCAAAATAGACCCCAGACAAATGGGAGCAGATAACAGACAGACGGGCGAGAGGAAAGATTGATCACTAGGATTTGGAGCAAAAATGAGATTTTTTTTTTCCCCCTAACCCAAAGGCTTTGAAGGTTTTGGCTCCACAGTCTTCAGTCTCTGTCTCCATTAGAGATAAATAGCTATGCCATGTGATCCAGTGAATAATAACTGCAAATGGGACGCAGTAGCCTGTATTTTCTCACATATCGTACTTAAAATAATGTTAGTGGCATTGCCAGCAAGCAAAATAAGCTAAAATTCACATTGTCACAGTGATTGTTTATACTCTATTAATATATTAGGTTTAATTTGTGTATTAATCATTAAAAGATTATGTTGACTTAATACTAAATGGCATGCAAAGATATAAGATACTATAGTGACAAAAGAAAGTAATTCATTTAATAATTAACATTTAATTATGTGTTTTTTTCACAGCAGAGGAGGAAAATTGAGCTAAGTCAAGGGTGCGGCTTCGGTGTTCACTCAAAAAAGTTACTGCTGGAATTGTTGTGGTGGAACATTTGTATGAGCCCTGTGATTAAAATGAATAATCCAACACAAAAAACATTCAGAGCTGCCTTAATGCACAATTCAAATCCTCAGCAAAACTTCCAGCTGAAATTTCATTTTCAATGTTGGTAGGTTGGAGACCGGAGGTTGTTGTTTTTGTTTTTGTTTCCCACGATGAAGAAAACTGTAACGTGCACATAGAAGAAGCAGGCTTATACCTACATCCAGTGAGTCAGACTACCTCATGGCGACGTTTCAGGCCTAAACACTCTTCTTCACATCCTTTTCTCAATGCCATCACGGGATTATAAGTTATTAGATGTTCTTGAGGGCATCTGTACTAGTGTACAGACTGTATTTTCCAGATGATGACTCAAATATGTTCTTGTCCAGCACCTGGAACTCATCACGTAGATATATGTGCTTTCTGGGTGTGTTTTTTGCAGCTGTATGATGGTTCTATGGAGAACAATTTAAAGAGCTCGAATGCTTAATTTATCAGTAAGATGATACAAAATATGAGTTGTTGACATTATCTGCATTGTCGACAAAATCCAGCTTATTTTTGTTTTGGTGGTTTGGAATCAGAATCAGAATTAAAAAACACATTTTATTGAAATATACAGTATAATATGCATTTTAATGATAATATAATATATAATGTGAAGTGTCTAGTCTGTTACACAATATTAAACCCATATCAGTTTCATTTTATGGTTGATGTGATATTTAAAAATCACACATGCTAATCTAACCATTCCAACATCTGCTGCAGACAGTGAAGCTAAGCTGAAAGACAGCAAATACTGAATCAATGAGGTTGAAGCGCTTGCTGAAACACTCAGTATCTTGTGACTTGGAATACGTTGGTGTGAACTATGTTACAACTACAGAACTTGTTAGTTTTCTCTTGGCCTACAGCAAATGAACTAATAAGCTTGTGGGGAAATGATGATACAAGCTCAATATCCAAGTGTATTTAATTCATATGGTGGTGGTGATGTGAAGCTGTGAATGGAGGGGTTACTATAGCTTCACATTATAACTCTATGATGCATGACAGATGGAATGCATAGATTTTTATCGATTAAGATTTAGATTACACTTTCATCTCTCCGTGAGGCCAGTTTTTCTGAGGACATTGTTTCCTAAAATGCCGCATAATCTGGCACAGATGAGAATGATGTGATTTGCAGTGGTCAGCTGGTGTTTTTAAATCAGTCACATAGGCTGACATTGCTTATATAGCAAGACAACTGCACAACTTTGTATATAATTTTACACAAATCTGCATATTTCCTATTCCGATATGCACGAACACAATCCATTTACAGAACATTATTGTCTGCAGTGTGGTCGGACATTTCTGCAGCTTCCCACTGAAATTCATTGTCCTTGTGATGTGGTGACAGTTGTTATTGATGAGGCTCTGTACAGATATTACGGTGAGACATCTGGATAATGCCGGGCACATGTGGGAAAGAATGACATGCATACTCTCCTCCAGCTGTTGCTTGTGTGCGCATATATGTGTGTGAATACTGGAGGCGTGTGTGTTTTTCACAGTGATGCATGTTACTGAGAAAGTCACATTCAGCTGCTGCCACATGTGATTCAGTGAGCGTCACTCTCCATCAGTATTGTCGCAGCTTCCCCTCCCAGGCTGGGCACCCTCAGCCTGTCACTGACAATCTGCCGAGAGAAGAGCATCATATTGTGTTCACATTAGCTCAGCTTGGACAAAATAACACACCAGTTGGTTCACATAAGCTCCCAAAATCAGAAACAGAGAGTATACTCAGTAGACAGTAAGTGAAGTGGTTTAGCACGTTGTTTGACAGTTTTTTCTTTGTATGAGAGACAACATATGATTCAAACACTAAAATGAACATTACTCTGTATCATTTATGTAGCATAAATGAATACATACTACAAAGTGCATCATGCTAAGTGTGCATGTACGTAGCTGACTGAACACTAAAGCAGTTTTACAGACAACAAAACTGCATGTCAAATCGACACACAGACATGTTTGGGTACAAATTGACCAGTTTATGTGAGGTAAAACAATACATGATCCTATAGCCTTTACGTATGGAAGCACATATCTATCAGTAAAAGAAAGAAAATACGGAAGAAAAGTTGTTCATGTTAGGTTACTATGCCAAATTTTTCAGTTAAAATTAAAGATTTTTATCTCCAAAGTCAAAGCAAAGTCACAATTATGCTTTACTGAGTCAGTGTTGAGTTTTAAAATAGTCCAAATTTGGATTAAAAAAAAATTATTCTAAGACAAAATAAAGTCGTAATCATGTCTTTAGGCCACTTCATGCTTTTCACAACCACCTATGTGGATGTAACTTTGGTCATCTGCTCAAGTCTACAAGGGTCCGTTGTCAAGATCTTTCTTTGTCCCGTGTTCCGGCTGCATTGATGAAAACATGTACAAAGTCCTCATTTAACACATTGTCACTGTTAAATGTTTCAGATTATCAAACTAATTTTATGAATGTAAGACAAAGATAACCCAAGAAAACAAACTGCAATTTTTAGATGAATATATTTTTTGAAAAAAAACATGTTGTCCAGCCCATTTTGCCCTATGTTAAAAAAAAAAAAAAAAGTAATTTTTCCCTTAGCTACAAATCTATCAAATGACCACATTTGTTTGTCAGTTGGGTTCAATCTCACCAGCCGCATCCACATATGATTACTGCCAGGCTTGTTCAATGAAGCAACACATGATGCCACATTAAAGACATTCAAGAACATGTGACAATTACCAAAATTTCTCCAAGAACGTGTCAACATCTACATCTAACAAAAGAACCCAGATGAACTTCAAAAGAACTGCAGACCTCACTGGGCTCAGTTAAGGTCCGTCTATACAGTATGATTCTACAATAAGGAAGACTGAGTGAAAATGGCATCATGGGACAGCTGCAAGGTGCAAATCACTACTGATCAAAAAAATATAAAGGTTCATCTGGTATTGACAAAAAAGTATCTGGATGAAAAACATCCTGTGGACTGATGAGTCAAAGGTAGAACTTTTTGAAAGACATGGGTCCGTTATATCTGGTTTAAAGCTAATACTGCATTCCACAAGAAGAATATGATACCAACAATGAAATATGGTGATGGTAGTGTGATGGTTTGGGGCTGCTTTGCTTCAACAGGACCTGGACGACTTGTTATAATTGATGGAGCCATGAATTCTGCTCTCTATCACAAAATCCTCCTGGAGAATATCCAACATCAGTTCATGACCTAAAGCTCAGGTACAAATCATTTATGCAGCATGACAATGATCCAAAGCACACAATTAAGTCCACCTCTGAGTGGCTCAAAAAGAACTAAATTAAGGTTTTGGAGTGGCTGAGTCAAAGTCTGGACTTGAATCCAATTGAGATGCTGTGGCAAAACCTTAAAAGGGCAGTTCATGATCATAAACCATCTAATGTGGCTGAATTAAAACTATTCTGCACAAAAGAGTGGGCCAGAACTCCTCCATGGTGATTAAAAGACTGATCAAAAGCTAGCACAGAAATTTAACTGCAGTTGTTGCTGCCAAGGGTGATTCAACCAGTTATTAGGTTTTCTCCTTTTTCAGAGGTGATATAGGGTTTCAATAATTCTTTAATAAAGCATAATTTAAAAATAGCATTTTGTGTTTTTAATGGTTATAATAATATATAATATTCAATGAAATATGCAAAGACAGAAGATTTCTGTAGGAGGGGCATACTCACAGTTTTGGCAAAAATTTGCAATTTATTTGAGAATTTTTTCCCTGAAATTAGCTAAAAGATATTTCAAAATGATTGATTGTATCTTTTATACAGGTCCCTATTGGGCAAACATGACAAGATACAAACATCTTATTCCTTAGAGTTGCACTGAAAAACACCAAATATCTGTGAAAGATAAAACAAACAAAAAAAAGTGATGAAAATCTGACAGCAACAGTACCAGAAAAAATATGTCAAAGATCGGTGGAATATTGTATTGTTCAAAAATTGTAATGCAGAAGCACAGTGTAATTTCACAGTCAGACACTATAAAAGAACAAATTACTATTTTTCAAATAACATTTCTGATGTGATATTATTCACAGTTTTGGCCTGTTTATTTTTCATGTATTGTTTAGTTTTTCTACAGTTAACATGTAATTGAAGACATTTTTGGTAATTATTGTCTGTAGTGTAATTAGGAAAATTTGCAAAATAACTGAATTACAATTGAAAAACTTATTTATTTATTTTCTTTACAGTTTATTCTATATCTAGAGGCACATCAATGTCTTTTGAGGTCCACGTTGTAAGACTGGAGGTCAGACATTGTACAGATGTGAACACAGCTGTGCGTTTACCTCCCAGCTCAGGCACATCATTGCCTCAATAAATGACCAGTACTACAGTAATCTCTGTAAATCTGTTATTGAGCTTTTAGCTGTCAATACTGCTAACCTCAAACAAATTACCGCTTGACTTCAGTTACCAGCTAGCTGCACCGCCTGTCAGCTCTCTGCATTTTCTGCAGTCAAATTCACAGTGTATTGGGAGGGATTTTTTTCACCTTAAAAACAGGCTTGTGGTTGACCAATTCATAAATTCCTGTTGTATTTTATTGGGTGCATAACTTTACTGGACACCTCCAAGAAATAAACACATGTAATTATATGAAAACAAAACTGGGTGCTGTTGAAAAGATTGAGCGCATGCGAAAGGTTTACATTTCTGTCCTAATATCTCTCTGGAACAAACATACCAGCAGGTGATGACTCTGTCCATAACTTTGTGCTCTGTTTTGCTAAGAACTGTAAGATGGCCTACACTTCTAGTCTTACCAGACCAAGGGGTTATCTTCACATTAGGACTTCTCCATCAGAATAAGATGGAGTCTTTTTGCCATTTCACTTTTATCTGAGTAATTCAGGGAACATTTCTGTAGCAGCATTTCAGACTATGCTTCAGTCCTCCAAAATCACATGATTACTTCGCAAGCTGCTGTATATTATTAACAGGTGACATTCCTGTAGCTAGACTGAGTGGATAATGACACTTTAGAGTGTAAATGCAGTAATGGAAGGTGACATCTGCTGAAGGAGAGTCATATCTTCCAGAGTGCGTCCTTGACAATGATAAATGCCTTCCCGCTTACGTCTAATTACTGGCATAAGCTGGCTAATGCTGATTCAACTAATGGAAAATCCCAATTTCCATTCAGAACATATTCTGCTTGACTCGTACATTTATGCAGTACAACATCCCTGCTCGTATTCCATGTCATGTCTGAATACATGTCTAGTATTTGATCCTTTCTCTAATGTGCATGTCTTCTACAAATACTGTTAAAGCCTGAAAGAGGGTACAAATCCTTTGCCATTAAAACTGTTTCCATTTGTGTATCTCAATGTTCTTTTGATCAGCTTTCTGTTTTTTCATCTATGTTTGTGTAGGCTCACATTAATCTAGCCATTTATCTGCTATTATAATGGTGGCTGTCTGTGTGCTTTGATGAGACAAATTAAGTCGAATATGGCCTATATTTCTGATTTTTTAAAAAAAATAGTTATAGTTAACCTCATCTCACCATTGCTTGGAATTTTGTCCATATTGGACAATCCCACATATCATTCATTGCCTTTGTTTAGCTTTTTTTGGAGCTCATCTTGCTGCAGAAGGCTACACTTCCTAGGGTTATGGGTTAATTCAGGAAGCTAGAGTTTGTATCCCGCTATACAGTTATTATAGCCCTAACCCTAAACAAACTGCAACCATGCTTTCTTCAGCATTGCCTCAATAGACAGCAACACTTTTTGAAAGAAAAAATGGTTTGTCATAGAAGATAATCCTGCCAATGTCAGTGTTCTTCTCTGCTAAAAGGACTGAGTTAACTGAGATGTAGAGAAAATACAAACACAAATCACACATGAAACAAGAAGAGCACTCCGAGAGCACAGTACTCCGCCAAGGCTGTTCATTCCCCCATATAGCATTGTTAGAAATGCAGAATTTTAATTTACTTATTTTTTTTTTTTTTTTTTAGAAATGCAGAATTTGTTTATTAGTTATTGATGATCAGAAATCACGGCAACATAGAATGTGGCCATTTAATATAGATGTACCCACAAACAAGATGACCTTGCTCTGAGGACAGGCGTGTGTTATGCATGTGTACGTTAAGTACGGATACCGAATTGTGTGACCTAAATATGTAACGGGCAACGGGAATTGATGGGACTCAGAAACATCCCCACAATTTAATCAGTTGTTCCTTGTGTCATTTCCCAATAAGTCCCGATAAGTCTACAGTGGTCGATTTGTATTCGGATTGCAATCACGTGATTGTCAGCAGGCAGCTGATGTAGTGTTCACTTGTAGTCAATGTTACAGCGCTGCTATCTTGCATAGTAATGTTGCTAACAGACGGACAAACAGATGGACAGACAAACGTACGCCGATCGTCACATTACTCCGCCGTGTTACTTGGCAGAGTAATAAAATGAAAATAAATTTTAGCTATGTCTAATTGTTGCTGAGTGGTTGGTCTTGTCAGACCAATGTCAAGCCCATCAGTCCTCAGAGCAGGAGTAGTTTAGGTGCAGGTGGTGAGGGGTGCAGGGTTGTAGTTTCTTTAAAACCACAAAGCTCAAGTGTGAAGCTCATCTCTCAAGGGCAACCACTGATACCTGCAGATATAGCCTCCACCAGGAGAGGTCTGTGGGTGTGGAGGTCCAGGCTGCTGTGGACTAGCAGGCCTCAGGAGACCTGCAGTGAAGTCCACAGAGGGAACAACAGAAGGTTATTCAGGGATGTGATAGACTGTTCATGATCCAGGCAGTGCAACCACACTTTCTGTTTTCATTTTATGTTCTAATGCAGTGAGTACTGTCAATAATTCTATCAAAAAAAATATTGCTGTGGATTAAATGTTGTTTCCCACTAAGTATTGCAGTCATGGTAACACATAGGTGTAGTTTGCAGCTAACACAACTGTTCTCTTGCATTGTAGTATGTTTTAATTTACAGTTCCATTATTCCTGCTGATATACATCATACAAAATACAAAAGTGTTCCTTGCAGCTGTCATATTTACATAACTGTACTGACTGTGATAAAAGCAGGGGTCGTGGTGAGTCAAGGGCTTGTAGAGGACATGGCAAGATTTGTGTATCTGACAAGATGACTGAGCTTCAACTTGCTTGATTTCATTCCTCAGTCTCCAACATTTACATTGGCAGAAAAACACTAGCACCCCTGGCTGGCTGTGACATTTGCATGTTTAAGCCTCATTATACAGAATGATGTACGTTAGATTTGACACTTGAAGGCTGTCTGAAATGCATTCTGCTGAACGGAAGTTCTCCTGATTTAGGACATTAAACTAGACATGTATTGTATTTAGTAAAAAAATATTTGCACATCCATAGATTCTTTTCAATAAGGGAGGAGGTATAGATGTCGTTTTACTGTTTAATGGAAAAATCACATTAGGCGTAAATAATTCTTCCAAGCTCAGTGTTCTGTGTGCATCTTTAAACACATCTGGAGGGGATCTTTAAGAAGGAGCAGTGACAGTGTGTGAAAATCAGGCAAATAGCATCCAGCAAAAACTCACAAAGCTTTTGCTGTCAGCGCATCTGGATTTTGGCAGAGGATTCTGTTTAGTGCTATTTTATTGAGTAAATATATATATTTTTTGCCCCTGCTTTTAAACCTAAGCGTGCAGTTCTGCTGCACTGGAAATGAGCACTGACACTCATTTGTATTGGCACTAGCAACATAGCACATAATGTCAAGATGATCTTTGCCACCAGTGTTCCCCCTCCGGATGAGCCACTTACCTTGGCACTGACACATTTCATTACTCTCGCTGTGGGGCAGTATTTGGTGAATGATTGTTTTTCCTCCGCACCTTTTATTCTAAATCAAGAATTTGGCATGCGGTTTGAAGCTCTTGGCTTGACTGCCAATGACTGGGCTGTGACCCAAGTTACAGTTGGGTGGGGTGTGGACACACTGGTACACTTGAACTGAAATTTTACGCTTGTAGGTGTATTTCACGGCTGAGTGAATTTAAGATAGCATGAACATTTTCTTAATTAGTGTAAAGCATACAGTAATTGCGTGTCAATGCCAGATCATGCTCTGATTTCAAATAGATGTTTGCGTGCCAGCACACTTGTTTTCTTCACTGGATGGCTAATCACTCCACCATTCTGTACACTAGGTCTTCTTGCGTTGAGCCATCAACCCACCTTGATTTTCTTTCATTTTCCTAATTAGCTACATGATCACGCCAATTAATCTCTATTCCCTCGCCGCTTGACGTGGTGGCAAAAGGAATTAAAGATCAGCCAGTTTGCTGTCAGCTGCCAATGATCTGCAAAGTGGTTTGCAACATATGGATTGGTAGCAAGGAAACAGGGGGCTGGAAAGAAAAAAGTAAATTACATTCTTTTTAGACTGTTTTTCCACTAGCATGCCTTTGCAGGATCGTTTTTAGGGGTTAATTAGGAACTGCATGCTCTGGTGCCTCCCATTAATTAAAATTAGAGACTCCCCAAGCTGTGCTTGGAACTGCTGCTAAAGCGTCAGTGTGGGATGACTGTGTGTGTGCTCACATGTTTATGTGTGTGTTTGTCCCTGCTGATGTGCAAATGCATACCATACATACACACATCTGTTAGAGCGTGAAGGTTGTTAATGGCTGCGTGCTGATGTTTGGCAGCTCTTTAGCTAAAAGCAGCCGGACAGCTCTGGTGGAAGGACAGACAGACTAACATGTAAGTTCTCTCTGGATTTCTACTCTGACAGACAAAATGTTGTGATTGGGAAAGCTTCCTCATTTGTGTGTCTCCAGTGCCACCCAGCACTAACCCCACATCCTTCTAAGCCTTATGTATCTCACACTCTTCTCCATCGTCCATTAAGCTCATGTTAGCCCGTCCTATTTTTGCGGCTCCTGACATGCCTATTATCACTGCTCTGAGCAGTGAAAGACACTGATTAAAAGAGAGAGATTGAATTCTCCACTGTTCTCCCTGTGCCTTTGCTCACTGTATGCAATTTTCAACAGTCATTGCTGAGGTCAGACATGAACACAGCCATTAGTGCATCAGGAGGCTACTGATTCGCTACTGTTAAAAAAAAAAAAAAAAAAAAAAAACTTCAAGCAAAATACTATTTTTGGCTGTGTAGGTTTACCTGTGGATGTACCATTAATTGCATAATAACCCCACCCACCTCCCCTGGCACAAAAAGTAGGAAACATAAACATGAGCAATAGGAACCAACAACTGAAAATCAATACGAGGCCCAGCTATAAATACAGGGCTGTCAGGAAGTTGTCATGTCATGGTGCATGAGGTTTAGGCTGGAAAAAGGATGGCAGGGAGTGTAAAACACTGAAGCAATAAAGTGGAGAAACAAAATGTCTGTCAGACTCTGTGGAAAGAGCTGATCTTGTCCTCTACGTGAAGTACAGAGAAGGAAAGAGTATGATTGCTGAAAAAAATGTTCCTGTTCACTGATTTTCCACAAACAGCAAATTATACCATCAAATTAAAGTCAAGACAAATATATTTATAAAACATAATAGCAGCAGACCACGCATACTGGTCCCATCTTGGTTCAGTGTCAATCTGCAACATGAATGTAAATGTTGGGACAACAGGCTCACTCCCCCAGGTTCCTGAAATTTGCAAATTTTTGTATTCTGCTGAACTGTAATGACAAACTGGACCTTCATTACACTAACAATAAAAACCTCTGCTCTTTTACAGACAGTGATATTATAGAAACCTTAACAATACACAGTGTTTATTTGCCTGCTAAGAGCTGTTTGATCATAGAAAAGATGTCTATCACCAGCGATATTTCTGAGTTCATGTAGGAGACAGTTCAGTGTCAGTTGTAAGGATGTCCTCCATCTTCTGCTCGGCTCCTCAGGGTGTTATCACCCAGTTTAATCTTCATGTTGCACCTGCAAAGAGGTATAAAAGTGTGGTTATGGAAGCTGGAAGGGATTGAGGAGGTGGAAGTCAGTAGGTTTCCACTCAGGAGACTTCAGCTCGAGTGCTGTTCCTGACCATTCTTACAGTATTTTTGACTTAAGTCTCATTTTTATTTTTGCTTTCACTTGCTGTGTACTTGCATTTTCAGGCAGTGTTTGGTTAAGTTTAGGCACCAAATCATTTGATGATTTTAGAAAAAGATCATGGTTTGGTTTGAAATATACCCTCGCTACATTTACCACATTACAAAGGGCATCTTTGTGCATTTCCAAGGAGACGACTCCTCTGGAGAGTTTAGATGCTCTTGGTAACTGTTGTTACTGGGCTAACTTTCTGTTTATTCATCATCATATTTAGTGATAACCATTTAATGGGCTGATAACATCTGAACTGGGTGTGGAATTTTTGGTATTTGGAATTTAGAATGAGGTCAGAAATGGAACGGATTTCTGAGTAAAATTATAGTAATTATATTTGTATAAACCAAAATTACAAACTTACTGTCTTAAAAAGAACAGATACAGTGTGGGACCTCATATGAAGTATAATTTACACAAAACACAGAGTTCCCTGTGTGCACAGTTATGCTCAAGAACCTTACCATTAGTCTTAGACACTGTTAGGTTTAATGCCACTTCAGAGCTGGACAAACTTTGTTTGCTGTCTAATTTAGGTGAAGTTGAAAATGAGATTCATTTTATGGTTTACGATCCTGTATATGAAGTTGTAAGAGAGGTACTTTTCAGAAAGATGTGCTGTGTTTATTTTGACTTCTTTTGGTTGGATCACCATGAAAAACTTGAGTTATGTTTTAGAAGGGGAACCTTTTTTCATGGCAGAGTTTCTTTGCCAGGTCTGGGATAAAAGACAACGTATTTTGTTTGAGAACTGAGCAGGAGAAAAATGTGTGTTTTGGATGTATTGCTGCAATACTAGTGTATTTGGGTCTTGTAAACCCATGAGGGTTGGGCATCAATCAATCAATCAATCAATCAATCAATCAATCAATCAATCAATCAATCAATCAATCAATCAATGTATAATATATATTAGTATTTTTATGAGACAATTGTAATTCACGTGAAAATAAACAGTTCATTAGTGTATAATTGATCACAGTACTCTAAAGTAAAATATGAGATTTAAAATGCATACAACACTAAACATAAAGAAAATTATATAATACTGTATTAAGGACATCGAGGAAAAATAAGTTAAAAAGAGAAAGGAAATCATAAAAAAAGAAAATGGCCCCTCTTAGGGCATCCATGGTAAGTTAGCAACAATGTTGTGTTCAGTTCGTATCAGTAATTCTTACAGTAACCTGCTGAATGGTCATTATTGTTTTTGGCTCCAGAAGAGCATCTGACTATTCAATATTTAACAGAATTTTTAGAAAAATAGTACAATACTGTTTGAATTTGAATTTTTACAGTGATTTATTACAGTGTAAATACGAAGGAAATGTGATGGATTCACTCAAAATGATTTTTTTTTTTTTTTTTTTTTTTTGTGCCACCAATCTGGTTAGTCCTGTTAGCTGGACTTTTAGCAGCTTTTTGTGGGTACATTTTAACACCTGAGTCTTAAGATATGGAGGGTGTTCGGAGCACATGACTCACACAGCAAACGTTGGTATTTTCATCATATCTGTGTTTAGATTTACAGGGTTACTGTCAGCAAACAGAGGTCCAAACAAACAAAAATAACATTAATGTGATTTTAGGGTTGAGTCAGCTCAGTGTTTCACATCAGGTTTGATAAAAAAAAAAAAAAATAATAATAATAATAAGCATGTTCAGGACAAGTCTGTAAGATTTTGTGTATTGCATATTGTATTTTGTATTATCAACTGTCAGAGAGGGAACTTGAAATAGTAACACTCAGATTATAGTAATATAATAATGTGTATTTAACCTTTGAAAAACATCAGCGCAACAATGTTCATTATTCACAGTAGAAATCACAGGTGGGATTTATATATAATTCCTCCTTTAATAAAAAATGTCTCATAACATAGATACAGAATTAGAGAGATATTCATGTTTGGCACTTTATCTTGGATGAAGTGAATATGTGACATGTGCACCCCACCTGAGTGCAAAATCTTAAAAAATAATATATTTTTGTAAATTTCATATCTGAACCTGTTTAACAATAGAAGAAAAACAACTGTCCCTGCTGTAGTCACGGCAGTCCAGTTCACATTGTTCAATTGCTGAGTTGATGTCCTTCTTTCTCACTGTTTTCTCTTTTAAATATGAATCACCACGTCTTATTCAACTGTTTGTGAGGTTACATTCAGCCTGCAGGCAAATGTGGCCCAAATTAGATTTCTTTGCTCATATGTGAGTCAGATCATTTTTTCATGGCAGTGTGAAAGCACAGGCCGTATGGAATCTGATCACCCCATGTCTGATTTCGACCACTTCCTTATGTGGGGGTTGATCAGACAGGCCCGACCTTTTACTGTGTGACTTGGTTCATGTGACTTAAAGGTCAATCAATTGAACTAACTGTGTTGTAATGACTCTTGTGGAAAGGTATTGAATGAATGAATAAAAGTTGTCCCTGACATCTTCAAATTTTATTTGTTGAAACATAAAGGTAGAATATCTTCTCTGATTGCTTCTAGTGCATCCATGTGGATTTTGCTTTTCTGCTTTTTTCATATACGACTGAAAATGTAGCTGTCCACTGTAGTGGATGTCATGAATTAATGTTTATATTATTCTCATCAGGACCTATGTGTCAGTTTAGAGGAAAAAAATAGTATGAGGTGTGAACATAAATTAGAGTAATTATGAATTATATTATATATCTGAAAATAATATTTACTATTAAGGCAAGACACTATACAGCCAAAAATATAATTCTTGACTGTATTCCAATAAAACTGCATGGAATTTAGTATTTTTTAAATACTCTAAGCCAGAAATCTTCACTTCAGAAGCATTCACATTCCTATTTGTATTCTAAAGATTTTTACTGAAGGTTTTTTTTTTTTTTTAATAAATAATTTACAGCCTGATCATTTTGTTCCTAAAAACATGTAAAATTGGATCTTCTTACTCTATGTTATATTTTGCACCTGAAAATATTCTTGATTTATGGAGTGATGAAAATAGATATCCAACATCTCCTCTGTAAAAACATTTGGCTCTAATATGTCAACATATGGCACAGAAAGAGATTTTTCCAGGTTTTTGTTCTTCTTTGTGCATTGCAATATAAAGGATGATTGTGTTAATATAAGTGATCAGCTGGGTCATTTTCAGGTTGGTTTTTATCAGATTAAATGAGTCCTCTACAGTCAATGGTTGTGTATCTCACTTAAAATAATAAATGTTGAAAAGAAATCCAATTGAACATGTTTCAAACCCTGATTAGGTGTATTCAAAAACTTTGAAATTTCACTCTGTTTTTAAAAATAATTAATTCCACAAAAATTCTGATGCAAATGCAGAATTGTATCATTGTAATCTGATATTGTTCTGACTCATCTGCTCCATGAATAAGCCATGTTCTGTGCTCTTTGTATTCATTAACCTCCTAAGGCTCATTCATTTATGTCCTCTGTAGTGGACATTTGTTTTTGATCGATATCTTTTGACTCATTTGAGCGACCCTACTAAATCCTGATGTGCTCTGGAGAGGACATTCCAGCATTTTCAATCATATCTCGTCACTGGGTGGAATGAAGGGAACTTTGTTTTCATGCTGAGACAAACGCAGGCCTCCTGACTGTTGAGAGTTTAATTTATGTTCATGTTCAGTTGAATTCAGCTTTTTAACCCTAACTGAAAAGTCCCAATAAACATTGTTTATATGTAATTATTAACTCCATTACTAACCATTTATGTCACTATTTAGTGCATTGGTGTTCCTTACCTCTCACAGATTGTGTTTCAATGAGGATAATTCACTCATTTTCCTTTAAAAAAAAATGCATGTTAAAGCTTTTTTTAATGTACATTGGAAAGATCTACACATAAAATATAATAGTTTTACATGACATTGATTTTAAAAAAAAATTACATTTTGATTTTTTTTTCCGTGGAGTTGATAAATTAACACAAAACACTTCTTCTGTGCAGGGTGGGTGTGCAAATATGTGAAATGAACCATTTTGATTTTATATGTTGATTACACTTATTAAGCTGAGCAGAAGAAATTTCATACAGAAAAAATGTCAACAATTTATTTTTTTGACTTTTTTTTTTTTTTGCTTTAAAATGGATCAATTTCACTCGTAACATAACAGGATGGTTTTATCAGAAAATGGATTGACATTCTGGTTTTCTTGTCAGCCTGTTTTGATTTAGAAGTGTTGCTATTTTTTTTCCGTTGTGTTGTAGACAACACAATGGAACTACAGTGGACATGCTGGAAAATCTACAATAAAAATATTTTATATTATGAGCTTTTTTTTTTAGCTCAAAAAAGGCAGGAAATCACACACAAAAAAACAAACAAACCATTAAATTAAAAGATCCTTTTTTCCTTTGGTTCTTAGGAGGTTAAAGCTTTCTTTTAAATCACTGTAACTGCAGTTGATTTCTGTTCAGTGTGGCTTTGCTGTAATGAATGAATGTTTGTTATATTCACTGCAGTGTCATTGTTAAAGGCCCTTCAGTGGGATTGTAGTGAGACAGGCCAGTGATTGGCTTTTACTTGACTGTGGAGGTGGAGGCAGTGATGGAGCAGGTGAAGAAAGCGAAGGTGGAGATGTGCAGATGTCCTGAGACGAGTCAGTGTTCTGTTTTAATGAGGAAAGGACTGTAGCCCAAACCAGTTCAAACACTGTTTGGCCAGGTACTCTTTTGTTTCTCTAAATCAAATATTTATCAAAATAACATTTCTTATAAATGTGTCAGTTCAAGGTGAAATGGTTGAAATTTTGATTTTTTTTTTCCTGTTTGCAGTGTTGAGCTTCTCTATGGCTTTTAGTGGTGCTCACTTTCTTTCTTTGTTTGCTCTTAGAAAAAAAAACAGACCCAACATTTATAAAACAATTAATTTAGATTTCATTTGTCAGCTTTCTATTTGTAATTTCCCTAATAATAATAAAAACACAATAATGAGTAATGAGAAGAATAGAGCAGGAAAAGAAGAGCTGCTGCTGGCTGCTTTCAGAACCATAGAGGGTTAAGTTTGTTCCACTTGTCCTGTTTTGTTGTACGGCCGTTGGCATCCAACTTTTTATTTTTTTGTTAAAGTGAGTGATGTTTATGATATTGTGCCACCACACTTCAATGATGATGGCAGGAACAGAATGCAGCCCTGTATCATTATTAAAATAAATTTACGCCTCGTCCATGAATCATACATCAGTGATAACCTAATTTTGCACATGAGACTTGATGATAAAGACACATGAAAACAGAAATGCATGGTAAAAATAGTATACCATCAGTACGTCTGAGACCTCCCCAACATTTCACAAACCGTGTTTTCAGGGGAGTTTATGTCTTATTAAGAGCAGCCAGGCTCCCCGCAGCTCCCCTGTATGGTTTGCACTCTGCCTGCCTGTGAAATGGCTTGGTGCCTCCAGGTTTGCTAACTTTTAGACGAGTTCAGGCTAGTTGAAAGCTTTTCATCGAATTTTGTTTGAGGCTTGGGAGAAGCACTGGGCTTCTTTTCCTGTCATTGTGATTCCATCCAAAAAGTAGACTTTTTTTAGGCTTTAAAATTGCAGGTGCATCACAAATTAAAGTAAAGCACGGTTTGCATCCCAATGCCAAATGATTTGGAAGGAAATAAATTACACTTGGATGAATAAAAGTGTCTCAAAAAACCCATACACTTTCTCTTTTTTTCATCACCCAGCACTAGGCAAATTTAAAAATAATAGGACTGCATCTCCTGAGAAGATTGTAAAGATTTTTAGGTTACTGAGGTATATACAGAAAACCAATTTCCACTACCTGATAAATTGATTTTCCTTAGATATATTTAACTATCTAGAAAAAAAAATGCTCCTTCTTCATCATCATGGCTTTGGGTTTGCTTTTGTTATTTTGAATTAATTTCACAGCAGGTTCTTTCAATAAAATATTGCACCATCCACAGCTTAGAAATGAAACAAATAAAAACAGAGCACAATAGACAGATTATGTTCATTTCGTTGTTTCTTATTTGAGAATAACATTACTTTTTAACGGAGTGAGGAAAAGATGAGTGTTGTTGGTTAAAAACTGGTCACACTGGTCACACTATTCTAAAACAGAGCAATGTTTGGTGGGAAAGAAAAAGGTGAGAAAACAATACTTTCGAAAACAAAAAATGTACTATTTTTCAATATTACAGTTTTATAACCAGTGTACTGCCACACAGGCTGATTTAATGTAGCATCCTGTATATTTTGTGCCCATTGTTCTGAGCTGTGTTTTGCTGTGAGACAAGATGAACAACTGACTAAATTATATCAAAATAAATACCCAACAATAAATAAATATATCTATTGCATATTGTTTATTTTATAATTTGGCCTTGCAAAGAAGAATAAATTATACAACATTACAGAGCTGAAAATAATTAGTTTATTTATTAGTTGGTTAACATTTTGGCACTTAATTTATAATTGAAATTCATTTGAATTGCTGGTTATATTTTAGATTGTACATCTGACAAAACAATTTAAATGCATCACCTTGGACTCTGGGAGGTTTTTATATTTTTATAGATCAATATCAAACAAACAGTAGTCAGGTCAATGCATAAAAAAACAATCTATATTTCCTGCCACTAATACACACTGCCATTTTAAAGTTTGGGGTCTCCCAGGCAATTTCATATTTTCCATGGAAACTCACACTTTTACTCATGTGCTAACATAATTGCATAAAGGTTTTGTAATCATCAGTTAGCCTTTCAACACCATTAGCTAACACAATGTAGCATTAGAACACAGGAGTGATGGTTGCTGGAAATGTTCCTCTGTACCTCTATGGAGATATTCCATTAAAAATCAGCTGTTTCCAGCTAGAATAGTCATTTACCACATTAACAATGTCTACACTATATTTCTGATTAATTTAATGTTATCTTCATTGAAAAAAAAACTGCTCTTCTTTCAAAAATAAAGACATTTCTGTGTGAAACCAAATTTTTGAATGGTAGTGTACATTATAGTACAGTGTGGCACCAGAGCCGGTGCTTCCTAATGCCACTACCTTTTATCATATTAACATATGTGAAAGTAATTCAGAGCAAAAGAACTGAGCACCTGTGACAGTGGAATGTTTTGTTGTATAAAAACATTATGAACGTGTATCAGGCAATCTGACGACATGAAGAAAAATCCTTTAGTAGTTTTTTTTTCCCTCAACAAACACAAGACTGAAAAGTCATTAATTCACTGCAGTTGGAAAAATTGAGATCTACAAATCACAAGTTGAGCAGCTGATATGCATACCTTCTTGTGATAGATGCTGCAATGAATATGGTGCAAAACACAGATGTGAAGGCAAGGAGAAAATTTACGTTTGTAAATCAGTATGAGAATTTATCCAATGAGAGTTGCACATTGTAGACGATTTTCTCTTGAATGCATTATTTTTTATGGGTATTTTTCACAAACACTTGCTGCTTGAACCAGCTGCTACTAGTTTCAAATGCTGTTTAATTAAAATAAATGATTGTGATGTGCAGCAGTTTCCAGTGTTGCAGGTGCTCAGTTGTTTAGCACCATTGATGTCGTCCTTGTTTTGTTCTCATTAATGTTGGTAACAATAACACTCAAAATTGCTTAACCCTTAGACGCATAAGTGTGTAAAAAATGACCTGATGAGTTCGTTTTCATGCAATAGCTCTGTAATAAAAAGTTTTTACCATTTCATTTTCCACCTATTCCTCAAAACACATGTTTGATATCATTTCATTTATTTTTTTAAGTTACCTTTACTACTTTTAAAGAAATTGTAATTTTTGTTTTACTACCCCAAGCTCTTTATCACTGATAGTATCATACAAGAGGTGATGAAGTACACAAACTGAGGGACGGAGAGCAACAAAAGCTGGAGGAAAAGAGTGGAAAAATGTCAACAGAATAGATGTTCACATTCTTCTTTTGCTGTTTGTTTTTTCAATTATCAAAATGTTCAAAATCTGTTATAAAGTGAAAACTAAACATATTTTGAACATGAAATCATTCATGTGTGGACAAAAATATAATACAAACAATAATAAAGATTATTATTCATGACCAAAATGGCATAAAAACACATTGATTCTTATACAGGTCATTTTTGACTCACTTATGGAAGAGTGTAGGGTCCAATCAATCGTGCAACTAAGGGTTAAAGAAGAAAGGAAAAAAAAACAGACAATGTCATACTAGGCATTAAACATGAGAATGCACATAAACAGACAGGTCTTAAACACAGCCATGGTTTATCACACTTCTAAATCAGTCTGTACATTCTAACCTTTACAGACGATTGTAAATACCCACCACAGGTTTGACACTAAGCAGCTGCTGCATGCCAGACATACCATACTCACCATCCTCATCTTTCTCTGCAGTGATGAATTATTGAGACGTTTTCAGGTGCCCTCGCCTAACATTAAACCTCTAACTGAAGCAGCTTAGATAATGTGGTTAAACTGTCTAATCTTATGCTCAAATTCCTTGCCCCTCCTGAATTTATCGTGAGGCTCCCAGCATGTTCTCAGATCCCGCCTGACTTGGTTGCGCCATCGTAATAATGATAGACAGAAGTGATGGGCAAAGCTAGAAAAAAAAAGAACTATAACATCAGGAATTTTCTTTGAGGTGGTATAAGAAATTTCAGACCTGCAGTTTCCACCAGCAGGCAGCCGTTCTGATTCACCGGCCATACGCTACCTGTCACTGACATTCAGTGTCAATTGTTGAGTCACTTCCCTAAAGCCGCTGACAACCAGAGGCTGGAATGGTCCTTAATGGCCGTCATCACAACGAGAACAGCTCTTTAGACTTTACAATCCACACTTAAACTTGTACCAGGCTATGTATTTTACTCACTCAACTTGAGGTGTCTGTAAATGTGCTGTTTATTTCTTCCTGCCCTGTTACACTCTCTTGAGGATGCACCATCATGGAGACTATAAATGCAGCCTTTGAGCTGCCACTATTGTTAAGGAGGAATATGTCTGACACACCAGGTTTTGTTGGTGTTTTTGGAAGATTTATTTTTGCCTGCAAGGTTATGCATGTTAAAAGTTAATGACAATGTTTTTAATTTTTTTTGTTGCCTGCAGTGTCTTGGTGGGGCAACAGGAATGTGGTTAGAATCCTTAATATTTCAGTGCTGGGTGATTTAGTGATAGTCTGCAAATGTGATTTGATACTAAACGTACCAGACACCCTGGGCCAGGTCACCAGTCTATCACAGGGCTACATATAGAGACAAACAATCACACTTATGGACAATGGAGAGTTACCAATTAGCCTCAGCATGTTTTTGGACTGTGGGAGGAAGCCGGAGTACCTGGAGAAAACCCACACATGCAGGGACAACATGCAAACTCCACGCAGAAAGATCCTGGGAAAGCAGGGACGTGAACTGGGGATCTTCTAGCTGCAAGGCCAAAGTGCTAACCACCAAGCCTCTGTGCAGCCTGGAATGCAGCCAAGTAAACACAAGCTAAAGGTCAGCATAGGTAGGCAGATTTGAATCCAGAGCAGGATTGGCAGATTTCAAAAGCAACAACAAAACTACACATATACACAATCAGCCACGACATTAAGCCACCTGCTGAATATTGTGTGGATCCTCCTTGTACTTTGGTCTGTCGGGCCTTGAACTCATGACCTCTGTGTTCGCCTGTGCTGTCTGACACCAGGATCTCTTGGGTCTTATGAGTTGTGATGTTGGGTCTCCATGGACTGGGATTGTGTCAGCACAGTCCACAGATGCCCTGTCAGATTGGGATCTGGGAAATTTGGAGGCCGGGACAATGCCTTAGTGTCGTTGTCTTGTTCCTGGTAATGTTTGGGAGAGAGAGCTGTTACCATGGCGTGGTGTACTAGGCCTGCGCACATGTTATATGTTTCCAAGTAGCAAACATATTAATGCCAAGATCCAATGGGTCCTAGTAGAACAGTTCTATGTAAAAAGATGATCAATGTTAGTCACTTTACCTGAGGTTTAATGTTGTGGATGATCAGTGTATAAATCAATTAAGTCCACTGATAAATCATATGAAACATGGGCTTTGCTTTAATGATCATTTTTAGATTTATGACTTTCAGTGGTTTTAGAAATGAAGCACCCTCATATCTAAGTTTTTACACTACATAAGGATGGGCGAGCCCCTTCAGTTTATGTCCATTGTTAAAGTTGTCAATAGATATAAATCACAAGGCACTGAATCATCCAGTATTTAGTTCATTCTTATGGATGCAAGGCTGGTTCATGTAAAAATACTTATGTTTTCTTAGTATTTCCTTAGAATTATAGTCCTCTCCAGGTAAACAGTGAAAAGTTAAATCAAGAAACATTTTTAGATCATTGTGAAAGAGAATTATCAAAGGAAAATCTGTTCTGCCTCCAAACTCTACTGGTTCTTTAAATCAATATTAAAAGCTTTTCTAACCGGAACCATGACCACACAAGTTTTTGTTGCTATAAATGTCGTATTTTTTAACCACAGGTAGAAGATCAAAGATGCAGTATTTCAGGAATGCTCAACTTTAGAACAAAAAGTCTCCTTTTAGAAACCTCTGAGTGGACTTTTAGCAAGCAGGGAGGATCTAAGGAAAGATGCTATTTAATGGAAGCTTGACCCATACCAGTAATTAAAATTCTGCCTTTTTCTGCTTTGAATTTGCTTATAAAAGTTTTTCTAACAAGCATCCTAAGTTAATGGAAATTCTGGACTAACTCGCTTTAATGGGGGACACAGCAGTTAAATCTCCTCATTATGAGGAAAGCATTCCTTGAGCAAACCTCATTTGAAGCATCTACCCAGCACATGCTAAACAAGGCACATTAACTTGACTCAAATTCTTTCATAACATATTTGTTAGACCTTCTTGGCTTTGACGTCTGTAGGGTCAAGAAATTCACAGTCAGCTAATCCTCATGTAATCCTCAAAGGAGGCCAGCAATCAGACATTCCATGTTTATGCACTGATACGCTCAGTGCTTTTGCTCACTCTTCTACAAAGTGTGAATTGTCTCTTGTTCAGTCTGTGGTCTTTGTGTGGTGTTTGGTGATATGAACGCAGTGATAGAATCACATGACGGAGACATTTTGGCACAACCCAATTAAGATTTCATATTCACTAGTGATTTATTACCCAACTCAAGCAATTTTCAAGTCTGTGGGAGTTCAAACTTTACAGAAACAAAGAAAGAGGTGCTGATATCTCCAAATAGCTGGATTGTTTTTTGAACAAACTTTAAAAAAAAAATAAAAATCATACATTTTAAAATGATGCCCTTGGATAGGACATAATAGCACTTACTATGGACTGATGGAAGCAGTTCATATCTGCTTTACACACAGCCCTCTGTGCCGCTGTCCCCTTGGGTCATGAGGGCCGATGCATTATGGAGTGACATTCATATCCCATCCATAACCTGCACCACCCTGCCATAGGGCTGTGACATTTCACTTCATTATGTGTCCCCAGTACATTTGATGTCCTGTCTCACATACAGGGCCGGTGAGAAAAGACGACGGTTGACGATGAATTAAACATGGTGGGTTTAAATTTAGACTTCTTGAGACAAAGGAGGCTCTATAGTGTCTCATTTCCACCCGCATTTTAAAAGGTTCACCTGATTGACAGGCTAAATGCCTCAAAAACAGTTTAGACTTAGTCCAACATGCACCTTCCTGCAACTGGACATACTGTATGAGAAATTTAGAAAGTGTATGTGATTGCCTTCTTATTAAACTCTGTCCTAAACAAAAACACAACATAGATGGAAATGCTATAACATTCTTTACTGTAAGGTCCAAACATTTGACCCCAAGTTTCTGACTGTGACTTTAGAAAGGTGTTCAGACAGATAAGGTCGTTTGTTCGTGTGTTCATTTGTTCATCTTATAGCAACATTACTCAAAAACAGACTCGTGGATATGGATGAAATCTTCGGGGAAGGATCAACAATTCTGGGAGTGATGCAGCTTGTAGTCTGGATGCATGGATTTGTTAAAGATTTCTGTATCATTGCGAGATAGCGGCACGGCGTCACTGTAATAATGACAAGTGAACACTAAGTCAGCTGCCTGCTGACGATCACATGACTGTGATCCTACTACAAATCCACAGCTGCAGACTTATCGGGACTTATTGGAAATGAGACAAGGAAGAGCTGATTAAATTGTGGGGGTGTTTCCGAGTCCCATCAATTCCTGCTGCCCGCTACATATTTAGGTCACATGATTCAGTATCAATGCCTGACGTACACATGCATAGCACACGCATGTGCTCAGCACAAGGTCATTTTGTTTGTGGATACATCTACATTAAATGGACACATTCTACGGTGTCATGATTTCTGCCACAAATTTTTTCAAGATTTCAGCCGTTGGAAATGATACAATGACTGAGCAGCCTTGGCAGAGTACTGCACTCTCTGAGTACTTTTCTTGTTTTTAATGTGATTTGTTTACAGTAAGAGAAGACTAGATTGGAATCAAGCATATTCATTTAGACTGGTATATTAGATTTTGTGCAACAACCTGTAAACACAACAGTGAAATATTATCACCTTATAAACTGAATATGTCTGAGCAGCTGCCTGTTACAACCACAATACTGTATAAAATAATTCCATCTGATGCAAGGTGAATATTGGCTTTTGTTTTAGCTCAGTTTCAGTCTCCAGCAACTCCTGAGAAAAAAAAATCTGTCTCTTGCTAAAAGAGATAACTGTCTTTGAGGTCATGACCATGATAGTCACATTATATGTTGTGTTTTGATGTGTTGTTGATATAAAACTTCACTTTAGTGCAGCTTTAAGTATGTAGATGGTTAGGTTCGTTTTTCAACTCAGTGTTAAAATATAAGATAAGATGTATTCTTTAGTACATTATTTCTATCTAGTATTAAAACCATGGATATATTGAGGTACCTCATTTATTGAGTAAGTGAAACATGCAGGCACACAAGCAAGAAACTTGGATAACAATAATAAAATGAAATTAGAAACCAGAGTTGCCCTAAGGATACAAATTAGTTTTATTAATTAGATTGTTGTGCGAGTAAGTAAAACAGGATTTTACAAACTCAGTAACAACAGCACCTGCAGTAGAATCCAATCATTTCAGCAAGTATGGTATGGGCAATATATGGGGGTTATTAAAAATACATACATACACAACATCAATAAGAAAGGCCCAGTGTCTATTGAGCCTTACAGAGAGGAAGGGTCATCCAACCTTAGCATACAGCTCACACTGAACAGCACTGTAATTATCACCAGTAATAAATCCTAACACTGAGTGATAAACAGCATTCAAAGCAGTCACAACAGATTCATGCATGTATGAATCTGTCGCCATAATCCAACACTGATTGTAAAGTTGCCTCAATAAGCATTTTTCCATAATACAGTGAATAACATTTATTCCTGCTTACCTTTTTTGTTGTTGTAATTTACTCACCAGTTTGGACACATGATATTTAAATGTCAGCCCTCATCAATACAAATTCCAATCCAAATTTAAAACCTGTGACTAGTTAAATATTTGAGCTAGTCATAGAAGAGAAGATAAAATCAATATTTTTAGCTCTGATGGAGATCATAAATTTCATTTTTTCTGCCTTTAAAGCTAATGTATCCACATCAAGCACAGCTTGTTGCTCAGTAAAGCCATGCTGGAGGGATCTGGCAGCAGAATTTACACTGTCTGCACTCTAGCACAAATTGTATCATGAATACAAGGATACAGTGGAGATGATATCATCCGTCCATATGGGGAACAGTACAGTACCAAGGACTGAACCTTGACCACTTTTACAAGTTTCACAAATTCTGATTTAACATTTCTTATAGTATCTCACTGCTGTCTGTCCACAAGGTAACTCTGGACACATTTAAAAGTCTGCTTTAAAACCAATTCTATGAGGCATTCCTGAAAGCAAGAAATGATCGACTGCATGGAATGCCTTTGGAAGATCAATAAAAAGAGCTGAACAATATTTCATTCTGTCCAAATAGTATAATTATTTCAGTGTGTTTAGTCTTCCAGTGGTAACCAGCGCTAACTGAAAATACTGTGGTCTCAGAGATTGTAGAAATTATGAAAAAAGCCTTCCCACTAAAGATGTGCTTCTCTTAATGGCAGTATGACTAACAGTTTCAATAAAGTGCACCTTGACAGTGACACTTGCTTTGCAATGTAAATCAGATGTGAATCATAGCAGGCCGGCTTGTAGAGCAGTCAGTGAAATTAATAAGTGCAGTCAATGTGCAGCTGTGGCTCTGCTCTGTCCTTTAGCCGACTTTAAAACTCACTCTTTTAGATTATAAATCACACAGATTAGACTCAGCACTTTATTTACTATGCAGCAGGTCTTCAAAATCTTTAAGCACCACTCAGCCACTTTAAATAAAAATAGAAGCCAGTGCTTGCTACAAGATGCAAAAGGTTACAAATTGAGTCTGTGATGCATGCCAGTCAAGAAAGTGGCTGTTGGGTATAATTTTAAATGTGACCAGGCAGCATCCATTTATCCACTTTTTACTCAGTTATTTTCCCACCACACTGAAAGAGCAAAATAACTGCAAAACCATGAGCAGAATAATGAGAATAAATAAATAGATGAAAATTCCTTGGTGCGGGGAAGCTAAAATAAATTGTTAATATTCTTATGAAAGGAAAACAAAGGCAACCATCCTAGTATTCGCTGGGCCAATAGACTCAGAAGTCTGTGTTTTATATTGTGTTATATAAATGTCTGTGTGTCGGTTAGCTTCCTATGGCTCATATTGGTTCAAATCGCTGGAATCATATTTATCCCCCTCATGCTTTAATGTGTCAACATTTGAATTTTAGATTGTAGATATACACTGCTGTTCACAAGTTTAGGGTCAGCCAGACAATTTCCTGTTCTCCATGAAAACTCACACTTTTATTCATGTGCTAACATAATTGCACAAGGGTTTTCTAATCATCAATTAGCCCTTTTAACATGGTTATCTAACACAATGTAGCATTAGAACACAGGAGTGATGGTTGCTGGAAATGTTCCTCTGTACCTCTATGGAGATATTCCATTAAAAATCAGCCGTTTCCAGATAGAATAGTCATTTACCACATTAACAATGTCTAGACTGTATTTCTGATTCATTTAATGTTATCTTCAACGAAAAACCTGCTTTTCTTTCAAAAATGAGGACATTTCTCAGTGACACCAAACTTTTAAACTTTATTGTAGGACTTTAGGGATAATAGAATAGAATAGAATAGAATAGAATAGAATAGAATATCTATTGTTATTGCGATTTGCAACAAAGTTGGTCAATCTTTTAGTGTAGTACATAAGAACAAAGTGTGTAGATAACCAGTAGGTACTTAGGTACAGACAGTTAGTGAGAGCAATTGTTCTCTTATGGCTCTAAGAAGCTAGAGATTTTTTTTTCAAAAAATATTCTTAAATTATTTTTAAAAAACTAACTTATTATTAAATTTATTGGGAATTATTTCATGGGAATTTATGTTCATTTTTGGAACCTTGGTAGCACATACTGATGAGCCAAAAAATTAGGAGCGGTGTCTCTGTAGCTCTATATGCTGCTGATAGCAATACATTGAGTGTTTGTACGCTCAAGTCAGTACCAAGATTTTCTACAGCTTCTACCACAGAAATCATATATTTTTTTAAAAAATTATTATTATTTTAGATATTTTTTTAGAACTCAGACCACGTGGTATAACCACTGTTACCACCATGTATAATGATGGGCCAGTTTGTGGTTTGTACCTCCTTGGACCACAGTTCATAGGGCCTGACCACTGCTGACCTGGAGCACCACTCAAGTCTTGCTGTGATTCAATCGTCTGGCCATAACGTTTTGGCTTTTGTCTTTAGATCTGCCCTTTACTCATGTACGCAACACACTGATTATGAAAATCAAGTTGACATGTGCCGTCATAAATATCGTCGCCTCTGTGAGTGGTCGTATTTTTTTGCCTCATCAATATATCACATAAATCCAAGAATTTCTCTTGAAAACAGTGTGTTGAGCTTGTATCCTCTCCTTGTACTCCGGCAGTTCATTGAGTCCATTCAGCATGTGACATAGCGATCCTCCATTAACGCCTCTAGAATGTTGCTTTATGACACCTCTTTGGCATGCAGTTGGTGTGGAGTATAATACTAAGAATTAGTAGAAGCATTTCTTTGTGACACCAGACGACAGAAAATAAAAGAAGCATGTGCTGCATAAACTGCCATCATTTGAACAGGATTTAATTTCTCCACATGGGTCCTGATGTTATGGTGATGATGCAAGTTGTCACCAGGTAGAACCGTCCAATCAGTGAGGTTTCTGTCAGGCTGGATGACTGTGTTTGCTTTTCTTAGTATATTTGAAAAAACAAACAAAAAAAAAAAAACAGTGTGAAGCTCGCTATTAACAAACCACAAATGAATACTTTGCCAACCTCAGCTAAAATAGTTTGCCCTGACTTCAAAACAGTCTAAAAGATTTTATTAAGAAACACAGTGCATACTGCTACCTTGAGGTATTTCATTTTTTAAAGGATGTTTTGCAATTTATCGTGCCAAAATACAGTACTGGTGATGGTACTGTATGTATTGAGTGCCAGTGAGGTGACCTAGTGATGAAAGACCTTGAGATAATGGAAGTGTTCCTGTTAGAGCCACAGGGGAAGTGCAGGTTACAAGCATAACTGCTGACTGCACGGAACAATGCAGCATCCAGGTGCAGGCTGGGAGGCAGGAAAGGCACCTTTGAAGAATACTCAGCCGTTTCCCCGAAAAGGAAAAGCCCTCCCTTTGAGAGAAGGACTGGGACCGGTTTAGCAACATTTTTCTCCAAAGAACGTGATGTATTGATCACCAGATTTTGTTGTGGTTTAGAAGATGGAGGCGTTAAGAAAGGAGAGGAGGAGAAGAATTTAATCAGGAGGAGATGCAAAAGAGAACTCAGACAATCCACTTAGGCTCTCTCTTTCTCACACACACATACACTAAAAAAAATAAACAAAAAAAACATGTTTAATGTACTTAGAGCAGTAGTGCATGCTGCTATTCTCAGCGGTCTCATTCTTTGCTTGCATGTCCTGTAGTGTTGGAGTCAAAGCAGGATGGAGCTGGAGTAGGTACTCAGCAGCACACCGAACAGGAGGCTTATAAAACCAACCGTCCGCTTTCTCGCACTCATAAATTATCTGCAGTCCTGATGAAAATGAAGCGTGCCATCATTAACATGCTATGTGGGTGGAAGAATTAAAATGAGCACATTAGCTGTGATGGCCAATGCGCTACTGCACGCAAACCAATGCAGCCAAAGGTGGACTGTAAATTTTGCTGTTTTGATTTGAAAATACCGAAAAATTCAAAGCTACCCACACAGGGTCGTTGGACACAAACCCAACCAGCCGATCGGAGGGATTCAGAACAGCTTGTTAAATAAGGCTCAGTAATTAATTAAATGTCTTTATTGATGAAGTCTAAAAGGTTCGCATTGCAGAGAAGGTGTTAATCCATATCTTAATCTTCTAATCTAATCAGGGAATGTTACTCATTTATTCCTCTGGAGGAAAATAAAGTGAGTCAGAGGTTAGAGGGATTGCAGGAGTGGGTGTAATTTAAGCCACATGTCTGCTCTTATTTTGTCAGTCACAGTACGCTGGTTGATTCAGAGCAATGGGAGGCAGATTATTGGATGCAGCTTCTTTAAGTGATCTCAACTGCAGCAGACATGAAAGCTGAAGAAATTCAGTGAGAAATGGCTGTGAACATTAATTGTACTGTTATGCACAACTACACAGTTTGCAAATGGAGTGCTCTTCAGAAAAAGCAGAGCAGCAATACATCTCCAAAGAAGGCAGTGTTGAAACTTCTATACAAGCTCTCTAAGCAGTATGTGAATGTGATTACTGAAGTACTGTTGGTCAGTTTATATTCAACTTAAATTTTATTTTTTAATCATGAGTATCAATGTTTGAAATGAACCTCTGGTGACTGCGAATAAACTTGCTTTATGTTTTTGGTTTTTAGACACCTAAATGTGTACATTGCTTTGTTTTCTAAATCATTGTGCTTTCATAATGAAACCAATAATATATACATTCCCATTCAAAAATTTGCGGTCACTTAGAAATGTCCTTATTTCTGAAAGAAATGCAGTTTTTTTGAATGACACTAAATGAATCAGAAATACAATCTAGACATTGTTAATGTGGTAAATGACTATTCTAGCTGGAAACGGCTGATTTCTAATGGGATATCTACATAGGGGTACAGAGGTAGCTAATGGTGTTGAAAGGCTAATTGATCATTTAGAAAACCCTTGTGCAATTATATTAGCACATGAATAAAAGTGTGAGTTTTCATGGGAAACATGAAATTGCCTGGGAGACCTCAAACTTTAAAATGGTAGTGTATATTGTTAAAAAAAAAAAGATTCTCCAAAGAACTTGAATATCTGCTCTAAATTTCATGATCCTCCATGTAATAGTGTCAAGACATTTTGCTTGCAACTCTGCCATCCTCATGTTGGCACTGAATGAAAAGTCAGGAGATGATCTAGATCTCATTCTATTGCACTGTATGGGCAAAATGTAGGGGCAAGTGTGTGGACAAGGTGGTGCAGCAACCACCAGGCTGATACTTTTAGCTGTCAAGCCACAGCACTAGACATGGAAGGATTATGACACAATGGGCTTTGAGCCACAGACATGCAACACTCCACTCCCCTCCTTTCCCTTTGTGTTAATATTTTAATCTGATTAAACAGTGACTGTGTCAGATTGGGTGATAAAGTGATCATAGTTACCATCACAACTCAAAATGATGCAGTTGGAGGTGTAAATACCAGAAACAACGATGGAAACAGACAATGGCACGAATGACATTTGCTGTGTTCACAAAAGCCTCAATAGGAAAGAAAACACAGACACGCTAAGAGGACTCTATGGGTCGTCTGTCCATTAGCTTGTCCATGTTGTGTGTGTATGAACACTTTTTGCTCCTATCGGTTAAATGCCATGGATGTTGAAAATGTCACATGAAAGGGGAAAAGGTAACAAAAAAATTTGCCAGTCTTTTTTTCATGACCTTGTAAGATGTCTGAAATGCAGCACTGGTTGTCATCACCTTGGATACAATACACAGAACAAAATGATCAATCGTTGTGCCAGACATTCCTTTTCAGTTCCAATGTCTCTTTCAGGTCAGGCTATTGTTGCACCAGTATTGTGTAGTCGGAATCCAGCCATACTTATCGTGTCTTTGAGGGTTTTTGCAGTTATTATTTGTGGTTGAGCAAGTATTCTTTTTATCTTTTTTCACATGTCCATATGGTGTATTTTTAATATATACATTATCGGTGAAAAGTTTTAGAACGCCTCAATTTTTCCTTTTTTTTTCTTATTGAAATTCAATAGTTTAAGTCCAATGAATAGCTTGAAATGGTATAAAGGTAAGTGGTGAACTGCCAGAGGTTAAAAAAAGGTTACCCAAAACTGAAAAATAATGTACATTTCAGAGTTATACAAAAGGGCCTTTTTCAGGGAACAAAAAATGGGTTAACGATTTGAAATTGTTCTGCAGCAATGGAGGTTGATCAAGCCTTGAAAGTTGGTGCTACCAAATCTTACAGGTGTCCCAACTTTTCTTGGTTACTTACAACCCCCTCTGTCTGCACAAAAGTAGTTTTGGAACACACCTTGCCACCATACCCTCGAGAGCATTATTTGAACAATATTGTACTGCAAAAAGTAGTGTGTTGCCATAAAAATTGCAAGGAAAAGGCAATTAACAATAGAAGAGAGACAGGCCATCATAACACTTCAAAATGTAGGTCTTTTCTACAGAGAAATTGCGAAGAAAATCAAGGTGTCAGTCAGTACAGTTTTGTTCACTATCAAAATGCACTCAGAAACTGGTGGAAACTCTGGCAGGAAGGGGTCTGGAAGACCCAAAGCCACTGCAGAATCAGAAGACAAGTTTCTGAGAGTCAACAGTTTGCGTGATAGGTGGCTCGTAGGACAGCAGCTTAAAGCACAGCTTAATAGTGGTCACAGTAAGCAAATCTCAGTTTCAACTATGAAGAGAAGACTTGGAGTTGCAGGTTTTACAGGTGGAATTGCAGCAAGAAGCCGTTGCTAAGATGCCAGAATAAGAAACAGAGGCTTGTCTGGGCCATGAAACACTGCCAATGGAGAACTGAAGACTGGAAGAAGGTATTACGGACTGATGAATCAAAATTTGAAATCTTTGGTTCATTACACAGAACTTTTGCATATCGTCAAGTAGGCGGTAGGATGGTTTCTCAGTGTGTGACGTCAATTGTCAAACATGGAGGAGGAAGCATGATGGTCTGGGGCTGTTTTGCTGGATCCAGGGTCGGTGACTTGTACAGAATTAGAGGTACCCTGAACCAAAACGGCTACAACAGCATTCTGCAGCTCCATGCAGTACCATCTGGTATTTTCCTAGTTGATCAGGGGTTCATCCTACAGCAAGATAATGACCCAAAACATAAGTCTAATGTATGCCATAACTACCTTAGGAAAAAGAACAAGGTAGTAAGCTTGCAAACATGGAGTGTCCAGCACAGTCTCCAGACTCAAACCCCATAGAGCTAGTTTGGGATGAACTTGACAGAAGAGTGAAAGCAAAGCAACCTAGAAGTGCTACACATTTATGAGAACTTCTACAACAGAATTGGGAAGAACTTTCTGAAGAATATTTGATTTCCATTGTGGAAAGAATTCCACAAATGTGTTCGGCTATTATATCTGCCAAAAGTGGGCAACACTGATGAGTCAAAAGTTTAGAATACATTTTGACTTCTAAAGTGATTTTTTTAAGTTCATTTGTTTATATGTTCTATCCTTTCATGTCAGAGTACAATGAGACATTGATATGCATAATTTCCAAAACAAAATGGAAAAATTGGGGTGTTCTAAAACTTTTGACCGATATGCTGCAAGACATATTATGACCGAAACAAGGCTGAGTATTTTTACCTTGAAGCTGCAGTGTAATGACAATAGTATCAAAAACACAGGTTCAGACTGCCAGGGTTTCATAAGTAAGAAACCAGAAGAATCAATCCTGTCAACTTGCAAGGTTTATCATAGTTTGAAATTACTTCACTATTGCAACTTGCAATTGTGTAGCATAGAGGATTTGTAGTCTAGCTAGTGTGCAGTGACTTCACTGATATTTTATTCTAAAGAAAATAGTAATCCTGAGTTACATCAGAGCTACATCTAGGTGGGAATGGATCATTATGGGGCAAAACATATAAACATGTAACTTGGATATGCAGAGATGACTTTTAGAAAGGAACTTTAAACACTGTCTCCTGATCTGAAAAGTCATATTTTGTAGGAACATGATATGATGCATGCAGTCCCCACAGTTACATTCATGTTTTATACAAACGTTTGTCCATAGAAATATTCAGAGACTCTGGTTGACTGGCATCCCATCATTGCCACTCATTAACAGCCACTGTGGGAAGTGTTTGTTGTATTTATAATGTTGTTGCCAGCTCTAAATGAGCTCTTGTGTCATTAATCTTTTGTTGCACATGAATCTCTCCTTCCCTCAGGGTTCATTTATTCCACTAGCATTAGAGAAATTCTTCAACATCCTAAACCATAATCCCACCAAAGTGATGGGAAGAGACTTCATGATATGAATTACAGCATTTACATTATTAACAGTGATCTCATCCGGAATGAATCTGTAGATTTAATGGAAACTGATTTTAGGATATTTGAGTAACTGAATGACGAAGATACAATTAAATGGAGACTTAGAAACATAGATGAGCAAAATGCGCAGTCAACACCATGAATGAATATTTCCACCATGAAACTGCAGTTTAGTGATGAAAGACACAAGAACAGAGATTCAGACTTTGTTACGTATCAATTCTAAAGAACCAAATACTCTCAGTTCGCAGGGTGGGTATTCAGAATCATTCTCCTTCAGAAACACTTTCTGGTTTGAACATTTACCAGTGAATCATTGTGTGGCATAGGGTGTGGAGCAAAGGAAAGGGCAGAGACAGGGATTATATATATATATATATATATATATATATATATATATATATATATATATATATATATATATATATATATATATATATATATATATATATATATATATACCTGCAGGACCTGCAGCAACAGTACATGGACTGGATTCTAACCCATGGCTGCTGCATTGGGGAGCATTTATGAGTTGCCCGCTCAACCTGTTGAGCTACCAGGGTACCAGACAGGGATTTTTTATGGGAAGCAAAAAATCGGAATATATAACTTTGATGCAATGGATGGGTTTGGTGGGGTTTGATCAATGATCGAGAAAAATTCAGACCGTTTTAAAACCAATAAACAAGCACTGGATGTGTTAATGTGTTTCAGCTTTGTTTTGCTCTGTTCTGTTAAGTAGCATCTTCTTCCTGAAGGAGGCAGGGACAGCAGCAGCTCATCTGTTTTTAAAACTTCAGAATCTGAAACAGCTCATTTAGAACAGGTAAAAAAAAACAGATTTTATAGTCATGCTAAAATGAACCATCTTTGTGGAATTTTAACTAGATAATTTAATAACCCACTCTGGGAACATGTAAGACTTTCATTTTCATTTCATCAGTTTGCTGAAAAGGGGCACAATATTGGACCTCTAAAAATGGGAAGGATTATAATGGTCAGCTTCTATTTGATACTAAACACATGAAAGAAATATTCTTTCAGAAAGATTTTTTTGCTCCTTAAATCCTTTAATCTTCAGTGAAAATCAGAAATATAGGTGGTAGTTTACAGAATCAGACATTCAATTAGGGGAAAAAATGATGAGATTTTATATGTAGGATATATATGGGTTGATACAACTTTGACCTTACATAAATAATAATATGGCTTATGGAAACTTGCATAACAAAAGAAATCTAATTGAAGACATTTGAAAGATTCACTGATACCCTGCCTGTAAGTGCTGGTTACTGACTGTGCTGTTTGTTCATCAACAAGAAATCTAAAGTGAGTACCCGGTGAATCACAGGTGCTATTTTTAATCAACCACTGTAAATGCTGGCAGTGCCTGGTACTGAATGTTACACTATAACACATGCTGCCTTATTTACTGTCAGCATCTGCAGAACCAAGCGCTCGTGTTCTATCTTTAACAAGTTGGCTTTGAGCTTGACCAGCTGTGACATTTGGTGGAACCTTAGGGACTGCACACACAGCATTCAGGCATTGCGCAACCTTGGTTAAATAATTCAGTATGTGCTATGCATATTACATTGTGCTCAGAGTTCCCATGTGGCCCCTCGACTGCACTGCATCCTCATCTGCTAGTGAAAGGACTCGCATTTAGCCTAAAATTTTGCTCTTCACTGTTTCCAACCTACCTGTAACGAAGAGACTGCAGCTCAGGTAGCTGTTGTTTTTAATGACAAAGAAGTAAAAACAATACAAGACATAATTAAAAACATGATTTGAAAAGCAATGTCGTGGTGGTCAGAGATGGCCAAAAGTATGTGCACATCCAAACTTTCTGTCCATTATGCTACCACGGGGTTCCAAACCCATGGGCATTGTTCTGTTACTGGAACAGCTTTCCCTTTTCTAGCTGCAGGGGTTTGCAGTATTTCAGCTCAGTCCAGTATCCCTAGAAGCTGTATTCATATAAGACAGTTGCTCATGATTATGCCTGATGGGGAAGTTTTATGAAAAGACAGCCTCTTTTGTCAAGTGTAGCATAATATGCTGGATGTTGAGGACACTTTGGTGGTTTTTCCTTATCCTCTGACACAAAACATAGCAATGACAGGAAATATTCCTAAATGTCACATCTTTGATTTAGGGACCCAAATGTATGACATAAGATAAGGCAGGTAGAAGTAGGTTCAAAGTTTAGTTGAAATAAAAAGTTTTTTTGCAAGGTTCCAAAAAAGGGAAAAGACAAGCAGACAAAGAAGAGGGGGAAGGCAAAAATTGGATTCAGTCCAGGATTCAGACAGGTCAAAAACAAACAAGAATCAAAGTAAATGAATAAAGTAACACTGGAATGCAAAAATGACAAGCACAAAGTGACAATCTGGCATGGCCAGTGAACAGATGAGCAGAGAGGTGGAGGAAAGCAGGGAAGATGGGACATAAACTCTGCATACAGCTCTACATCCGTCTCATAGTTCATGCAAATATCAGATATATCTGACATCAGATTAGAACAGGTTATCTATTGTAAATACTGAAGTGATAACATTATAGCCAAATATCAAACTCCTGTAAAGTAAAATCTTTACTAATTTCCACCAATTTCCACACTGTTGCTTCTTAGTTGATGAAGTCATGAAGTACCTCTTGTTTCATAAAGCGGGCCTACCACATATCAAAACAAGAAAAGCACTCAGAGAGCGCAGTACTTCGCCAAGGCTGCTCAGTCGTATGATTTCCAATGGACGAAATTTTTACAAGAATTTGTGATTCACAGCGGTGGATTTGTAGTAGGATCGCAATCATGTGATCGTCAGCTGCCTGCTGACGTAGTGTTCACTTGTTGTCATAGTTACAGTGATGCCGTGTCGCTACCTCGCAGTGATACAGAAATCTTTAGCAAATCCGTGGATTCCAACTATGAGCTGCATCACTGCCAAAACCTAATCAATTTGTCCTTGTGTCATTTCTGACCTACACTGAAAATTTCATCCAAACAGATTAGTCCGTTTTTGAGTCATGTTATAAACAGACAGATAAACCAACGCCGTTCCTTACATAATTCCGTCGAGGCTCCACCTCTTTGGCAGAGTAAATGAACAACAGAACTTACCCTTTCTGATGACAGTAGTTGTGTCTTTGTGCAGTAAAGTGCAATCTGGTTTAGAAATTATTTCTGTATTGTCCCCAACATAGTAAAGTAAACACAAAATAATGGATTTGCTTTTCATTGCAGTTACTCATATGTTGTGTACAAAAGATGAATGCAGGTCACCTGTGGACAATATAGTGGTGCCAATCCTAGACTCTGGAGTGTTATTATATCCAAAGATGGTTGAATGGATACCTGAGATTGTTTGGGGGGGGGGAATGGTACAGCATGATCCTTCTGCTAACCAAGATAAGAGCTCAAAAGTAAAGGCACTGAAATTGCCCAGAAATGAGCCCAGGACTCATGGGGTCTCACTAACACTATGAAAATCAGTCCCAGGTCAAATACTGGTTAAAAATACTGTGTGGACAGATATCAAGCAAAGAATTACAGTCAATATTACTGAAGACAGTGCAAAGAAACTTCACAGTTAGTATTCAAGTCACACTTTAAGCACAAGGTTATCATACCTGCTGTGTCTTTACTATTACCTCAATAATTAGAAGTAGGAATGTGATAAGGAAACATGACACATTACTGTTTGTCAGTGGTGTAATGGCCATGCAGCATTCAAGGACAAAATATTGGTGGGCTGCTGCATCATAAAGGTCTTATTGGCCCTGTCCATCCCCTTGCTGGCCTCTCTGTGTGCTTGTCTTATTGGGTGCTGACCTGAGCCCCTCATCTCCCTGCCACTCCCACCAGACAGTTTGAATCTGAATTTCTTTCCCAGTTCACTCCTGCTGGCTTCTATAGTTAGTTCAGTGTTTTTATTCCTTACTGCCACCTCTGCTTGCAGTCAGCTGGCAGAATTAATCTCTTATGCCCTGACAGTTATGGCAGTTATGTGGGCAGCAGACTCTGGAGCTGGACAGTTAAAAACCAAATAAATCTGGTGTTTTCAAAGGAAAATTACAATGTGTCTCGTGGCTCACTAAGCACAAACACTGGAAAGGAGATGTCATTACCCCAGTCTCATTTATTTCTTTAAGCCATCATGCATGTGGCTATTTACCAATCATCTGAGAATAAATACTCACCTTGGAGAGAATTTTAAGGGATTATTAGTATTTGCAGGGTTGACAGTCTGACTGAAGTGGTGGGATTTTTATGCATACTTTTGTTCAGCACCTCTTTATATTCTGCCGCCGTGCTGCCAGCTATCAGCAGCAATCATGTGATGGAATGAAATCTTTGTGTGAAACATGCATCAGATATTGTGTGTGGACATGACAGGCAGCAGGACTTGGAGTCATTTCTCCCTTAAGCTAGATACAAAACAGTTCTTTAAAAAAAGACATGTCAGCTTAACTTCAGTATGTCCACACTTGGATGTCATGCGGATGGTTTTCAGTGAGCAGAGCTGCATCTGTGCTCTGTCAGACAGGTGGAGAGGATTGTGATGAGGACTGTGGTGTAGCACAGAAATCTGGGATCTGTTCACACACCCCATTTTCAGCATCTGACAGCATCCTCAGTTCATGATATGAGTAGCTAAATTGTCGCTGCAGCTTACTAGTGGTTCATTTAATACGTGGTCAGACAGACAGTAAAGCAAATTTTTACTTCATGTCAATCAAACAAATGTGTTTATTTGCCCCAGACAGCCAGTGTTTAACTGTGTATCTGTGGAAATGTACCTGTGAATAGCTCAGTCTCTGACAGAACACACATCTAACCAGATTTTTGGCAGGAAAATTTACATCTAATCATATCTTTCTATTGAATTTAGCATAAACTGTTTAAATATATTGTTTAAATCAGGACAACACAGGGCAGTTCTGTGTTCTTACTTTGCTCGTACAAGTGTTTAGTATTAGATTCACTAAATTTTTTTAGCAGCACAATAGGGCTGCGCCTAGCTGTTATTTTTGTTCTCTATTAACCTATTGATTATTAACTGATTGGTTGTTTGCTCTATAAAATGTCATAAAATGGTGAACAGTGCAGATCAAGATGACAAATGTCACATCTACAACCCAAAGATATGCAGTTTATTGTCGTATAGGAGTAAAAAAAAAAAACACACACACAAAGTGAAAATGTTTACTATTTTCTCTTAAAAATATTACTAAAGCCCATTATTCAATTCTCAAAGTAGTTGGTGATTCATTAAATAGTTGTCAACTAATTAGTCAGTGTAGCTTTGTGGCACAAACCTTTTGCAAATCTGTCGTTTCAACATGATGAACTGTACCCATTCACAATGAGTAGCACAAGCATAAATTTTCATCATTAGCATAACCCATTAGCCCAAAAACATCAGCCTGTTGGGCTTCATTTGTGGGTACATTACCAAAGATTATAAAGTAAACTGCTACGCAACAGAACTTCACATGCTTTCAGTAATTAGCAGATAACAAGTTTACTACTAACTGCATTATAGGGCCTTAAAGGACAAAAACAATTAACATATCAGCTGCTAATAACATGCTATCAGTCTTAGATGCTCTTGCTTTAGTATGACTCACTGATGTCTTCACTATCATTCACACAAGCCACAGTTCTATCCTGCTTCAAAACAAATTACTATCATCCTGATCCCCAAGAAAAACCCAATAACCTGCTTGAATGATTATAGACCATTTACACTCATATATATCATCATGAAGTGCTTTGAGTGGATTATACTGGGACACATCAAATCCAAAATTTCCTCCACACTGGACCTCTTTCAGTCTGCATACTGTATTGTCTGTACTGCTTTACACAGTGTCCTCTCCCATCTGCTAAATAGAGATACCTACAGTACATCACACTGTTCAAACTCAGACTGAACCCCAAACTCTGCGACTAGACAACCAGTCTCAGGACTGGAAATATCACTTCCAGGACACTTGTAATGAACACTGGCATCCCTCGAACCTGCCTACTTAGTCCCATGCTGTATACACCCCCGACTGTGTTGAGAACATTCTCATTCTCAAATTAGCGAATGACACACTCCAGAGCCTCATCAAAAACAACGATGAGGCAGCCGACCACAGGGAGGGAGGAAACCTAGTGCTGTGGTTTCAAAACAACAGCTGGACGCTCAGTGTGTGCGAGACAAAGTAGGTGATAGTGGAGCTGAGGAAGGAAACGAGCCATCAACACCATGACTCACTGTGTAGAAGATGGTCTGAGGTGGGGAGGGTCAGAACCTTCAAGTTCCTCATGGAAAACTACACGTGACAAATTGGCATTTTCCCATGATTTGTGTCGTTACTACAAAATGCATAACATACTTTTGAACTTAAAAAACATCCAATCAATGCATTTTTCTTATTATATATAAAATGAGATGAATAGTGAATTTAGCCACTTAAAGTCATTCTCTATTTCAAGCTAAAGGACAAAATACAGCACTCCTTTGTTTAAATTGATGTTTTTGAAGGCGAATATTAGGAATATTCGCCATCAAAAACATCAATTTCAACAAAGGAGTTCTCTTCTTATAATCTTGTGTTAACAAATATGTCATGCAGAAAATATCTGCAATCCAGTGGGCCTGAGGTGGGGATCACTGGATCACTTTAACATTTGCTCAAGGCATCTTCACAGGCTTTAGTGGAAAAAGTAAGCTACAAATGCTTTTTTTCCCCCTTTTTAAAGGTAAACTTTTCCAGGACAATTCATCTAGGTGTGTGCGTGTGTGTATGTGTGTGTGTGTATACAATCTAAACAGGTTTTTATCACGAATAACAAAATGAAACAAAAAATATATATAATATAGCAGTGCATGAAATACACTTCAGTGAGGGCTTCACCTCAACTCAACACATCACCCAGCTGATCAGGAAGGAACAGCAGAGGCTGAACTTACTGAGGAGACTGAGACAATTTAACCTGCCACCATCACTCCTACACAACTTTTACTGGTGCACTGTTATGTTGAGATCATTCTCACCAGTAGCATTATGGTATGAAGATCCAGACTAGCGGATTTGCCTGCAGAGTGATCAGATCAGGCCAGTACATCACAGGTTTGACAGTCCATTCTCTCTAACAGCAGAGTTCTCAGAGGGGCAAACAATGTGACCAGGGACCTAAGCCACCCAAAATTATCACCAGCAACTAGTTGGAAATGCAGAACCTCCTGTTTCAAGTACAGTCTCTGTCAGCCAGCCATAACATTGACTGATACTTCCAAACCACCTCTGCATCCTCCTCTCCCCTCTCATCACATCACTGAACGCATTTTTTTTGTATCTGCATATACACATCGTGATCTTTTTAACCAAAGTTATGCTATTTTTTGACAGTTTTTTTGTGTGTGTGAATGCACTTTGAATTGTTCATGTGTTGTATATTTAAGATTTGTCTCCCTCAGTATGTCTGAGTAGATGCAAGTGTTGACATTGAATGAGTGCATTCTGTAAACAGGGTCATCATGACACTCAGTAGAGATACGGTGAGCAATGAATTTCATTACACTGATACCTTTTTTATTGCTGCATATGACAATAAGCTTTTGAAACTTTGAATTTTAAATGCACTCAGTTTGTTACACAAAATCAGTTTCCAATGTTGTTGCTTTCCAGTGTCACTTCTGTGCTGAGCAGTTCCACAAAGCTTACGTTGAACTTTGTCAACCATTTATTCACACTTCTGCAGTGTTTTTCTTCTTTTTTCTTAAGCGCAGTGAACACAGCAGCTCACAGTCCTCTATACACAACGTGTTTGTTAACTGCCTTCTGAGTAGCTTTAACTAGCTCATATTTTAACACCCTAAGGACTGAGACTGATCAGCTCCACCAGTGAATAGGAGTGATTAGAGCGTTCAGTGTAAATGCTTTTCTGATCGCAAATTCATACCTACTTGGAATGTGTTCCAGGCCCAAGAGAGAACCATTAGACAATCATTCCAATGCAAAAAAGTAACAGATGGATGAGGACTAAAAGGGGATAAAGACCAGAGATGTGCTGTCAGAGTCAGAGAACGTGGCTTTACACCAACTGAACTGTAAATGTTTCTACAGTGAAATATACCAATACAAATCACAGCATTTGAATAAATCGCTCAATAAACTGGTAGTTAGGGTGGACAGGCATAATATTTTTCTGTCATTTTGCTTTAGTTAGTTAGTTATGCATTTTATTTTAGTTTTTGTCAGTATCATGTTTAAACTACAGGTTAATTCAGATTACTGGATTTTGACTTTGAGTGGTCCATTTTTCCCCTGTATAGAAATGCAGGCTGTACGTGACTCATATGACAAGTCTGGAATTACATTTCAAGTATGACAAAATTGGTGAAGCCACTAATTTTCTTCAATCACTCCTACGTGAGATCTAAAAGCATTTATGAACTATTCATGCAAGTGGTTCTCACACAAGGCCCATTGTCTCCACTCCAAAGCTGCATATTATGTGAATGTGCACCCCTCACACAGACACCCACCGACTTGTCTTTCATGGCTTGCAAGTCTCTTCAACGGTAACAAAGTAATACAAGCACAGGTTTAAAGAGAAGAGGAAGAGCTGATTTTATTGGCTACAACTAATAAATGCCTCCACTGAAAAACAATGGAGGCATTTCAGTTCAGTTATGTTTCTGACTGAAAAACACAAAGTGACTGCATGAGGCAAAAACAAGCATCAGAGAGGATAACATAAAGACAAATTCCATTGCATACTGTCAACTTGATGTGCAGCGACTTTTACGTTAAGACAATTAATAGTTTCTTGTTTTAAAATAACACACATGAAAGCTGCAGTGGTAGCATGTGGCATTTAAAATGACCATTACTTAAGACCATGTAAGCCTGGTAGAAAAAAAAAAACTGAGGTGTTTCATTATTCATCTGGTTACAGACGTAGGACATTACTTATACATTAGAGTCTTAGCTTGTTCTTTTTCAGCTGCGAACATTCCATTATTTAAGGAGACAAGTTCAGAGCAGTGCAGAGACCTATGGTAATGTTTTAAAGATCACTGGAATGAGTTCCTTTTTATCAGCTCTAAATATTAATTCCGCTCCCGTAGGTAGGCACTGATTTCAAATTTAACACTCCTGAACATTAAATGAAAATTGTGATGATAATTTTGAAAACGATCTCTCTACATTTTTGGAGGGATAGTAGTTTTTACCAGTCAAACTCTTTTGTGTTATTCAGCTCTTTTCCCATAAGGGGAAAATTCAGGTAATTGCATCCCATAACACAGTCATTCACTCTTAGCAACATTTTACATTTTCAGGCTATATCGTAGCTTAGCCACTGAGCAATGAGAACCTAAACAACACAACAAATGTACCCTGGTAGATGTGCTGTGACAGAATCCAGTGAGGTCAAAAACTGTGACACCACATTAAAAAGCTGTCATAGTTTCAAGTAAATCTGGACATAATCTGAATATTTGTGGAGTTGGAAACATTTAAAAACACAAATTCTGACAAAAATGTCACAGATTCTGGTGTAATTCTTGGTCAGCAATCCCACTGAATCAAATGTGGCATTAAGGCTTGAGTCCATCCCAGCTGACTGCGGGTGAAGGCAGGGGACACCCTGGATAGGTCACCAATCTATCACAGGACTACACATTGAGACAAACAATCACACTCACATTCACATCTATGGACAATTTAGAATCACCAATTAACCTCAACATGTTTTTGGACTGTGGGAGGAAGCTGGAGAACCCTGAGAGAACTCATGCATGCTCAGATGCAAACTCCAGGCAGAAAGATGCTGGGAAGGCAGGGACGCAAAGCAGGGATTGTCTAGCTGCAAAGCGAAAGTGCTGATATTACAAATATTTGTAATATATTATCTAGCAGGATAATGAGCCCAAACACACTTTGAAGTTTTGACCTGAAGTCCAAAGAAGATTGAGGACCGCTGACTGTCATAATCTTTCCTCCAGATTTCAGAACAGACACCACTATGCCAAGATCCAAACATCAGCAGCTGTTTGGGATTAACCAGGGGGTTTAAGTAAGGACAGCTGCTACTTGTACAGCTGTTCATCAGTATTTGACTCCAAGTGGCAATGAACAACCTCAGAGACCCAGACATGAAATCTACCCAAACACACATACTGTATATTCTGACATACTTTCAGTCCCAGCCAGAATGGTAAATAGAGATTTAGAGAAGACCAATGAAAGTGTTTTGTTAGAGAAAACCAAGCAATACAGTTCATTTTTATCTGTAAAATTACACACATTTTTATGTAAAGAGTGACATAAATGTACAAAAAAACAGATTGTAATGGCTGACAAAAAAGGCGAGACGATGCAAGGAAATTGTGGAAATCTGGCATGTCAAAATGAGAAGCATTCACCACCACTGACTGTTGTCAGTGAGATACACTGCCTTGATTCCTTCAGAAAGCTCAGTGAATATGGATTAATAGGAACATCGGTATTACCACCAGTCTCCACGGGAGTCAGAATGTAGTTGATGTTCCCAAAACTGTTGGGAGGTGTTTGCAGTTACACAAGTAAGAAAAGAAAAAGGAAAAAACACTTAATAAATACAAGAAAAGCACTCAGAGAGTGCAGTACTCTGCCAAGGCTGTTCATTCCACCAAATGTCATTGTCAGAAATGCAGCACTTTTTTTTTTTTTTTTTTTGAAATGCAGCATTTTGTTTGTTTATTAGTTATTGATGATCATAAATCATGGCAACATAGAATGTGCCAATTTAATATAGATGTACCCACAAACAAAATTGACTTCCGCTGAGCACAGGTGTGTGTTATGCATGTGTATGTTATGTACAGATACCATAACCTAAATATGTAGCGGGCAGTGGGAATTGATGGGACTCAGAATCACCCACACAATTTAATCAATTGTTCCTTGTATCATTTCCGATGGATAAGTCCCCATAAGTCTGCAGTGGTCGCTTTGTAGTAGGGTCGCAATCATGTGATCATCAGCAGGCAGTTGATGTAGTGTTCACTTGTCATAGTTACAGTGACGTCATGCCGCTACCTTGCAATGATACAGAAATCTTTGACCAATCCATGGATCCAGACTATAAGCTGCATTACCGTCAAAATCTAATCACTTGGTCCTTGTCTCGTTTCTGACCTTACCTGAAAATTTCATCCAAATCCGTTAGTCTGTTTTTGAGTAGTGTTGCGAATGGACAGACAGACAAACAGACGGACAGACACACCCATACAGAGAACTGCACTTATTACTCTGCCGCGTTCCTTGGCAGAGTAATAAATGGAGCACAGATTTTGTTCCATAAGCTGACATCTTAGCTGAAGATTCTTTAGGGCTTAAGAAATTAGACAGATCACATCATATTCAAAGCTTCTGAGGGATCTGTGTATGCATGGCAATCTTTATGGACAATTACAGTTACAATGGTAATATCCAGTATCAAACAAAGACGACTCAGAAATCCTTCAACCCACCATATAAGACTGACAGCCCAGATAGACACCCTTGTACCATTTCACCACCCTCTCTGTCATCATAATGGCTGGTAAATAAACTAGACACATTTCCTACAAAATGCAGTGTGAGTTGGGCAGCAATAAAACGCCATGCTGTGTCAGCTACTGTTGCTCTTTTAATGATCTTATCCTTGTACCCTTTATGGCATGAATGATGTAACATCAGACATTGAGCTGTCAGTGACTCCAAGCAAGTGATGCCATTATGTCATGTTAGATTTTTTTTACATTAGTTTTCCTTACAGCTTTATTCTGACATGCAGAGACCATCCATCCATTATCTTTACACCGCTCAATCCTCCTTAGGGGGGCTGGAGCCTATACCAGGGTGAAGGTAGGGTTCAGCCTGGACAGGTCACCAGTCTATCACAGGGCTATACAGAGAGACAAAGAAAAACACCCACATTCACCCCTATGGACAATTTAGAATGACCAATAAACCTCAGCATGTTTTTGGACAGCTGTGCAGTGGCTTGGTGGTTAGCACTTTCACCTTGCAGCTAGAAGATCCCTGGTTTGTGTCTCGGCCTTCCCAGGATCTTTCTCTGGGTACTCTGGCTTCCTCTTACACTCCAAAAACATGCTGAGGTGAATTGGTCATTCTAAATTGTCCATAAGTGTGATTGGTTGTCTCTATGTGTAGCCCTGTGATAGACTGGTGACTTGTGCAGTCCCATGCAGAGACCATTTTGGAAGAAGTCTTTGGTACATATGCAGCTTTACAATGGACAGTACAATCAGTATGCTGTAATCTTGTACATGCTGATCTGTTGGTGTCACTGCATTCAATCAGACCTGTTCCATGTTACATTGGAACACTTCATTCGTTTAAAAAAAATATTGCTTGAGTATAATCACATCAGTGATTATGTTGCTAGGAAAGCAATTTAATATAAGAGTGTAGTTTACAGGCAGTGCTTAATTTGTAGAGTAGGACATCCCAGAACACACAGCTGCTCTGACAGGCTACGCAGGGAGAGAAAAAGTCATGGAACGCATCAAAAAAATTTGCAGTCCCTGGAGGACATGAGAAAACTAAGAGTTGCTTGTTGTTAAGATTGAACAAAAGTGTCATCGCAAACAAAGCCTTGTTCAGAAATACGTATTTACAACTCTCCCTGTTGCACTGAATTTACTTAATTTACTAGTCATACCCTTCTGTCCATGGATTGTTACAATAGATGGGAAATGCAATTGGTGCTGAAAGTTCTATTTCAAACCTTGAAAAACAAGCAAATGAAGAAACCGAGCCTAAAGCGATATATTTGCAGACTTCGAAAGAGACCAAGGAGATGCTGGAACCAATCAAACAGGAACTACTCCTAATTTAGGGGTTCCTGGATCCGATCAGGACAGGGTTAATTAATTAAATTAATTAAGCACTTTTTAAAACTGTTTATAATTTTCCGAACACACCGTTTTGCATTATCTTGGTAAAATACATAATTAACCTCTATTAGCGCGTCTCAGCCTATTATTTTAGTGAGCCTCTTTCGAATGCATATGCAGTGAGGAGGGAGTCACACCTTGCGGCACTTGGACAAATGAGACACAGACTGCAACTCCAGCCTGCTGTGTCTCTTTGATAAATACATACAGCACATGTTTTTGGGGCAGAATGCTGAAAATCGTACTTAGACAAAGCTTTTGAAACTTACACAAAGTTCTGTCTCCCTGCTGGGTATTGGTTACTTTGTTGTTTAGAACTGTTAGAAAAATTTCCCAATGGTTTCTCCTTGATCTACTGTGGCATTGCTGGCACCAGCTTTGGACTGAAGGGTGGGCCAACTGAAACAATATAAATATCAAAATTTTGGACAAATTTTTACCTGATAATTGCGCTAAGTGAAAAAGACTTATTATTTGGGAACAATAGATGTTCGGTCCAATTTTCATTAGCGTCCATTTAATAGTTGTTGAGCTATTTCATTCTGGACCAGAGAGCTGGACTGATGACCGTCCAGCAGACGTTGCCAAAAAAATCTTTGGGCGAATTCCTGGAGCAGATCAGATTTTAAGGTTAACTTTGTTATTTCTGGCGGCTAACTATTGGTCTCCAGTCGATGGGTAGATTTCTACCATTGTACTCTGTAGCAGTACATAACATTATTCTTTATTGTCTGTCACCAAACAATCCCTGTATATGTGTCCATTGTTGAGTTTTTCATAACACTCCTCGCTTTCCCATTTGTTTAACGATGATTCATATGTCCTTTTATTCTGCTAATAGAGCCCACATTTTGTGCCTGTTTCAGCTTGCCTGTTTGGTTCCTTACTTATCTACAAATGTCAGCTAGAATGCAGGAAATTAGCTTCATTCATACATGTAAATCTGACAACCTGACACAGGTGAAATATAAATAAAAATGACATTTAATTATGTGTTTTCTCCCTGTGCTTGTGTTAATTAGTGAACTTGCTGTATGTGATGATGGCAATCCACTTTTCATGGCTAGGCTGTTTGAAAATTGGATGATATAAGTCTTGAATAACCTGAAATGAGAGAAATATTATTAGTTGCTTTTTTTCTGTCAGCACAATAATCATGATGATTCCTAATTTGTGCTTAGCATTTCCATATTTTTCTGTCTTCACCTGTGTACATGCGTGCATTTGTAAATCTGCATGCATAGATTTAAGACCATGGATGAGAGCTATTGTGTTGACATGGAGGTATTATCGTTCATCCCAACCCCCCCCCCCCATTCTATGACATTTGAGGTGGACTGTGCTTCTCACTGTTTAGCTCTGACACAAAGCAAACAATGCAGTCACGTCCAGCCAGTTCTGCTTGCTATAAAAAGATGTTTTCCTGGCTGGGCCACACAGTGTTGTTCCCATCAATATACAACATGTTGTGTTACTTGCAAGATAAATAAAACAGCTCCTTCCTTGTGTGCTTGTCTGACAGCTAAATCTTACTTTTGATTCTCGCAGTTTATCGCATTACATAACTGTTGCTCGATGGCAGGCCCTCTTGGCTGTCATTGTTGCTGTTGTTTAATTTGAGGGAACAACGAAGCTGAAATGATGGTGTTTTTATTGGTATCTTGGTCATGCTAAATATCCAGGATGGCTGCTTTGCTTTGTATTTATTTTAAAAGTTTTCTCTGTATATTTTTTGACAGCTTTCAAATTCAGTGTTCTTCAAACAATGTTGTTTCTTTGCTCCCTCTCTTTGTATACACAGACTCTGAAGTCATCTACAGGAACAGTGACGGCCACGTCATCAAGTTCAACATCCTCACGAACGAAACAGAGATTGTCCTGACAAACACCACATTTGTAAGTAGATAACAGTCTTGTGTAGTGTATAAGTCAAGATTTGGCTCACATCATTCAAGGACATTTCTTTATTTTGACTTTTCTACATTGTTGAACAAAACGGAAAACATCTAAAACCACGAAATAACATAAATGGAGTTTTGTACTGAAAAAAATGTGACAAACCAAACTATGTCTTAGATTCTACAGAGTAGACACTGTTTGCCTTGATAACAGCTTTACAAATTGTTGATGATATGTTTAGCGGCTTCATGAGGTCATCCCCTGGAACGGTTTATAGTTAACAGCTGAGCTTTGCCTAAAGTTAACTTTGGAATTCTTTGCCTTCTCACCTCAAAGCTACACTGAATGTGTAACACATGTTCATGGAACTACTGCTGTATCACTACACTTCCAATAAAACCAGTGACACTGACTATACCAGGCATCTGGATGTCCAGCGTGAGCCATACGTTGTGTTTGCAGTGTGGCTCTATTAATATTTTTCACATAAGATGTGTTTTTTTTTCACTGAAATGAGTGATGATATTTAAATGCTACACAACAGGTACACAGAATTACTGTTTTGTATCAATCAGTGCCTCCACCTTTGGAGTGTGTAACACCTGATGTTTGCTAAGCAGCTTTGTTTCTTCCAGAGTCTGCTGTAGTTTGTAGATGTTAAATTACCCATATTACATAACCTTGTTGAAAAAAAACACACATTATGATTCAACAGTAATCTGCTGGGTCCATAGATGTGCTGCAGGTGTAGTACATACATTCTGTGGGACATCTGAACTGTGAAGAGTCCACACACACGATGCGTTAAGTGTAATCTCAGTGGAAATGCTTTTGAGATCATCATCAAAGTCATGCTCAGGTAGACTTGGTCCACAGCAAACAGCCCTGTTTGATTACTGTACTGAGTTCAAGCAGCACGTACATCTCAACATCAACTGTTGGGAGGAGACTGAGAAGCAGACCTAACCCTGGAGATGATGCAAAGGAATTACTACTGAGGCAAACCAAGAAAAATAAGGGGACTGGTCCCACGAGGAAAGGTGAAGAATGAACATTAGACCAGTGGAACTCTTTGGTCTGATGAGTCCAGATGTGAGATTTCTGATGAACAGAGAAGAATGGTTTCTGCTTCTACATCAGAATACAAGGCAAAACTTAACCAGCCCTTCCATGACATCCTGTGAAATCACACCCTCACACCTCCAGGCTCTATAAAAGCTGTTTGACAAGAACAACAATCACCACCTGAACCCAACTCAGATGGATTGGGATGAGTTGGAGTGCAGAAAAGAAGGAAGGAAAAGAAACCAGTTAGTGCTCAGCAGATGTGAAAACTCTTTTAAGACGGTTAGAAAAGCTCCAGGAGACAATCTCATGAAGGTCCTTTTATATATATTTGCCATTTTATTATGTATATATTTAGCCTTTTTTTGTCTTTGTATATCATTTCCACTAGGTTAATTTCAACGTGGCCAAGTATTCTGTCTCCCCTGACCTGAAATATGTACTCTTCGCATATGATGTGAAACAGGTAAGCTTCCTAAAAAGACTTTGTTTTAAAATCTGGCACACTAGCAGTCCCTACGCTCTCATTCCTGCAGATACTGCATGTGGAATATGTAACAGCATGTGCAGATATCCAGGGAGAAAATGTAATGGGCAGATTGTAAGAGATCTGCTCAGCTGATGTTCACGTATCTTCATTCTGTTTATCATCTGCACAGCGTTGTTATTGAGTATTGTAGTGTAAGCAGACAACTAGCCTTTTGTGCACAGTGGGCTCAGGGTGGAGCAATCGATTGGCTGCTGGAGGAAAAATGAGTCAAATCATTTACTTGAAGTCACAGTGAAACAGAATTTATAGCAGCTTTCTCAACTGGGATGCAACTTATTTACAGTGAAACAGAATATGTGTGCAAGATATAATTCACCACTTGGACACTGCCCTCACCTGCACTGTATGTGAAGGAGTAGGGAGACGGAGGAAGAAGATATCCAAGCACTGCTACCGCATTGCAGATTTACACTACCGTTCAAAAGTTTGGGGTCACCCAGGCAATTTCATGTTTTCCATGAAAACTCACCCTTTTATTCATGTGCTAACATCACTGCACAAGGGTTTTCTAATCATCAATTAGCCTTTCAACACCATTAGCTAACACAATGTAGCATTAGAACACAGGAGTGATGGTTGCTGGAAATGTTCCTCTGTACCTCTATGGAGAGATTCCATTAAAAATCAGCCGTTTCCAGCTAGAATAGTCATTTACCACATTAACAATGTCTAGACTGTATTTCTGATATATTTAATGTTATCTTCATTGAAACCAACTGTCTTTCTTTCAAAATGACAACATTTCTAAGTGACCCTGAACTTTTGGGTGGTAGTGTACTTCATACATCCTTCAAATGAAGACAATATTTTACATCTTTTATGAAGAGAGAAAATTGAGACATTCTAGTAATAAAAATACTCCAAATGAATTGCGTTTGACAAGAATGAAAAGAACAAGTGGAAGCATCTAATAACACTTATGGAGAAATAAAAGAGAGACAGGCTGGAGAAAGCTGATATGGGAGAAAGGACAGGATCCTTGAAGTCTAGAATTAGGTAGTGGTGGACTAAAGCTGAGGTGATCCATGGAAACTTTCTGTTGAGTTTCCTGAACATCCCCCAGATCACCATGGTGATGTGGGAGAAGTGGGTTGTGCTATAGTAGGTCTGAGAGCCAGGATGACAGAAATATAACAATATTTCAAGAACAGCATCCAGGAACTGACTATCTCAGGTAATATGGCTGCAATAGATGGTGGATGCACAGACTCTGACAGCATGGGAAGGAGAAATTACAAAGTGAGATTAGAAAGGATGAAGTCAGAATGTGGCATGAAAGATTGTGCTTGCAGCATTTTTGTTGCAACTGATACACACTCTTTTTTCTAACTTATAGTTAAATCTGTAGCAGTTCATCATATTCTGTCTGCAAACTACAAATTTTATGAGTGAAAACTGTAACGTAAGTGGTATTTATATCTCAAATAAATATAGTGGAGTTTAAGTAGCATGAAATTCAAATACTCAAGCAAAGAAGAACTGAATCGTACTTACGGTAAGTAAAGCAAGAGGGTAAATATTTTTACTGCTTTTTGTCCATAACATACATAGCAGATGTTTTTTGAAATAATACAGTATTTTACAGTTATGTTAATACAGTGGTATTGTTGCCTATTTTCAGAAGATTTGTATCATCACATGATAAAATCAAATCCAAGGCAATTTCTGATTGTGTTCCCTGTAAAAAAAAAAAAAAAATAATAATTATAATAATAATAAATAAAGAACACAAAGTGTCACACACAGAGCACATTGGCAGCTGAAAGATAATGGCAAGAAATCCATCAGTAAGCTGGTACAAGACCTCTCCTCCATCACTACCCTCCTCTGTGGATTTAAATAGATCTGGTGTTGGAAAATGAACTGATCCAATTATCCAATTGTTGTACCAAAAACTCACTGGCCCCAATACAGCCAAGAGGAAATTCTGCCATGTATCCTGAATATGTTGTTCCACTCTGAATCTAACTGCACTATGTTAGAAAGCAGGCAAGCATTTAGCGATACCAATATGACAGCAACTGCAGAAATAGTTCCTAATAGCATGTATAACAGTAACTTAATACTTTTTTGTCATCTGTAGGGGCACATACTTTTGTAATCACTATGTGCTGCACATTGTTTTCACTGTGAAAGTTCAAAAAGCTAAATGTTTCCAACCTTTTAAAATAAAAAAACGATGCGGATGTTATAGAATTTTATGCAAGGGCTACTCAAAGATATTTTCATCAAAATAGAGAGAAAAATCTAATGACGAAATAATTGTGTTATGACAATCTTTTCGTCATAACATTAATCACTGATAAAAATAATAAATATGTCAGGTGCCGGTAAATGACATGAAATTATAAAGAAACTATATGAATACAAGCCTGATACAATACATTATAAGGTGCACTAAGGTTTCTACTGGATCAGCGAGGGCCGGTTGTAGAGAATGTAGCATCTCTGTACATCTTAGTTCTCTGGGGAACAATAAAGAAGACAGAGGTGAAGAATTGTACACTGTAGTAATTGTCAAGTATATTTGAAATCATCTATTCGGTAAAATATTTATTGTAATCGTGTTCTTGATTTTTGCGGCCCTTATTTAAATAAATCTGAAATTAAAAAGGTTGAATGGATTCACTTATTCTAGATAAATAAAATGTAGTATTTTTGCTTGTGTAATTCCAAATAGAAAGAATATTGAATGAACCAATGATAATGTAATCAGGCAGTTATTAATCATGGAGCCAAAATGCATTTAGACAGACAACAGGTAAAGAGTGCTGCTCTCCAAATATTTAGACCTATAATTATGTTTTGATTTTGTTTTACTTTAGGTGTTTATGGAGGCTATTTTGTAAAACTCTGGCCCTTGTGTCTGTTCTATAGTTTAACATACAACACAAAATCATTCTTTGCTTGAGCTGTTTTTGCTGTATATATACACTACTGTTCAGAAGTTTGGGGTCACCCAGACAATTTCATGTTTTCCATGAAAATTCACCCTTTTATCCATGTGCTAACATAATTGCACAATGGTTTTCAAATCATCAATTAGCCTTTCAACATGATTAGTTAACACAATGTAGCATTAGAACACAGGAGTGATGGTTGCTGGAAATGTTCCTCTGTACCCCTGATGAAGAGCCTTTAAATGTGATGTGATGAGTTTTCTATGTTCAGTTGTGGTAAAAAGATGTCTCATTTCAGTGAATGATGGGACCCACCAGAATGTGCTGAGAATCTCTCCAGAGTCTCTACCCTAAACTCATTCTCTCTTGCACTAGTATCCTCTTCTGGCCTATTCTATTATATTCTATACTATCAAGACATCCACAATTATGGTGCTCAGTACCGTTTGTTTAATTATTTATTTATTGAATCTCTTTTTCTTTTGTGTTGGTTTGGTTTTCTTTTCTTTTTTCAATTTTTTTTTTTTTATTGATGGACAGTTAGTAGTTGGGAATAACACACCACCTTACTATCTTTAATTGCAATAGCACCGCCTGTTATTTTCTATCCCTGTTCATCCTGTTCGTCCTGTTCGTCCTGTCCAGTCTTTGTTTCCCCCACACACCACTGAGGTGTAGCACTGCCCTCCCTGGCTTATAATAGGGAATTCTAATAAAGAAGGTCTGCTTAGCTTTCAGGGAGGGCCGGTGATGGTCACACACATGCACTAAATATTAAAATATTTGGCTGCAAGACTAAAATATGCATCAATCTCATACATTGTTGACACCTCTTTTGTGGAGTTAAACAATGAGAACAAATGCAGACAAAAAAAAGAAGAAAAAAAAGATGTTCTACTTCATTTTAGATCATCTAAGGTAATCATTAACATGACATGATGTACTGTCATTGCTGAATTTCAGAACTAGTTTTACTAAAACAACCAATCGAAACCTTATCCTCATCGATAAAATGTGGTGTAAAAGCTATTTAATCACAGGTGCTGAGTTGAACCAGGACATGTGAGTTTTGAGGATGAGCAGAAGACGGTTGGTCCCACTCAGCTTCAGGAAGTGCACAATATCGTAAATGACCTCTCAGTTCTCTGTGTATGCACTTCACACATTCATTTACAGCCTCAGCGTGTTTTCAGGTGCTCACGTCTTGGCGTGCCTGTGCCATTTAAACAGCTTTCACTCTTATAAAATGGACTTCTCAGGCCACCGAGCAAGTTGACTTTTTATTCCTCCTGTCACTTAAATCTTGTGTTTCACTTGGCTGTAACAAAAGAACATCCCAGCGCTGCCGAGACAGAGTCAACCTGAAATGCACTGTTGAATAAACATCTACGCTACAGTCCTCGGGGGCTTAGTAAATTTTGACGAGGGCTCGGGTCAGGGGGTGATTAAAATTCTATAGTGGCCCGTTCGAGACTGGCAGGTCACATTCATTCACTAATAGAGCAGCAGGGCAAGCTCGAACCATAATTACCAGCTTTCCATCAGAAACGAGTAGATGCAAAATGAGATATGCAAATTGGACCCTCCACTCTGGAAGGGATCAACTGTGAGGATTAGTGACAAGGCGATTAATCAGAGCTGATTTGCATATTTTGCATGAGGGGTTAGAGTTACAATTTGGAACAATACAACCAATAGCCAGAAGCTCAGCTTATTTTTAGCACAAGGTTATGCTGAACGAAGAATCTAGCAGGGATTGTACTGCCGGCTGATTTTCTAATGTCGTCTTTGTGAAAACATAACATTGCTGTTAATGCACGTAGACCTCTGCAGTTTCTTAAATCATCGTGCAACATTTGCTAATCTTGTTGCAGGGCCTTTATCAGGGTAATTTTCAGAATAGGCGATAAAAACTCTCTTGGATACAGAACACTCCTCAAGTCTCCAAATGATGCTGCATCTCAAGCACAGAAGAAGAAAAGCACACAACCAAGAAGCTGTTAGATAATGTATGTGTAGCTTGTATGCATGAGAATAGAGCCTGCTGATACAGTTATTTGCTTTTTGTTATCAGCTTTAAATGCTGCAAATGTTTACATTTCCTGCATAACTTGGTTTGAATTCATCAGCTTTGACACTGTCTTTACTTGAGATTTAACACCGCTGAAGACTTGACATGACATGAGTTTTATATACAAAGAGCCCAGGAGACTTGATTTAGTGACCCATAAGTGTTATAAAACGGTGTGCTGTGCGTTTTGCCTCTTGAAGCGCAGATGAATAATTAATAACATAACCAGGATGCATGCATCTGAACCGAACACACACTTCCAGCTGCAGCTGCTGAACAAACCACATCAGGTTAGAAGACGTAGTCTTTTAGTTAGTTAGTTTTTATTTCATTCATTGTCAAAAGAAAAAAAAAGCAATTCAATACATTACAATACAAAAACAAAAGTTTCCAAACTTGTGAATGAAAGGGAGCAGAAAGAAGAATACACTTATGTAATCTGCCCCTTTATAACAAACAATCAGTGTACAATGACCATTAAAGCTGACCATAAAGTCTGAGAGGCCTGTACAGCCACTCTCACTCATATCAGAGTTTTCTCTCATAACAGACACTGTGATACTCTTACTTCATTTCTTTGTATTATATATAATATGCTGGTTTTAATTACGTTTTTAAATCTTGCATGTGATTTAGATTCTTTTCAGTCCTTGTCTAGATTGTTCCATAAATTGGCCTCTTTTACAGAAATGCAACATTCCATTAATTCGGTCCTAAATCTTGGTTTTATGATCTTTGTTCCTTTGAAGTTCTACTTACTTTCTGTTTTTGAAGATCCGTTCTGGACATTCACTGGTAAAGTTTCTTTAGGCGCTTTATGCATAATTTGCAGAATACTATAATCTCGTGTGTTGTGAAATTTCAACAGTTTTAACTGAAGGAATAATGGGTTTGTTGGATCACTATATTTTCTTCAACTGATTTTTCTTATGGCTCTTTTCTGTAAAATGAAAATTGACTGAATGTCTTACAGGCATTTCCCCAAACTTAAGCACAGTAGGTCAAATACAAATACAACAACTGTTTGTGATATTGTTATGTTTGTTTAATCCATATGTGATTTCCAGTTCAAATTCTCATCAACCAAAAACTCTATTAATATCAATACCATCTATATTAATTGAATATTGAACATATGAAATGAATTACACATAAGTAATTAGTTGAATATTTTCCTACAACAAATCAGCAGTTTTACTCTCTGCACCTTGTGAAGCATACTCTTTATGTGCTGCATGTTGTCTTAGGTATTAAAAGCGTTTGTGCATTCATGCAAAATACTGCATATTGTTATATATGTTTTTTCTTGTCTATTGTACTAATTATGAGAAATTCTGGCTTAGTGTCATCTCTAGTGCTGTGACAAGAATAGACCTCCTCCCCCAGTATTTATCATACAATGCTTTAACTTGTGCTTAATATTTTCACACATAAACCACATGTAACCTTATACATTTATATTTATATCTATTAAAATGGTGGGAAAAGAATACACTTTTTCAAAATTGATTCACACTTTTTGACAGTTTTTTTTTTTTACAGTACAACCAAATCTGAACTTTTGATGATCAAAAGATACATATGACTGTAATAACACTTAAAAAAGAAAATTTAAGATATTTTTTATCAATTGCAAAACAACAGCAGCATGTATGGACTTCTGATTTCCAATATTTGTAGCTTGTAAGTTTCCATGCATTTGTTTGACATAAGCCTTAGTTTTATACCATTCATTTGTTTAATATGTAAAAGTTACAGACACTAGTGTCATCACACTAGGAGATGTGTTTGTTTTGTCAATTAAAAGTGGACTTTTTTCTGAACTCTCTCCTTTATTTAAGATAAGATAATCCTCTATTGCTGCCCATGCCAGGAGAAATTTACATTATTACAACAACATTTTTATAGCAACAATAAACATAAACATAAACATAAACATAATAATAATAATAATAATAATAATAATAATAATAATAATAATAATAATAATAATAATAATAATAATAATAATAATAATAATAATAATAATAATAATAATAACATGTACAAGGATGAAAAATGAAAATGAATAAATACAGTATTGGTACACTGTAGACAACAGCAATATAAAGTAGTTGGTCAAATTATTAATGAAAATGATTTGCTGTAATTCACACCTTATGGTATCATAATCCTGGAAAGTCATGCCTTTTGACTTTGAAGTAATTGTGCCACAGACTTGATCCACTCTTGTCCATTCCTCTAGTATGCATTTCTGGTACTCCTTTTATGATACACCTAGTAGCAACAAAAAAAAAAGCAAAAAACAAAGCAATAACCTTCAGCTTGATACTTTTGTGACGAAGACAGTTAAAAAAAAATCTTTTCTGATTGGTTCATCTCTCATGCACTGAATGAAATAAACCATTTACTGTGCTTTGTGGCCAATTTTATCATTTCGGTAGAAATATGACAGTTTTATTCTTGCCTTTTTTTCTCTTCAAAGTCTTAAATTTAATCATTTGTTTCGATTCAAATATTACTTTTTTTATAGTTTTCTTTTGAACAAGGTATAAAAAAATGGATTGTTGTCAGCAGCAGCAGGATCGTGGCTTTGTGTTTGAACTGTACTCATCTTGAGCAAACACATGTGAAAACAATGTTTCACTTGTCTGTAAGGCCTAATTGTTTTGGTGCACAGCCAGATCCACATTATATGCATAGCAGTACAATACAGTGTGGGAAAAGCTCGACCATGGGTGGGCAGGAACAGACGCCTGGAACAGCTACAGTCATGGTGCCTGTCCAAGATAAAGAGACACAGGGCTGTTGGCAGGCTCAGCTGATAGAGGCAGAGAATCATCTGGAAGGCAAGGAGGCTCCATCAGGCCCCATCAGGCTCTTGGGCCTCAGGCAGCAGGAGCAGCACACAGCGGTCAGCAGGAGACAGAGAAGAAAGCAGAGCAGCATCTCATTTGTGCTTGTGTCTTGTGGTGTTACATCATCTGCCTGTGCCGATCACATCATATCAGTTTCAATCATTTTAGAAGTCTTTTCTAACATTTTAATGGCATGCAGGTGAGTTGAATGAACAAAAAGACAGGCTTTATTATTCCTCCAAGGAAGGCGGCAGAGTTATGTGACGATCAGCGCTGGTCTGTCTGTCTGTCTGTCTGTTCGCACCGTTACTCAAAAACGGACAGATTTGGATGAAATTTTCAGGCAAGATCAGAAATGACACAAGGACCAACTGATTAGATGTTGCCAGTGATGTTGGCTTGTAGTCTGGACTCACAGATTTGTTAAGGATTTTTTTATCATTGCGAGATAGTGGCACGGCGTCGCTGTAACTATGACAACAAGTGAACACTACGTCAACTGCCTGCTGACGATCCCATGATTGTGATCCTACTACAAATCCACCGTTGTGGACCGCAAATTTTTTAAAGATTTCATTCGTCGGAAATGATACAACGACTGAGCAGCCTTGGCAGAGTACTGCACTCACTCTCTGAATGCTTTTCTTCTTGTTGTTGTGTTAGTGCTGAACAAAAGAGGCTGCTTTGTAATTCTTTTCATTTGGTGCTTCTAAAAATTACTTTTTAGTTGCAAATGTGAGTGAAACTGTGGCATGGTTGAGGTCTAGTCCACTGTCATCGCACTTTTGCCTTCACAATGCCTGGAATTTTTTTTTTTACTCTTCCGGAAAGAGCCGCAAACTTCTGAACCGCATATAGAAGGGGTTTGAAAATCAGCCAGTGAGCCGTCAGACAGTCCTGTGAATGCATAAGCAGGGACTTTGGGAGTGGGCTTGATTCAAAATAAACTACAGCGCGTTTGTTCAGGGTAATGAAGGGACATGTGGCTTACTAATGTTTTCTAACAGTTGGACAACAATGGAGCTCTATGGCTCAGAGGAATATGTCAGGCTTTGTATTTAAACACAATAGTTGTTAGAGGGATGAGCTCATCTGTGATTGTGGTCTTTTTATGGAATTTATTAACATTAATGTGTATTCTTCTATAGCCCGTAGGTTTCAGCAAGGGACTCTGTTAGCCATCTGACTTGCAACCTGTTGCTCCAGCCTACTGCATCCTGGGAAACAGTCTAATTCCCTCTAAGAGTAAAGAACATTAACAAATGAGTCAAACCATTGCTGTCCGACAAATGCCTATAAAATAATTATAACAGCAAAGACAACAGCTGTCACTGTGTACAGCTTGTTCTTCATTAAATCCCAGAACATCTCTAAATATGCACAGTTGATTGGCCTTAGCTGGTGACACTGGTGATGTTGTCTGTATTATTTACGATGTGTCAGTACATCCTGTGTGGACGCTGCAGACAGCAGTCAAAATCGCTGACAACAGTGTGTAACTTATTTATGACCGACCTGGTTACATCTGAAGCTGAACACATAAAGCTGGCAATGTGCACGCTTGTAGTTTAATGCTGTGATTTTGTCAGCAGAGCCACAATTTTAAAGCCCCTCTCCATTGTTGATTAAACCCCAAAAACTCATCTCTGTGTATCAAAGATTCGTATTTTGAATTTTTTTGTTTGTTTGTTTGTTTGCCATGAAAATACTTTCTTCCTGCCTTAAAACTGAGACTGTCAGTTTCAAAGTGAAAGCATTTATCTTTTGCTATAACTGCTTATTTCACTCATGATGTTTCTTCTATTATATAAAACAACACAGACAAGTTAGCAAGGTAAAATATTTATTTTTCACTTGATGGGATATCTTTAACATAAACCTCCTAGTACCCAAAGTAAACCCTGCTAGTGCTCAGTTCCATCTCCTTCAGTGTCACGGCATCACCAAATCATATGCAATTGTTGAAATCTACCTTCACACTCTGCTGCGCTGGACAAACAAATATACATTGTTGCCTTCCTGTCTTTGACTTTATCAAACAGCTGTAGCATGGCATGAAAAACGTGATGCCAACTGTTTAACCAGGTGGATCAGCAGGTTACATGTCATGATCTTAATATCCTTATGAAGAGAAATGTGTTCCTGCACAGACCCACAAAGTTACAGCGAAACCTTCTGGAACAAAGCAGTCAATCTGCAGCTTTGTTTTCAAATCATGTCAAGTTTTCATATCAAGTGTGTTATTAGACAATGTTTTCAATTATGCTGCTTAAATGCAATAATATCTGCAGCGATGGTATTACTCCAAGCATGCACTGATCTCATTACCAAAGCACATAAAAAACAAAGCAACAGACTAAGAGCCTAACAACAGAAGCACAGTTCATTTTCATTAGCATGTAAGTTATTGTAGATATAGCTTAGTTATGTCAGTGCAAAGATGTGTATTTTTATGAATGGCAGGAATGTGAATCATTCCTGAACCATAAATGTAATAAAAACGATAATAGCAGTAATAAATGGTGTTGTATTATTGTCCTTTAGTACATAGCTGCAGGTCAACTTTTTTCTCCCTGCAAATTCATTTATCAAGTTGTTTACTCCAAATTATCAAAAAGTTCAGAGAGTAAATGTACATATAAATTGAAATAAAAACTGGGTCAAGTTTCTTTCAAGTGGAATGAAGCCATTTACAGATCTAATTTTGAAATGCATCCAATAGGTGAATTTAATTTAGTTTGTGGTACAAAATTGAAAACTTACATTCAGAACATTTCAGCTGCAACACATCATTCCACAACCGTCTTTGTTCATTTGTACAATCGCATCTAGACTACAATAGTACAATATACATATACCAGCTGGCAAGAATATATTACTATTTTCTTAATCCCTACAGCCCACAAAAACAACAAATTCCACTCTTTACAAACATCCTTTTTCTATTACACCTCATTGCAGTATTCTGTAATCATAAAAATACATAAATACAATTCTATTGCTGTTTCATTGAAAGTATAGCTTGTAAACACATTGTAGGAGGTTCAGCTCAAAGTTTAACACATGAATGTGAATCCTTTTGTCAGTCAGGTGCCAGAATGTAGTCACACTGCACAATAATAGATTGTGTGTGTACGTGTGGGACTTTGTGCAGCATCCGTCTTCTGCGTGTTCTGTGTAATTTAATAAGTAGACTAAAGTCAGTTTTGTATTATATAAATCATTCAACATTATTTATTTTCTAAATGTTTTATTTTCCTCTCCTTTTATTGGCTTTAATGTGGCCTGCTGTAATGCCAGGCTTTCATCTATGAATTATACGGTGAAGTCTGTGCTTGCAGTTAATCATTAACCTGTAATGAATGATGAAAAGATTAACAAAGGGTCCTGGACTTGCTCTGAAATAAGCAAACCACCCTCCTGCTAATCGCACACTTTGATCCCGTGGAGGCTTTGAACTGATAAATTGTTCTATAGAGTGCAGTCTTTATACTGTAGCTCATAAGCTGCATTGGTTGGATATGTGGATATTTCCTGACGGCATTTCTTTCCGCAGGGTGTTGGAGAAGCTCTTGTAGCTTCGTCTATCTAAGGATTACATACCGCTATCTGACTACACCTGAATCTGGCAGTGATTAGACTTGATAAAAGCTGATAATCTTTAGGATTGCTGTTTGTCACCACGGAAACCAGGCTTGTGATTTTTTAGGCATATAGACATCTTGATAGTTAAGAATCAGTGGTGTTCTCCCCATGGGGTTTAATGTTTTTGTATTTCACCTTATGGCACTTCCTCCCACAGTCCAACAACATCTCCTCAGTATGAATCTACAACGTATAAAAAAATTAAACAATAACCATTGAATGAGAAGGTGTGTCCAAAATTTTGACGGGTAGTGTATAGATAATGGATGGGATTTATGACACGTTTATAGAATATTTGTTTCAGTCATATGTATCGACATTCAAACCTGTTGGGACACATTTGCGATTCTGTTCTTCTCTTGATATGCATGTTTTCTTTCCTTCTACTCCAAAGAGAAAAGCCAAAAAAAAATAATAATAAAAAAATAGATAATTAACTTTAATCCATGAATGCACAGAAGTGTGTGGGTTTGAACCTGACAGAGTTTTTGCTAAATCTGACAGCCTCCACTGTTTACACGTTAAGTCGTGATGAGAAGGAATGCTTTCATTTGTTCTCTATTTTGCCAGCATTACCAGTAGACTGCAAAACTTCTGCTTGCGTCTGGCTTTCAGTGCAGAAGTTGAAAAGCCATTTTCCTCCAACTTGGCCTTCAGAGCGCACTGAATGATGCCAGTGGAGTCGTTACATAAACAATTTGTCATTTTCCATTTTCATAGGAGATGAGTTCATATTCTTGTGTCCCACGTTGAGGAAAAATTGCTGATAAAAGAACAAATGAGCTAAGTGGCGAATGCGAGTGCGGATTCACAGATGTAATGGCAAAAACAAAGGGAGAAGACGAGGCAGAAACTATCTCTGCTGTCTCAGCTGAGCCCACCTGGTATTTTAGGAAAATCAAACCAAACACAAATATCCTCCTTGTGTATTATGTCATGGTGGAAAACAACACCTGCGTCCCAAAGCAGCATATCTCTATTCTGGTTCTCCGTAAATAAATATAAAATGAGTCAGTGAATGGTGATAGCAACTATTATACATCAACATTTCTTCAATTATGTCGACACAAACTATACAAACTACGCCTGTCATTTACTCATGAAAGCACAAAACCTGCAACTGTGTCCTTCAAAGCCTCTTGGATTCATGCACTGCAACGCTGAAGGACACACAGAACATTGTGAGACATATGAGAAAAGGGCAAACAGACGACAGCAAGAGTAAAGTCAACACAGCAGATGGAATTGAAATCACACAGAATAAACAAACATTGAACTACGCAGGCTTAGGCAATATAGGAAAACAGAGGTTAAAATATTCGTACCCGTTTTCTGATGTCCCTGGTTGTATTAGGCCATTGTGTTAGAAATCAGTGAGCAGGACTGTTTTTTTTTTTTTTTTTTTAATTTCTTTATTTAACCTTTATTTATCCAGGTAAGTTAGGTGAGAACTGATTCTCATTTTCAATAACGACCTGACTGTCTCATTTGTCTCATTCATCTCAGACAGAATGCACTAAAAATGTTCCCGCACTCAGATTTTCAGTCTCAGATTTTCTTCAGTCTTCATAAATGTGTTTACTGTGGCCAAAAACTAAGAAACCTTCATCAAATGTACACACGCATATACATATATGGCACATAATGTGGCTCAAACATTTTGCATAACCTAGTTTTAGGTCCGGGCTGCACAGTGGCGTAGTGGTTAGCACTTTCGCCTTGCAGCGAGAAGATCCCTGGTTCGCGTCCCGGCTTTCCCGGAATCTTTCTGCATGGAGTTTGCATGTTCTCCCTGTGCATGCGTGGGTTTTCTCCGGGTACCCCGGCTTCCTCCCACAGTCCAAAAATATGCTGAGGTTAATTGATTACTCTAAATTGCCCGTAGGTGTGAATGTGAGAGTGCTTGTTTGTCTATATATGTGGCCCTGTGACAGACTGGCGACCTGTCTAGGGTGTCCCCTGCCTTCGCCCGAGTCAGCTGGGATAGGCTCCAGTCCCCCCCCGCGACCCTAGTGAGGATTAAGCGGTGTATAGATAATGTGTGGATGGATAGTTTTAGGTCCTAAATAACAAGTACATCACCTCCAAACAAACTCTGACTCACCCTGAAGTTAGAGGATTTTTTATTATTGTCATGAAGTACCATGACTCTCTTTAAATCTATAAACACTGCTGATTGATATTGCATTATGTAATATGACCACCACTTCACATCAGGTTGTTGTTATCCTCTGCATCATCAATTACAGTCATGGAATATACATATATGGAGAGTGCTATCCTGTTTATAACACAGCTAATTGCCAACAAAACTAAATATCTTCCGTTATTATACACATAGTTAATTTTGATCTCACCCTGCTGTTAGTAATCATTCAATACAGTGATAGATCGTGGAATTTCTGTTATTTATATTGCAAAAGCAGTTTCAAACTCAACTCCTCTCGTTTTTTTCCCCGTTCTCCTGCTGCCGTCCCTCTCATTCAGGCTACCAACTTCACGATGTTATTGAGCTTCTCTGTTGTCTTTCATCCTTCTGTTGTTAGTTAATTTAAACTTCGAGATTCATAAATAAAAGATTCACTCATTTAAAATATATATTTGGTCAGGTCTCACCAAGAAGCTATTGATGTTTTTTTGTACTTTGTTATTCAAATAACTCCCACTTCAACCTCTTTAGCTGAGACTCAACTGTAGCTGTCTTTACCTAAAGCTTACTATTGGCCCATTCATTGAAAACAGCAAACTAAGACACCTTAGTTCCACACCTTCTGACAGAATCCAGAATTGAAGTGGACATTATGTAATTACTTATATAGTATGAAAAAAACGTGTATCCTTTCTCAAACCCTGGAGCTATGGCACTGTAAATCCACAGATTGTAGACAAATGAAAGACAAAGATGCCAAGACTGGAGCCATTAAGGCTTAAGAGACATGAACAGTCACCAGGGTGGCATGTTGCCGAGGCCGGGTCACAGGGCACCCACACACACACTAAAAAAAAGAAAATTGATGTGAGTCAGTTAACCTTGTTAGAGTGGGCACCGTAATTCTAGATTGCGTTAGTGCTTTCCTAATAGAATTAGTAAAACTGCCACCTTTCACAAGCCTCAGCCTTGTGACTTACTCATCACACTTGATCAATCCAGTGAGGAGTCAAATTGGGAGCAAAGGACAGCTGAGTCATGCAGGAATACAGATTAAGTAAAAGACAGGCTACACCACATCACAATTTGTCTGAAATAATTTCATACATCTGCACTTGCCCTCACTCCAAAGAACAAAAGACCACTGAACACCATCAAGTAAGAGCCAGTAAGAGTGACGGAGAACACAGTGGTGTTATGCAGTTAAACTGCAGCAGCACTGATGTGAGGCTACAGTTTCAAGCCTGCTGTCATCTGGTGCACACACATACACACACACACACACACACACACACACACACACACACACACACACACACACACACACACACACACACACACACACACACACATACACCATGGCAGCAGTGCTTTGCATCATGCAAGAAGGCTTCTGATAGAAACCTGTTACACACCTCACAAGTGATGGAAACCAGCCACTCCGAGTCCTCCTCCACAGGTTAATTAGCGGCTTGCACTCCTGAGAGTCTCCAATTTGGTGCCTTAATGAGGACGTTGCAGCAATAGTGAAGGACAAAGACAGAAACTGGCCGTTTTAGTATCAGTGAGTTTTTTTTAATGAGGTCGTAGATGATGTTTTCAGCCACACGTTGGACATGTAGATCTTTCATTGATGCCTGTTGGACTGGATTGGAGACACAGCTACTGCCCACTCAGCTGTGTCCTGGAGAGAATAAAAAGAGACTGAATGTGTAGCCCTTAAAATTAAACATTAAAAGGGCTTCTGTTGTGCTGTCCCTCAATATTCCGGATCCCCTCTGTTCTCCACTCATGCACCTTAAGTCCAGGTGTTGCTTCACTCTCAACCTCTGCATGCACCCACCTACACAATCAGGCCCAGGGTGTCAAATAAGCTGGAATCACTGCTGACTGCACCTAAATATTCACCGAGTTGGTTGCCCACTTACTGCAATTTTGTATGTCAACACAAATTTTCCACTTTACACCAAATACAAGTCAGACAAAAGGACATTTAACCATTTGCTTGTTTATATTTCAAACACAGACCAGAGCAACAAGAGCAATCAACATGTTATAAAAACAGCAGTTTTACATCTATATTGTCGTTGCCAATTAGAATAAGACTTGCGTCTGAGAAATCATGTTTAATAAGAATTATCTTTGGAGTTTTTTGTTTATAGTCCGTCCATTGAGTTTTATATTTTCCATTTGTTTTGACCAAATTACAGAGGAGGATGCAACAGTTTAGTATTTCAAAGTTTGAGGTTTTAATCTGGAGGTATAACCTTAGACTTTGGTGAAGATGAAACACTTCTTCCAGCAACACAAACTAGAGATGCAGGCGAATGGTGTGTTTATGTACTGTCTCTAAATGGACCTGTTATAAATAGAAGCCAGTGCAGAAAAACAAAGAAGAAGGTTCAAAGCCCAAAGTCTTATACCTGAAAGTGCACCTAGAGTCACAATTCCCATGGCAACCATATAGCTACACAACGCTGTGCAATGTCAGCTGCACATATCCTACAGTATAAAGCTTTGTTATTCTGTGGTAGCCATTTGGCCAACATGTTTTCCACTGTGCTGATGTGTCCAGGGAGCTGCTCCCAGTAAGCTATTGATTTTGTCTTTACTTATAAGTGGGCTGATGTTGAGCAGAGAAGGGGGAGACTCAGGTACACTTCTTCCTTAGTGACACTACAAAGACACACTTATTGTGTATGTGAAGGGTTTCTCTTTTCTTCCTGGTGGTCCAAAGATGTTGCAGTTTTTTCCATACATTGCCACCTCTCTTGTCTAGAGGACTGAAGTAAACCAGAACTTTGCATCTGTTTTACAAGGTACAGTGTGTCTAATACCACAAATCACACATAAACAGAGTCGATACGGTGACGGTAATTCACTTTTAATTTTGTAAAATTGTTGTTTACCTAAAGTCTTGACTGTGAAGTATAAATACAAAAGTTGTATATCGTAATGTATGTTTGAATAGTTATTGCAACCATTCATCCTGTCTATACCGACAGCGAAGCAGTGTCCAGTGAGATGTAAGAAATGGGAATTTTGACTAACATAGACTACTGAGATCCCATATCAGATTTGACTGAAGCTAGGGATAGTCCATGAGAACCACAGATGGCCAATTTTGCAGAACTTTTATGATTTCCCATAAGCTCAAGAAATGTCACCAACTTGACAGGCTGAGGCAAGTGAATGTGGCCACTAGTAAAACAAGAGAAGCAGTCAGAGAGCGCAGTACTCTGCCAAAGCTGTTCATTCCCCCATATGGCATTGTGAGAAATGCAGCATTTTTTTTTAGAAATGCAGCATTTCTTTATTAGCTATTGATGGCCAGAAAACACGACATTATAGAATGTGGCCATTTAATATAGATGTACTCACAAACAAAATGACCTTGCGCTGAACACAGGCGTGTGCTATGCATGTGTACGTTATGTACAGATACCAAATCCGTGACCTAAATATTTAGCAGGAGGCAGGAATTGGTGGGACTTGGAAAAATCCCCACAATTTAATCAGTTGTTCCTTGTATCATTTCCGATGAAAGTCTTGATAGACAGACAAACACACAGACAGACAGACAAACAGACAAACCAATGCCGATCGTTAGAACGTGTTCATCTTGCTCAGAAACCTCACAATGGTGTGTTTAGACTACTGCTGAAAAAGCAACTGGACATTATATAATATGAAGCTACATTGCAATGTGCAACGCTTCTCATTGTGAGTCAGGCATGACACACTATCAATCAAAGTTGAGCTGGATTTAACTTTTTTCTCTACTGATACAGTAAAGCATAAAGTAGACATGCCCATTCTCCTTTAAGTTTATTTTTATAGCTTGTTGAAAAATAACTTAAACAGTAACAAAAAATGTATGCAAAAAGCAAGATGGGATGTAGAAAGAAATTGGGTTTTTTTTGGTTTGTTTTGTCTTGTTCTTTTAGAAATCAAATTTTGAAATGAAATAAAATATCACAGAATTCTAAAACAATGTGGATCACAAAGAGTAATTGGAACCATTGAAAATATGTAGTAGTACATCTCAAACAATTTTCATTTTGTGAAAAAGCTGAATATTTTGAGTTTGAGCAAATTACTATTCAAGCAGCATAGATATTGTATGTAAAAATGACTATATATATATATATATATATATATATATATATATATATATATATATATATATATATATATATATATATATATATATTATTGAATTTGGTGACTTGTGCTTAACTCACATTCATCTGATTAAAATGTTCTCTGCAAGTGATGTCTGACACCTCACTTATGTTTTTCTTTTTTAGAGCTTAACTATACTATGGCGACTGTCTAGACAAATGCTCTAACTGGATTATGTAAATGTCAGGAGCATTTCTCTCTTTCATATCGAGGTGATATCCTAAGCATGTCAGCTTTAGAATTCTCTATCTAGACTCCTGACTGTTTTGGAGCAACATTTGTAAAAGAGGCAAATCTAAGCAATCTCAACATTTGTCTGATACATTGTATCATCACATCATCTTTCTCATATCATATTTTCATTCGATTTTCAGGTTGTATCGACAGTTTAATGTTAATTAAGCTGAAACCACAAAATGGGGTGTTTCTGCTTAACCAGCCAACAAGCCACCTTATAATGTACTAGAAATTATAAGGTTCAGTTTTTACAGATAAAATTTTTACCTGAAATTACATTATTTAAACTTAAGCTACATGCAAGTATTGGGAGCTATAGCTAAACAAACCCCCAGGAATTCTAAACAATTTGGATTTAATAAAAATACATAATTATGTTAAACCCAAAGCCTACTTGTCATGTTTTCAGAGGTGTTTCCACCTTCTTATTTTTCTATCAGCACCCACACTTTTAGTTTTGAAAATTATATTCAACTTCACAGTCACATGTCACAGTCTTTGTTGTTTTTTTATCAAGTCAGCAGCAAAGGTCACTGAACCCACGTGAGCTCCATACCTAATCTAATGTACTATTGCTCAAATAGTTAGTTTAGAGCCTGTAAAGGCCTTTTCTATTTCATGGCAGATAATTAGGAAGTTTCAGCATGTTAAGGTTTGATAAATATGTCTAATACCCTTAAGGAATCCAGTTTTATTCTCAAGTACAGTTCACCGTAATGACGAAAGATATCTGTAATAATATCTTCAAATCTATAATGAACACACTCAACCCGTGTGCCAGCTACAGTATGTTCAGTATGCGCTGAGAAGCAACACTTTGCAGGAAGCTGATACGAGTCACCTGCAGCTTGGTGAATCCTCTTCTTCTCTCTGAGCAGCAATTCACTTTCTCTATGGACAACAGTCTGTATTACTGATGTTCCACCATATTGTTATTGGTCATGCATGGGTGCTTTAGGCTCAGATCCAAAGCCTTATTGCAGTCTTTTTTTTATGCCTATTAACTGGTATGACATTGTCTTGTTTTTTAAAATGCACTTTGGAGAAAAATAAAGTAAAATATTCTGTTTTCTTTAGGGGTTAGAAATGATTGGCGCTGGCCCATTAACATTGTATTCTTTATTAGGCGGCAGTGGAAACAAATTGACAAAACACTGTGAGGGTGGATATGGTGAACTTATTAACAAACAGAGCAAAACTATCTTCCCTTTGTTTTTAACCTAATACTATATTGTGACTTTTCTTTAGCTCCTTTATCCTTTATTTTTATTCAGTGATGCCAAAAAAAGTAATACCTTTCTCAACTTTGGGTAGGAGCTACATTTCCAATGTTGCCTGACCCTATCAACTGACCTTTCAAAACATTTAGTTTTTTGTTTGTTTGTTTTTTAATCAAAAAGACAAAAAGTTTGGAAACATTTTTTTTCAGTGGACTTCAGTGAAAAGAATGTGAAGCATACAGTGATTCAACATGTACTACTGATCAAAAATGTAAGGGGTCACTTAGAAATGTCCTTATTTTTGAGAACATTAAATTAATCAGAAATACAGTCTAGACATTGTTAGTGTGGTAAATGACTATTCTAGCTGGAAATGGCTGATTTTGAAAGGAATATCTCCATAGGGGTACAGGTCCATCTACATAGGGGTACAGAAATGGGAAATGAACCACAGTTATTGTCAAGGTCCAGCGTTTTGTGAGCCCATTCATCCATCCTGACCTCCTCACTATGCAGACCTTGTTGCTATTTAGCCCTGCATTTGCTTTGCTCCAAATGTAGTCACTTAAACAGGGTCTACAGCAAAAATACGAGATTATAATTTATACTACACACTGCACAAAGTCATATAAACTGTGTAGGCTACAAGTTAACCCTGAAAATGGTCCACTCTTAGTGGCAATGAATTTCAAAATCTCAGTATATTCTAGGGGAAGATATTAAGTCTGTATTTTTCTGAGAAGAAGATATTAAGTCTGTATTTTTCTGAGAAGAAGATATTAAGTCTGTATTTTTCTTCACACAGTATATGCGTGGGTCCTGGAAAGTAATTTTGACAAGCAGAAACCAAGTCCTTTAAGACAAGAAGGAAGTCAAGTCATGTTCTTGCCACTGTGTGCTGGTGAGCAAGCATGCCAGCAGGCAGAACACAGTTTCAAAAAAAGAAAAAAAAAAAGTTAGCCTCTGTTGGGCTGAAAAAGTCTGAAGGAATGGGCCAAAAATGAAGTCCATCTTGGACAACGCCTTTAAAAATGATGCAGAGCATTCGTAGCCGCTGGCTCACCCCCTCGAGTCATGCCAGGAAGCACTCAAACCTCTCATTTGTGCCATTGGAGTGTGCAATACTTTTTGCTATGACATCCATAGTAAAATGAAAAGGTGTTGATAACTGTTTCTCAGGTTCCATTTTCTCTTTTTCAAGTTACATGTGCTTCACTGGGACAGGTTAAATGTGAGAACATGCTCAAAGATTTTATACATTTCAGTGCACATTTTTCTAACACAGTTTAATAACATACAGTCTACACTTCAATACATTTAAGTCTGTCATTGAGTAGTACTATTTGCCTGCATGACTGTTATTAATGAGAGCTTCACTGGGTTATCCTCACTGACAAGCAAATCACTGTGGATGACTCTAGTTGTCAGCTGTCAACAATTATGCCATTAACTATTTGTGTATACTTTCAACCATAAAATATTTACAGTCACTGACTGAAAAAAAACACTACCAAGCACCACTTTTGAAAATTCTCACTTCTTGCATGTCCTGTGCATGTTTTCACTGTGTGTTCTTCATTGCTGCTTGCATGGCTATGTTGGTACACAGCACGCTGCAGGGAACACAGTCATCACAGCTAGATCAGCTTGGGAGATCTTTCATGTTCATTTGCCAATGCTATTTTAGTTAGAGGGCCAGCCATTAAACTCCTGCACAGTTCATAACCTTTACATACACTACTGTTCAAAAATTTGGGGTCACTTTGAAATGTCCTTATTTATGAAAGAAAAGCAGTTTTTTTTTCAATGAAGATGACATTAAATGAATCAGAAATGCACATTGTTAATGTGGTAAATGACTATTCTAGCTGGAAACAGCTGGTTTTTAATGGAATATCAACACAGGGGTACAGAGGAACATTTCCAGCAACCATCATTCCCGTGTTCTAATGCTACATTGTGTTAGCTAATGGTGTTGAAAAGCTAATTGATCTAATTGATGATTATACAACCCTTTTGCAGTTATGTTAGCAAATGAATAAAAGTGTGAGTTTTCATGGAAAACATGAAATTGTCTGAGTGACCTCCATCTTTTGAATGGTAGTGTATATTTCAAAGTGTCACCTACACAGTTCAATCTACTGTTTGTACTTTATTGTTTTCTGAAAGATAAGATAAGATAGAATATTTTGTTCTAGGGCTTCATTATCCCTAAGAAGACAGTGATGTGTTGTGTGTCCAGTTTTAGGTAACAGTGACAGTGTCATTTACAATATTAACAGAACAGCATCTCTATACAAAATCATTGTCAGTTGGGCTTGGACCAGTATCCCTGAAGACTGAAATACTGGATGATTCTGCTGCTCACCAATACTATATGCTCAATGGCAACATTCAGCGCTAATGCAGAAAGCTGAGTGCCTTTCTTGTAGTGACGTTCAGGGAATGGAGGCTGCTGGAAGGTTGTGTTATGCAGGAAAATACTGTTCATGTACTGTGTTGGTAGTTCTTTGTTCCCATTATAACCACAATCATTCCCTAACCTTAATCACACTTTAACCAGAGTTTACTTCTCATGATTAGAAACGTGCCTTACAACCTTGCTCTTTATTGGTGAATATAATGAGATGTGTCATTCATAGTATTATAGCTTTGTTTATATATCATGCAGAGGCATGATGGGATGTGTTTGTGTGACATATTTAAAACTGTGACTGATTAATGTTGTCAGTGGTACGGAAAAGCCACAAAAACAAGTTGGTATAAAATCATTTTGCTGATAAATAAACTGTGTCACAGCTTTATTTCTTACATTTTTTGCAGAATTGGTATGCATAGAAATGCTACTTTGCAACCTTAAACTGGCTTATAATAACATTCCAAGTATATATCAGTAAAGAATGTTTCCTTTTTCAGTATTTCAGAAAACATTATATCTGGTTAAATTGAAAAAAAAAAGAAGCCAGACCTTGATCCGTCCATTTATTCGTCCATCCATCGATGACAGAAGCACCATTATGCTATAACTTACATCCATTATCACTCAAGTGTGTCTCTGTTCGGTACTCATTTTTACATTAGTACAGAATTTTATGTCAGAGCTGCCTATTGTAATTCCTCTGCTTTGTATCCTAGCTGAATACATGAGTGTCATTTTCATGATGGAATGCAAAAATCTGGCCTGTTTCTGTCCCTGATCACTAACCACGGTCAGAGGTCTATTATCATGTCAGACACAGCCTCTCCAGGGGAGGGTTCAGACAGCTTTACATGCACCCCTCTGTCACTTTGAATGCCTCTCTCTCTCCCTCTCTCTCTCTCTCTCTCTCTCTCTCTCTCTCTCTCTCTCTCTCTCTCTCTCTCTCTCCTGAGCTTTCAGCACAGAGGCACTCGGCGATGATGGGTTTCTCAGATGGAATTAAAATGTCTCGTCCCACAGCTGTCACCCATGCAAATTGCATTGTCTACAGATTCTATCACTGAGAACAGCCAGCAGTCTGTTTTGTTTGATGCCTTCCTCCTTTTCATTTTTTAACGTCCTGATGTCATTATCTGTGACACTGCTGCTTCTCTCATTACCATTTCCGACAGTCTTCTTTTAATCTCTCTATCTGTCTTTATTTTAATGCAGGTTTACCGGCACTCCTACATGGCTTCCTACAGCATCTACAATATTCATACACGGTAAGTGTTCATCAGCAGTTGCTGAGAAGCAACCTGTGCAGTAGAAACACCTGTAATTAGAAAAAAAAAACAAAAACACAAACAAACTGCGAGCCACCCTGGTTTGCGAACACCAGTACTGCCAGTAAAAATTAAGTACAATGAATATAGTATTTTCTCATCAATTTACATGTTGTGACATGCATGATAGAGAAGGCAGATGTTTTGTAGATTGTCCGCCTTACACCAGATGCTCTGTGACTCAGATTAATGCACAAGTCAGACCTTGGTTGCAGCCCAAGGGCCCCACATGTTAAAGGGCACTGACTTGACTAAAGTTTAATAAACAAGAAAAGCACTCAGAGAGTGCAGTACTCTGCAAAGGCTGCTCAGCCGTAGCGTTTCCAATGGCTGAAATCTTGAAAAAATTTGGGGCAGAAATCACAACAACATAGAATGTGGCCATTTAATATACAGTCATGGACAAAATTATTACACGATCCTTGTTTTCTTCAATTTCTTGTTCATTTCAATGCCTGGTACCACTAAAGGTATATTAAATGAATAATACAATGAACACCATAAAAAATGCAACTGATTCCATCATACTTTATGTCCTATTTGACTTGCTTAAGCCTAATTGTATTCCCAGGGTATATAAGAGGCCATATCATGTCATAAGCAAAACTGCACATGCAAACCCGAGAGTGGTGTCCTGCTGACATTTAAGCCGTAGCACAATTCAGAAGCTGTCAGTTTCCACATAATGCCTAAAACAAAAGAATTATGTGAAGCCACAAAGGCAGCCATCTTGGCCTGCTTGAAATTGGTATGAGTGACAGACAGGTAGCGAAAAAACTGAAGATCTCCCAGACAGCCGTTCATTACACCAAGAAAAAATAAATCGAACGTGGTACTACCAAATTGTTAGCTGGTAGGCTGGCAGGAAATGTCTTTCTACCCCACGAGATGACCGTCACTCATCCGTTCCTGTGCCAGGAATCATCATCAGACCTCGAGGGACGTTAAAAATGATTGGGCACTGTTGAGAAACACAGTTGGAAACCGACTTGTTGAAGCTGGTCTGAAGTCACACAGGTTACGGAAGAAGCCCTTCATCAACAAAAGGCAGAGAAAAGCCCGATTACTCTTTGCTGGAGATCACAAGGATTGGACTGTTGATGATTGGGCTAAGGTTCTCTTCAGTGATGAATCCAGTTTTCAGTTGATGCCCACTCCAGCCAACTTACTGGTTAGGAGGAAGCCTGGAGAAGCCTACAAAGCAGACTGTCTTGCCCCTACAGTAAAACATGGGAGTGGATCAGTGACGATCTGGGGTTCTTTCAGTATAGGTGGAACAGGGCAAATGCAATTGTGTGAAGAGCAAATGAACCAGATCATGTACAGGGCTACTCTTGAAAATAGTCTTCTTCCATCAGCTGGAAAATTCTGTCCTGCCTCGAATGACTGAATTTTCCAACAAGACAATAACCCTTGTCACATGGCAAGGTCAGTTAAAGCCTGGATGGAGAACCAGGACATTTGAACCATGTCTTAGCCTCACTTGTAGTCATAGTTATAGTGATACCATGCCACTCTCTCACAATGATACACAAATTTTTAACAAATCGGACTATAAGCCGCATCACTGTCAAAATCGAATCACTTGGTCCTTGTGTCATTTCTGACATTCTGAAATTTCATCCAAATCCATTTGTCCATTTTTGAAGAATGTTGCTAACAGGCAAACAAACAAACAGATGGACAAACGTACGCTGATCGTCCCATAACTCCACCGTTTCTTGGCAGAGTAAATATTTAAGTTTGACAGAATTGTACAACATGGTAGTGTCCCATTGAAGACGTTTCATGAGAATGGACAGATTTCAAGTGTCCATCAGTCTCTGGTGGACACTGACTTATTTCCAGCCCTTGACCAGTGCATACAGTCCATTTTCTTGAATTACTGTGTGCTCAGAGTCAAATGTTGACCAAGAAATAAAGCAAATGCATAGTTTACTTGGATTATGTGTACAGCAGTTAAGGGGTAATTGGCAGAGCAGGATTTTACATCTGTTAACTTATGAAGCCAAAGCAGGAGTTGCCATGGCCAGTATTTACCCTACACAGAGACTTTCCTCCTAATAAAAAAGAACACATATGCTGCTTGTGCAAGCAACTTGTTACAACCCTTGTTTTATTGTGTCTGTGCAGGGAGGAGGTTGTACAGTTGTGCCTATAAAACACTGGACTTTCTATTCCTTTCTTGCTTCAAACCTTTCTTTTAAGCACAACTGTTCCATGACTTCAACCTTGTGTAGTGTTATTGAAGCAATGACAACAAAGGACCACTTTTCATGTCCTCCTTCAAAATAAAAGTGAATGTTTCTTGAAAAACCATAACTGTATGCTTGTTCTATAATCCATTGCAATGATGGTTCTAATTTCACTCAAATCCTGATATCTTGAACCTAACCAAGCTGTTTTTGCCAGCAATCACAAGAAAAAAAAATGTGTAATGTATTCCCGTATGCTGGTAGGGTCACTAACTTGGGAGACACTCATATATTTATTTTTCATAAAGTTTGAAGACTATAGCAGCTCACCCCCTATAGTCAGTAGTCTCATGTTGTTTTTAAGGTGGATCTTTAAAACTGTTGCACAATGTCTGCCCAAAGTACCAGTCCAGGACACGACTGAATGTAAACATGCTGCCAGTCCCATCAGTCACACTGATGAGTAGATTCCCACTACTAATCAGAGAGAGATTCAAACTTTTTTTTTTTTTTTATGGCTTATGGGATTAATCTTTTCAAACATGAGTGTTATTTCAGGAAGCTTTGTGATAGATTCCTCAGATATGCCATTTTGGAGCACTGTTTTGGATTTTGCTTTTAATCTCTGTTGTGTGGGTCCTGATATGAGGCAAATGGGTCTGTAGCCAGTTTGTGCTCATTTGAATTTACACCTCATTGTCAGCTGGAACAATAGAAGCCGACACATAGCCCATGTTTTCACAAAGGGAAAACTGCCCTAGAAAAGTGTTTTTCCACATTTGTTGTACCTCTTTGCTGCCATTTTGAGACAGTCACAGAGTGGAAAACTTGTCCAAATGGCTAAAGTGGAGGGGCTGCCCAATACTGCTGTGATAAATGTTGTTTTTTTCACAATATCAGTATTATTCATTGGTTGCTCATTTTGGTTTTGCAGTTGTGTAGGTGAGAATGCAGCTTACCTAGCAATACCTTAGTCCACTAGTGGGTGTTTCATAAACCACACTGTCCTCTCTTCCAGGGAGGTTTGGGAGCTGGACCCCCCTGAGGTGGTGAACTCAGTTCTCCAATACGCTGCCTGGGGAGTCCAAGGCCAACAACTGGTGAGAACACGTGCAGAAGCACTGCACACACTCATCCACATTTCAGCATCATGCTACACTACCTGCACTGGCTTCACTGGGTTTCAGGTTTACTGAAAAGTAAGTTGCATACATTGTGTTTTAACTAAACAGGCTGAAGCTAACAGTAAAACAAGTAATTAGAAAAGCATGTTATTTTCAATAATATGTCAGATTTACTGTAATGAAAGCTTTTTTTTTTAACTTAGATTTGATTGCCAATTATTACATAACCCCACTAATGTGAACACACTGAATAAGCAGTAAATAGATATAGGATATGTTTTCCCTTTTGTTATGAGGGTACTCAGACACAAAACCACGTTCCTCTGTAGTGTAGCCTTCATCTCCAGTCATATAAGCAGCCTATTCAGAATATACAGCAAAATAAAATATATTTTGAAGGATTTGCTATTGTGGAGACCATGAAATAGGAATTTATCTTGAGCTCCAGGCCTGTGGACAACATTGTGCTACATGTACAGATACCAAATGTCATGACACTTTTCAACATGCTTGGAGGTCTGTTTGTGTTTCTGTGCGAGACAAACCAGTAAAAAAAAAAAAATTGCTATCTTTTCTGCAGGCCTTTGTAATTTAGAATTTCCCGCTTGACTCATAATGTGCTCAGGTTCACTTTCTTGAGGAACCCTAATTAAATGCTAATTTACTCCCATCATATTTTTTTTTTATGTATCTGCTGCAGACAGATGGGGAAGCTTTTTTTGTTGACAGCTAAAAGGCTTAAAAAGCATAGTGGAGCTGCTATGTCCATGTTTGCAAATTTCAGAGAGGAATATTTGAGCATAAATCAAACACGACTCCATTAGGAAGTCATTACCGCGATAAGGAGGGGAGAGCTAGACAGATGTGAAGGTTTTCTAGCTCTCGACTGGCACACGAAGCATCATTAACCAGAAGTGCATCTTTGGAAACAATTGCATACATGTGTTTTGCTGTAACAGGATGTAAGTGAGCCTCGTAGCAGTTGCTTCGGAAAATGCCTGAGAGTTGTGAATAGAATATGAATTAAGTGTGTCCATTCATCACCGTAGAGACTTAATAAGAGCGTTGGGCACGCAGTGACACCAAATAACAGCATAATGACTTTTCACTGTTTACAAAGTTGTAATTAAGCCGTGTTTGATGTGCTTTGATCATTTGTGAATTTCAAGGATAATTAAACACAGTGAATATTCATACCTTCTTTAAAACGTTGACTAGTAATTCTTAGATAATGCTTTTAAGTCCTGACACCATCCTTTTCAATTGACAGTATTTATTTGTATTATTTGTTTCCAGATACACTACATACCAGTACACTCATATAGATACTAGGTAACATGATGAGATGTTCTGGAATAATTGGGTAACAGTACTGAAGGTATTTCCATCTCATGAGACACATGGGACCAAAATTGTACTTTTGTTTTGTACTATTTTTTCTTGGGGAAAAAAAACTGTAAAAACACGAACAAAATGAAAACAGCGATATAACCAAACTTCAGTGACTTTGCTCTGGCTAGTTAGGGCTAGCTTGTGAGCTAGCAACTTCAGCACCATTTTCCTGTTTTCTAGAACTATAAATCTGTTTTAGAGTTTCTAGTGTTTTAAACAACACAAAGAACAAAATTCAGACTGGAGATTAGAAAAACAAATATGAGATAAGCTATCCCTGTTGAATGCTAACTAGCTTAGCTTGCAGAGTAGCAGTAACTACTGTCTCTGACTGGCGGAAATCATGTGATGTCATGTGGCTATGCTAATACACTCAAGATGTAGCTAACTCAGGTGCAATTGCTTTTAATTGTGTGCTTTCCCTGTAAAAAATAAACAAAATTAGAAAAATTATATATTAAACTTAACTAGCCAACTTAATAAAGTTAGTCAGCTAGCAGCAAAGACAAAAATAGTTCTGGTCTAAAACACAGAGCATAACATTAGTTTCTAATGTTAGTTAGTTTATTTACATTAGTTAAAAAAGCAAATAAAAAGCAAAAACAAAAAAAAAAAGTACAGTAGCAGTTCCTCCCAAATGCCACATTGCAGCTTAGCAGGTCATTCTGCACTGCATACCAACAAAACAGGCACGTGGTAGAATAGAATTTCTCACATTTTTACCTTTGTAAGGCACATACCGTGATGATACACGGTACAGTTGAAGTTATACTTTATATTTGAAAGACTTGTACTGCAAGACTTCTATTTTCATATTCATGTTTCATATTTTCAGCTAATTAGATTATAATTTCCAATGGAGCACATTTAGTTCTGATGGTTCTTTTTTAACAGAGGGTTTGAGTCACAGACAGAATAATTAAATCAGAGATTGACTCGAATATATCATTGCATTCAGTCGTTTTGTGAGATCTATCAACATGAAAATAATTCCAAAATTCTTCAAGCACTGATTGTTCACTTTAATTCAGAAACATTCAGCTTTTTAGGTTTTGCGTAAAATGATGCCATCTGTGCAAAATAAACTTAATTCCTGTGATGGACATGAAAAGGGAGACATGCAATTTAGATTTTGTTTTGACACTCTCTGAATATACTATTTTCAAATCCCAGATCTGTAAAACATGTCCAGCTTCTACCTGCAGCTATAGAACATCAACTGGCTGATTGACTTCACTTCACAGATGAAATAATAAGCCCTTCCATTTTAGAAGAGAATCTCCTTACAGATGGTGTATTTTAACTGTGTCTGCGATTAAATGATCATTTCTCTGAACCTTTTAGCACATTCACAGACTGCCTTCTGGACTGATGTTATCTTGATGTCTTCCAGCCAGACAGCAGAAGGCTCTGCTGTCTGTGAGGTTATGTCAGTACATCATGAGGCCGTTTGCTAATGCGTTTTTATGTAAGATCACATAAGGCCACAGATTTCTGGCTCTTTGGAAAGGCAAAAAGAGATTCTGTTTCAATCTGGTCTGTGTTAGTGTGAGAGAGGGATTTTTTTGGTTGTTTTTTTGATAAGTTGGATTTGTACTATACAATTCTGACAGACATGTTTGCTGATTTTTTGGTAGCATTCTTCTTATAGTGAATAGCATTGCTAATGCAAATACAAAACATACTTTAACGAGTACAGTATCCACCTCCTATGTTTTTAGAATACTGTAAAGATTTCATTTGGTTGCATTTTTTTTTTCTTTTAGTATGGTGGGTTCTACTGCTTCTGTAAAATTACTAGTGTTGGAATTGTTCCACACAGCTATATATGCACAGAGAAAAGCTTTAAATATTCATATATGCATTTTCTGCTGCTTATCAGGGTTGTGGTGGCAGCTGACTAAGCAAAGCATTCCAAATGTCCCTTTCCTCAGCAACAGTTTGGCAGTGTTTTCTAGTTCCTCTTGGAACACATTGCATCTTCCTTCAGAGGTCTTCTGGGCAGTCTAACTGGTAGGAGGTCACAGCCAGGTGGCGTCCTACGATTGGACCACCTCAGATGGTTCCATTGAACACTTAACAGCAGTGGCTCTACTCTGGGCTCCCTGTGGATGTCTGTGTTCCTTGCTCTTCAGCATGGGCATCCAACAGAGGAAACTCAATTCAGTCGCTTGTATTTGTGATCTCAAACAATCCCAACAGAACAGTTTTGTCGATGCTGTGTCACTTCTCACAGCAGTTCGCTAGGCTTAAGCATCAGGGAAGATGTTTTTAAAGCACAGTTACATTTGAACGGCTTGTCTGGAAACAGATATAATGGTGGGAAAGCTCACCAGTAACATCTAGTATTTGCGGCTCCACTGGGTCTACAATGGCAACTACAATGTTTGTACAGCCAAACACTCCGTTTTCAGTAAGTTATCACAGACACTTCTGGTCTGTCTACTTTGATGCTGCCCCTTGTCAAAAAAGACACTTGACCACAGTGGCTGCTGTATCAATGGGCCAGTGGACCATCATATTAATTCATCAAGTTTTCACCGGTCCTGGTTGTCTCCTTACCTGCTCTCTCATGCCTGTCATTCAGGGCATACTGAAGTGTGATGCATGCCTTTTCTGGGCCAGAGAGCCCAGCCTCTGGGCCTCACGACTTACCTGATGGAAACCCTGAGTTTGCATGTCCCCTTGTTGGGGTCATCCTTTACCCTCTGACATGACCCCACATTTCATATTTCCTGGCTGACATATGCAATTACTTTGTAATTTTTGTAGGAACCAGCTGTGACTGATTGAGGGACTAAATGTTGCTACTTCCTGTAGAGTTTGCCTTTTTTTTTTCTTCTAGTGGGCAGCCCTTAGGGAATCTGTCTAGTCTAGGCTGGGTGACAGACACAGACAGGAAATTATGTGTGTCAACCCTTTACTTCAGAGACCAGTCATAAGTTTTCTTCAGTGTCATAGTAATCCAGTGATAAGCTGTGCATACATAATAACCAGGAACATACGGTTGCTAATGGGTACAAATTTGGCAAACACAAGCAGAGCTGAAGTTATAGCCTGCATCTATCTTTGGGGTAACAAGATATGTTGTGCTTATATCCTACAAAAATTGTAGAAGAAAAGTTTGAAACTCCAATGCCAAATTAGTATATTATCCTCTTAATTTCATTAAAACAAAGAGCGATATTGACAAAATCCACAAATAATAACTTTCTCATGGAAGACTTACGCTCTTCATAAACAGTGTCATAAAAACCCATAGCCATACACTGAAAAATTAGATGGGAGGCGGGACATGCTTGGAGGTGTCTTCATTTTTTCTGAGAGTGCCAAAATGACAGGCTTTGAAAACCCCCACAGTTCATATTTTTCTGGTTTGAAGATTTTAAATTATTGTTGAGCTGTTTGGAGGAGTAACAGGTTTACTTCCACAAATACAGTTCACAGTACATTAGAGTTAATCACTTGGCTTACTGATACTGCCTTGTGCCTTTAATCCTAAAAGGATTGTTTGGATGCTTAAGCAGATACTGTGAGTATTTAATGCACTAATTGTTAATCCAGTGTGCTGCAGCCCAAAATCTGGCACATACTTGATCAATTTTAGAGTCATGCACCAGTTTTTACTCCTCCAGCATTTGTCTATTCTTTACTGTACCATCTAACATTTGAGTTGTGACTGTGTGTGCTTTTTCTCTACAGATCTATGTATTTGAAAATAACATCTACTACCAATCTGATGTCAAGAGTAACTCCCTCAGACTAACATCCTCAGGGAAGGAAGGAGTCATCTTCAATGGGATTGCTGACTGGCTCTATGAAGGTACACACAGCTACTGTCCATTTTCACTCAGTCTGAGAGTAAAACTTCTTCATTTTTATCTTTTCCTGGTAGAACCTTGATGTCAGATAATGACTTGTTGAGAAACTGCTTTGCAACAGTAGGTTTTAAATCTTGCGTAGGTACAAATGATCATATCTACGGCAGCTTAATTTTTAAAGCTCTGACACATCGTCTCATTAAACAGAAAATGCTGGTGTTTAGAAACGTTACTGCATAAAAGACAGTTATTAAATATTCATAATGTTTGTTCTAGTGCAGATATCTCCCCACTGGGTGTGAGTAGTTGTTTTATGTGCTTTAAGCAAACACACACTGCATGCACTTTGGCCCAGCTCTCAGGAGAAAAGAAGATTATGTAAATCTTCTTTAAATCTTAAAAGCCAAGTGACCGCAGTAACTGCTCCGCTATTTTGTTGTCTTTTTTCAGGGTTATACTTAATTATATTTATGAAGTATAATAATGCAGCAATCAGTGGTGGTTGACCCCAAAATAGAACCTAATTTAACACCTTTTTAGCTCTTTTCTCTGACTTGAGTGTTTGGTTGTGTGTCAGTATTTATAGTGTGTTTGTGTGTGACCGTTCTGACTATTTTTATTTCTATTAGAGCTGTTATACACAGTAACTGTTTCAGAGGATATTTTTATGGATTTTTATGCAATTACATTTGAAATGCATTTGGATGTTCCACTTGGATGTTCCACCCTCCTACCACTGGCCACATAGCCTTTACATTTAACACAGTGAATCAAGCTCAAATTTCAAATCAAATTCATTGTTGGGGTCTTTGGCATTCACATGGAGTTGTTGTACACAAAATTTTCACACTTTGCATTCCTCATCACTCTCTGTATTTGTGAGGTCAAGCATTATGGTTGATTTTACATAACAGTAGAGCAGGACAGGACTGTTGTCCGCTGCCACTCCATTTTCTTTTGCACCCTACAAAAAACTCTTGCAGAACAGGCATTACTGCATGAAATTCACAATAAATCCTTCATAGGTCTTATCAGCTCACTGCACCTCAAGGTGGCAACGGCTCAGATGGTAGAGGTGGTTATCCATGTATTGTAAGCCTGGGCTGTTCAGTCCCCAGCCCCTCTATGTCTCCTTCTACCTGTCTGTACCTGGTAATCAATGAGTTCCTTCTGTAAAGCTCAGCTAAAGGAGCAAGGCTCCTAGCCTTGGCACTGCAAAATAAAACTACAGTGTTGCCAGCTGAGCTTTGTTGATCTGTCTAAAACATACAATACTAAATAACAATCGAAGTGTCTCTTGTCAACTCTATTGTCATCAGTTGGCAAACTGTCTCTAATCTCCGCCTGTCCCTAGAGGGGACATCAAACGGAGATACAGGACCCAGACGTCTCAGGTCCTTCAGGAGTTGGAACTGGAGCAGAATACATTTCTGATAAATGTTTTTGTCCCCGCAAAGTTTTTCATCTGGCATCTTAGTTTCATCTTCATAGACCATGTCCATGATGGCTGTGGCTGATATGAAGTAGCCTGTGAATTGTTCCAACAAGCATGTGAATCTATGCTCCCTCTGTAGAGAGAAGTCACAAAAGAAACAACAGCATAAAAATAAATTAAATCTTATTTGGCTATTAGTCTCTTTGTCTGACATTATTGGTGAGACATGTTTCTGTTCTCCTGCGGTGTGCTTATGCTGGATGGGTTTGTCATGCTGGCTCACATTGCTTGGTATACGAGGATTCATGTAGCACATTTTACAAAAGCATGACTTTAAATGATGTTACTCTTCGTTCAGCACAGGTAATCCTCTTCCTATCTGGTGAGGTTGCACAAACTTTTTGCTTTTTTGGCTGATACTCCATCCTTACGTTCCTCAGCTTACATACTTGAATCCTTGTACTTCTTCCTCATCTTTTCCTTCGTCTTCTTCTGCTACTTGATTGGTTGTCACTAGATGTATACTGCCACCTGCTTTACCAGAGGGCCTTGTAGTACATTGGTTCAGTGGTTTTGCCTGCAGTTAAAACTCGTTTGTGAGAAAATGTGAGATTTTTGTGAAAATATTTAAATGGAGAGTGAGAAAGAATGGTTAAAAAATATGGCAGAAAATGAGAGGATTGACTGGGATCCTATGCTGTGTAATTTTGACTAGTAAGATGGTAAAATTCTTGCATTTAAAAAAAAAGACTAATTTCAGTGAAGAGATTAATTTAAAAAAATCTATCTTTTTCCAAACAGAGGAGATCCTTCATACCCATGTGGCTCACTGGTGGTCTCCTGATGGAGAGAGGCTGGCCTTCCTGGTTCTCAATGACACTCTGGTGCCCAACATGGCTTTACCTCGCTTCACTGGAATGACATACCCGAAAGGAAAGCAGTACCCCTACCCCAAGGTAACCAATATTTAGTAGGCATTCATCCCATAATATCACTGGAAATGTGACTTTTTTTTCCCCAATAATGAGATGAGGAGATTGATATCATGCTTGATTACTGCTCAGTGCTAATTAATCCAGTCCCAGAAAGCATCAACCAAAATCTCTTAAGATAACAGTTCATATGTGATATTTTATTGCTTTATCTGTACACAAACAGAAATGCTAAACAGTTAGGGTTTAAGAATTAAGTTGTTATTTCTTGACAGATAACAACTGTTTTTCAGGTAGCCTGGACAGAGCCCAGCTATCCCAAATCCCAGACTGTCACGTCAACATTTTGTTTTTTGTAATGATTAAATAATTAAGATTCAAAGTGTTCATTCATGAATTTTATCTTTATTTAAAAGTTGGGTTTTTTTTTTTAGACTAAGTCAGCCAAGCTGTTTCAGCATTTGAAGTAAAAGAAAGTAAACAACTGATACGCTGCTCTTGAAAATTCTAATTAAAGAAAAAGTCAAAACTAAGCAATAGGGAATAACATTTCACTGTTGACGGTTAATCAGAGAATAGTTTACTGTTATAAATGTGTTCAATTTGACACATCACAGCTTTTGTTTTGCTAACACGATGTGACTGCTCCTTATTAGAATAGTGAGAAATGATCCATGATACTCGAAGATATGTACATGTACACTACTGTTCAAAAGTTTGGGGTCACCCAGACAATTCCATGGTTTTCCATGAAAACTCACACTTTTATTCATGTGCTAACATAATTCCACAAGGGTTTTCTAATGATCAATTAGACTTTCAACACCATTAGCTAACACAATGTAGCATTAGAACACAGAAGTGATGGTTGCTGGAAATGGGCCTCTGTACCTCTATGTAGATTTTCCATTCAAAATCAGCTGTTTCCAGCTAGAATAGTCATTTACTACAATAACAATATCCAGACTGTATTTCAGATTAATTTAATGTTATCTTAATTGAAAAAATAATTTTCTTTCAAAAAAAAAAAAAAGGACATTTCTAAGTGACCCCAAACTTTTGAACAGTAGTGTATTTACTGTTGATGGCTGATGGACTTTCAGGAAAGCCAGTTATCATTATTCATTTGACAGCTTTGGTTAGTAACTAGTTTACAGATTTAGATTTTTTGACCACAAAATATTTATTACTGTACAATTTCATACAATGCAGAAATGTACAACAAGGGTGTTCATTTATACACTCAATGTACATTGGGGCTCCTTTACCATGAATTAATGTATTAGTGCAGTGGGACATGGAGGTGAGTTGTTACTAAAGCCGAGGTTGCCTTGATAGCATCCTTCAGCTCGTCGGTATTTTTGGGTTGGGTGTTTCTCATCTTCCTCTTGACAATATCCCATATGGGGTTCTATGTGGTTCAGGTCAGATGAGTTGGATGGACAATCAACGGTCAGAAAATCATTAGTTTTGGCTCCATGGTCAAGTGCCTTGAAAGGATAAGAAAAGTCAATTCAAGCACTTGGGAGTCCTTCATAAGGACTGAGGCTGGTGTCAGTGCATCAAGAGCCACCAGATGTCTTCAGGAAAACAGCTACAACTATCACAATCCTAATATCAAGACATTCCTGCACCAGAAACAGCTACAGAAGCATCTTACCTGGGCTAAGGAGAACTGGATTGTTGCTCAGTGGTTCAAAGACATGTTTTCAAATGAAAATAAATTTTGTTTTTCATTTTGAATTCAAGGTCTTAAATCTGGAGGAAAAGTGGAAAGGCACAGAATTCAGGGTGTTTAAAGTCTAGTGTGAAGTTTCCAATCTGTGATGATTTGAGGTGTCATGTCATCTGTTGGTGTTGGTCCACGATGTTTTATTAAGTCCAACATCAACAGAGCGTCTACCAGGAGATTTTAGAGCACTTCATACCTCCATCTGCTGACAAGCTTTATGGAGATGCTGATTTCCTTGTCCAGCAGGACTTAGCACCTATCCACAAACTCAAAACTACTACCAAATGGTTTGCTGACCATGGTATTACTGTGCTTGATTGGTCAGCCCCATGGGGTGTCATAAGGAAGACGAGAAACACCAAAATACAGATGGGCTGAAGGCCACTATCAAAACAACTTTTCCTCTGGTAACATTTTGAATGTAGGGCTTTTACTTGTAATGAAGCATTTGTACAGTGTGGTAATAATACTTTTATGGTCTGTATAATTTCTTAATTTCCCTCACAGTGCATTGTTAATGGCACAATATTCAACTTTCAGCGCAGTTAGAAATCTGCAAAGCAAGTGGTCTGTAAAGCATACAGGGAATCAGTTTTCCCTGTGACAGCAACATCTCTTGAACAAAATATAACAGAGCATAGTGATCATATACTCCATAACCCAGTTTTTAAATAGTACATGGCTAGCTGCAGCAGCTTTGCGCATCTTTGTCTGAAAGCAATGCCTGTTCTCTCTTTTTAGATCTGTCTGTAGGCTGTCCCCGTGCATGTCATTACTCTAACACCGGAAATCAAAGTGCTGTAGAATGAGGTGCTGTGAATTAATTAAAAATTATATCGTGCTCATATCTCACAGTGATATAGTGTTTTTCTGTATGCAGGACAATTTTCCGCTGAAGGCATTGACTGAATGCAAATGCCTCTTCTTTGCCCTGTATTTTACAATTGCTTCATTGAAGTGTTTCCCCAATGCTTTATGTTTTATCAGCAGTTTTATGTATCCTGTTCATCATCAGCAGCAGTTTTATGTATCCTGTTTAGTATGTCAGACAAACCTCCTAACAGTGCCTGTATAACAACACATGCATAATTTTCCAACTGTATGTGTATTAAAAGGTTTTTAAAAGGCTGCTCTCAATGAATTATTCATCCCAAATCACTTAATTTTGCAGCACTTTATAAGTTGCATGTTGGATAGTGTTGCATAAAGTATTTTCAGCTGCAGTGAGGTGAGGCTTCTTTCTAAAGTCTGGACTATTGGTTTCTGTACACAGGCTGGCCAACCCAACCCGGTGGTGAAGCTCTATGTAGTCAATCTTTATGGGCCAACGCACACGCTGGAGCTCATGCCTCCAGAGACACTCAAGCTGCGGTGAGAGGAGTTGCATTTACTCTGTCAAACTTTTGCATCAGCTGCTGTGCCACTTAAAGAGATGCTTTTGACCTTTTCAGCTCTAGATGATCATTTTTCCTCACTAGACACTTGACACTTTTAATTGGGAAATGGTGAACACTGCATCTTGCTGTGCCCTTGTGTTGCAGCTGCTGTAACTGTCTTCTTTCATTTAGCAGAGCTAATAAAATCAAGGATAAACTAACCAACTAATCTTACAATGCAAGTAGTGAGGCTGAATTATTATTATTATTATTATTATTATTATTATTATTATTATTATTATTATTATTATTATTATTATTATTATTATTATTATTATTATTATTATTATTATTATTATTTTACAACTGTGCTGTGCAGTTGCACTTTACAGATTTTGCATCATTGTGTGCCAAAACTCAATTTGATATTTGAGAAAGAATCTTGAAAGTCTGCTGCATGTGACATTTCTTGTGCCACAATGAAAGGACTGTGTGAATGAGAAATTACAAAAGAAAACCAGTGCCTTGACATGAATGGAATTTAGTAAAGCTAAAGGAACCAAGAAGCAACGCTATTACCAACTGTGAACATTTTTTTCTACTCTCAATCACAATGAAGTTGTCGGTTATTGAACTATTTGCAAAATTGGTTCTATGTTCATTCAAATTACATCCTTCAAATTATTCCTTTCTGCTGTATGTAATTTTCACTTGGTGCAACCCTACTACAACATTTTCCTTTAAGAAATGTGTATCATGCATGATAACTATAATGGATCTTGAAATTCATTTTTCCCAGTGTACAGATAATTGTGGGCCTTGACATAACCAGTATAAAAGATTTATTTTTTTATTATTATTTTTATATATATATAGGGAACATTATGTGACTATGGTGAAGTGGATCAGCAAGACCAAGACTTCTGTGAGGTGGATGAACCGAGCACAGAACATCTCCATCTTGACTGTGTGTGACACCACCACCGGAGCCTGCGTCACGGTCTGTCTGTCTGTCTGTGTGTGTGTGTTTGTGTGTGTGTGTGTGTGTTTGTGTGTGTGTGACAGAGTGAGATGGACAGGGAAACAGAGATGTACCCTTGAGTAGTTAAGCAACATAAAATTTTAAAAGGATTTCTTCTTGCTTACTGTTTACATGGACACCGTATCATCCGATCTGGAAATCTATTGCAGACTTACGAAATACAAAAGGGCGACTTTATTAGCTGTTCTGTACTACATAATGCTCCACGTTCACTTCATGTAAGGCTAAGTAGTGTTTGTAAAAATTTTAGTGGGGTGCTTTCTCTAAGGTTACTATTTGATCGAGCAGAGCTACTGTTCATGTGTTATATCTTCTTCCCAAGGTAACACAGCACTTGTTTTCCTGAACTGGAGCACTTAAATAATTATCCTCTTTAATTAATTTCTGTCTACTTTTTTGCTGCAAGTTGAAGAGGATCGAAATAAGAATAACACGAACAGTGGCGTCCTTTATTCATGTTAAACTGAAAGTATTTTCACCAGTTTTGCAGATAAACATATTTTGCACTATACAGACAGAATTGTTTAAAGGTTAAAAGCTTAGTAACTTTTTAGTGATGATCAAAGACCTGTTTTACAAATAAATAAATATATATACACTGATCAGGCTTAACATTCTGACCACTGACAGGTGAAGTGAATAACACACTCTTCGTGATGACTCCTGTTCGTGGGTTGGATATATTAGGCACCAGTTGAACATTTTTTCCTCAAAGTTGATGTGTTCAAAGCAGAAAAAATGGGCAAGCTTAGAGCATCTCCAAAACTGCAGCTCTTGTGGGGTGTTCCTGATCATCAGTGGTCAGTATCTACCAAAAGTGGTCCAAGGAAGGAACACTGGTGAACCAGCGACAGGGTCATGGGTGGCCAAAGCTCATTGATCCACATGGGGAGTGAAGGCAGGTCCGTGTGGTCCGATCCAACAGATGAGTTACTGTTGCTCAAATTGCTGAAGAAGTTAATGCTTGTTCGGATAGAAAGGTATCAGAATACACAGTGCATCGCAGTTTGTTGTGTATGAGGGTGCATAGCTGTAGACCAGTCAGTGTGTCCATGCTGATCTCTGTGCATCGCCGAAAGCACCGATAATGGACACATGAGCATCAGAACTGGACCACAGAGCAATGGAAAAAGGTGACTTGGTCTGAGAAATCACGTTTTCTTTTACATCATGTGAATGGCCAGGTGCATGTACGTTGTTTACCTGGGGAACACATGGCACCAGGATACACTACTGGAAGAAGGCAAGCTGGTGGATACTGCTGTGATGCTTTGGGCAATGTTCCACTGGGAAACCTTGTAATGTACCACCTACCTAAGCATTGTTGCAGACCATGTACACTGTTTCATGGAAACGGTATTTGCTAATGGCTGTGGCCTCTTTCAGCAGGATAATGTGCTGTGCCACAAAGCAAAAATGATTCAGGAATGGTTTGAGGAGCCCAACAACAAATTTAATGTGTTGACTTGGCCTCCCAATTCCCCAGATCTCAATCCAGTCCAGCATCTGTGTCATGTGCTGGACAAACAAGTCCAATCCATGGAGGCCTCACCTCTCAATTTCCAAGACTTAAAGGATCTGCTGCTAACATCTTGGTCCCTGATACCACAGCACACCTTCAGGGGTCTAGTGGAATCTATGTCTCGACGGGTCAGGACTGTTTTTGGCATCAAAATGGTACCAACACAATATTAGGCAGGTGGTTATGATGTTATGCCTGATCAGTGTGTGTGTATATATGTTAGTTTTGTTAATTTCACAGATCAGATCAGTGTCCAGCACTTCAATGAATCAATATCACATAACTATGCGGAAAACTAAGACTAACACCAGCAAAAAGTCAACATCCACGCCAGCTGATCATCTACATGCAGGATATGTGAGCATGATGCAGCATGGTGCGTGTGTTGCAGGGTGGTTCTAGTAAGCCTTTCCATTAAAGAACAATATTACAAATACAACTATTATCAAATGTATAATTTATTCTTGCATAGGGTGTTCTGGATGTTTTCAAATGAAGACCATACTTTAAAAAGTCAGGTTACATTTATATATCAACTTATTGTGTTTTCAAATAGAAATGGCTTAGAGTATTAGAGTATTAGAGGACTAACTGCTGAAATTGACAAATTTACCACTATCTAACTGAAGCTTGGCTCAGATGCAATTCTTCAACCGTAAAGAACAGAACAGAACTGCAATCCTTAGCTACCCTAAAGTGCTTTTCTAGCATTCTGGCTCCAGCACAGAAGGCTTTTCAATCTTATATGGGTGTTTTTGTGATGTAAACTGTAAGCCCACAAACTAATAACCAGCTACTACACCATAATCACTATTTTCCAGTTAATGTTAAAGCAGATAGACACACATTTTAATCCATTCCATACACTTGCACTTTTTTAATTTTGAAAGGGCTCAAAGATTGCACCACCCTCAAAAGTCTTTTTTTGTTTGTTTTTTTTTTGGCAAATTTGACTCTTATTTTGCCTTATGCATACTGACGTGCAGAAATCGAAGAGTATAACCTACATAAATTAATCCACACGGTCTGTATCCAGTAACAGTTGCTAAGCTAGTGATGAATAAAAATCAAATTGGTTTGTGTTGGACAAGACTGTGGTCAGGTTTCTGAAGTGTTGGAGGACAGAAAAAGTTTGAATACCACTGTGTTAAGCTAATTATTTGGCTGTATTAAAGCTTTCTGAAATCGCAGAACATCTGCTAGATTAAAATCCCTCCATATTCACGGAGCAGTGTTAACCCTGCAGTTGAACTGTGGGACTCAGCAGGCCGCTCTCCAGTTCTGTGGTTCCTGATTTGGTGTGATTTGCACAAACAAACACACCTCCCAGCCAAGAGACAGCTTAGCTTAGGCCTGGACACGGCGCCCAGAATCCCCCTGCCAAAACTCCGGCTCCTGCTTATGCATACTGGTTTGAAATGGGGGCTCAGACTGGAAATGGTGTCCCCAGTGGCGTGTTAAAATAAACACAAAGTAAGGATTCCATTATGCACACATGATTCTGTCTGGAAAATGAGCCACTGAAGGTCCTATTCCTAAAAGAAGTTTTTCACAGAGTGAGAAATGTAACACTTTTTTTTAAAGGTTTTGCTGACATAAAAGAAAAAAGAATTTTGGGAATGAATGTGATTACACTGCATGTCCAATACTGCTCTATCAGTTTCGAAACCTTGGTGTACCAGATAGAGGCACAGGCAGCACCAAGAAAGAAATGCTCTAAGGTTAAATTCACACACAGTCTGACACTTTGCTCTGACATGTTTTTCAGAGACATGAAGAAAGCTCTGAGCTCTGGCTTTCCAAGCAGGTAATGTTCTTTCCATACTTTGTATCATGGCCACCAATCATTTTGAAAAGCACATGTTGTAATTCCACTTGATGACAGGTCTGCCTCAATACCCTTTCAATTATGTGACAGAGCGGACAACTTCTTACTCATCTCTACGTATTTCTATGGACACACTATGCTATACTCATACCAGAAACACAATGACTAATGATGCAAACACAGGGTGAGCAGCAGCAAGGAATCTTGAATCATTCTCTTCTGCAGTCTTTCCTGCTGCTTGGCCTTTGACTTCATCATCACGTTGAAGTAAGCTGGGTCTATATGACAAGTCGAAAATCAATAAGGCAGCCCTTTATGGCTTTCATTCAGTACACAAACCTCATACAAAAATGTAAAGCAACATTTATGTTTGTAGTTTACAGAGAATATGTCATTAACCTTTTCTTGTCAGGATGAACTTCTGCAAAGTGTGATTTGCACTGTAGCATGTCCATATCTGATCCGCATCCTTTGTGCTTGTGTAGTAGTGTCATAAGAGCCATGGGCATTCAGCAACTCAGCACCAAATAAAATCCAACAAGGCCAAAACACAACAACTCCATTCTGATTTAGTGAAATAATAAGATCTATTATTTCTCTGAGTTGTGAATGAAGCACTTCACCTTGGATGTATTTAATTCTTCTAAAGGAGCGAATGCTGTCTATTCTGAGCGCAAATATTTTCCTAAGCATTAGAGGAGGCAGAGGAGGAAAGTTTCTGGCAGGATTTGATCATATAGCCCTGCAGCCATACATGTTTGGCTGGAGCAGTGGGTATTTTAACCAACTGACAATCTTGGCATGCATAGCTGCTTGTCTTTGTTAAGGTGGTAAACTGAAAGTTGCTCATGTACTGACTGTGAGGTCATGTCAGTGCAGAGAGAGGGTCTCTGATAACAAGATCTACTGCACTTCCTTGGAAAAGCTCAAGGCTCATTCTGGGTCTCCATCTGACGGAGAATTTGTTTGTGGTACTGAGATATATAGTGAGCAATTTGGTTTTACCACTTTAAATTTGTACCAAACAAATCTCATGAGATTATTAATGATTTCTTTTGTTGTTACTTAGCCAAAGATTAGGACATTTCCCAAACTATGACTTTCTGTTGGCCAGCTTCAGTAGTAAAACTTTTTTAGGTGTGTCAATTAAGCAAAAGTAGCAACATTCAGCCAAACATTGAGGCTGGTGTTAAACACTGCAAAGCTTCCTGAATCTCTAATGTTTGTGGGGATGGAACTCCACCTCCCAACAGCTTTAACTAAGAAAGCAGATTGATCAAAAAGCTATTTTTCTGAACCGCAATACCCAATCACTTCTGGTAGGTGCACATCACACAGACCTGTTAACAAGGTAAAAATCTTGATTTTAATCAGAGAGGATCTCTAACACAATTTGTAATAAAGGATTTCGACTGTAAATTTGAGTTCCCTAAACCCCGTTTTAGAAAATTCTAAGGACATCACTTTAGCAGGGTTGTTTTTTGGGGATTGGAAGAAAGCTCCAGAGTCGCAGAGGACAGTACAGTTGAGCTGCACTTGTGAAGACATGTTTCTCATTGTCTCATTTAGAGTTTCAGTTAGAGATAAATGGTGTTTTTGTTCTTCCTGCTGGTCATACTAACTATACATTTCCTTCCTAGAATGGCTTCACTCACACAGTCACACAACAGTCTCAACAGTAACAAAATGGACATATATTCAAATAAAATCATTGTAGAGTGCTATTTTCAGGTGAAAAAAGTGGTTTGACTGTGGAGGCCATTTGCACAAAGTTTTTACCCCTTTGTTCATACTACTGACTGTCCATGTTAGCCTCTGGGAACAGGATACTTCAGCGTGCTTCACAGCTTCTTTCATAAATGAATAAATACCAGACAGAGTTGGAGAAACATTTTGATTTTCAGTGTCCAGAACAGGCAGACGTTACTTGATCTAGTTGTGTAATACACACCGTGGAACTGATGCCTCTTTTCTTTCTACAGAACCAGGAACCAGTGTTCTCCAAAGATGGCAACAGATTCTTCCTCACTGTGCCAGTCAAACAAGGAGGTCGTGGAGAGTTTCATCACATCGCCATGTTCACTGCTCAGGTGAAAGGAAAAATAATAGTGAAGCTGTCTTTAAGTTAGTGCAGTGTCTCATCACACTAACACACCAGGAATTAAACTACAGCCCTAAGTTTAAAACATGGATGTTATATAGATGCCACAGCTAAGGTGATCCTGATGCTGTTGGAGCAGATGTGATGGGTCTGCAGTGATGTTACCTGCCTATTTCCCTACTCTGGACATGTTTAAGCACTGGATGGACAGCAGGTCGGCTCTGGTGATTTTCTCTGCAGTCCCTACTGAGCATTGTGACCTTTTCCTGACCTTTCTGGTGGCTGATCCAAACCAGACAGTGATTGAAATGCAGAGAACACATTGGATTATTGTGGTGTAGAAGTTGGATCAGCAGCTGCTGGAGAAAGCTGGGCTTTATCCTCTGCTGGGCCTTTTTTTTTTTGATTGTAGATCTTTAGAGTGTATCCCAGAAATCTGAAAGTTTCCACAGTAGACACAGTGTTGTTGAGTATGGTGATGAGGCCCACTGTAGGCGTGCTCTCCCTGAAATCCACGGACATCTCCACAGAATGTGTTTAGCTAAAGGTTGCTGTGATGACACTGCTTAATTTTCCGTCTGTATTCAGACTCTATTACCCTCCTGAATAATTCTGACAGTTGAAAAACAGTTGATCAAGATCATGTTTAATGACTTAATCCCTTAATCTCTCAAATTAATAAATTAATTAACTTGCCTTTAGTTGAGACACTCCTGAATAGGGTTTTTATTTTAATAACACAATGCTATTAAAAAATAAATGCTTCAGCAGAATGTCTTTTGTGACTTGTTCATATCATTTCCAGTAAAAAGAAAATAATGATCAAATAAAACTTGACTATAAATCAACATTTGGAATGGCTATGAATAATTTAAAGCTTAACTGAATGAGTTCAAAACCACCATCAAACACAAGTGGATTTCAAGAGAGTATCCTCCTTCCAAACAGCAGGCTTCACACTCAGTATACTGTGTAATTGTAACTGACCTTTGGAAATCCCAGGATTTGATCAGTAATGTCATAAGGAAGCAATTTGGATAGAGTCTGTAATGAGAAAATGAGAGTATCTGGCTGTGACAATACAATTATTAATTTCACAACACAAATGTAACATCTGTGAATGATGGCTATTTGGAGGATGGAGCCAAAAAGCATTTACCATATATTCTTCTCCATGATTGTAGTTATGTGTGCTGAACTAAACCAAGATGTTTATACTGCTTAAATAATATTTCAGTGAAAGTTGAACTATTGAAATACTCTAATAATTTGAGATACAGGATTTCAGATTTTCATGAGCGATAAGCCACAATCTTAAAAATTTAAACAAAAATTGCTTCAGCATTTACTTTTAACAGAAAAATGTCATGACCACTGGCCAGTAAGGTTGTTTTTCCTGGACACTTTGAAATATGCAACACAGAACTCCAAACAGAGTACACAGAATCAGAAGAATTATTTGATGAAGCTCAGACAAATGACCCTCTGTATCCTCATCTTCTTTTGATTCTTTCAGTTCAGAGCAGATCAGAATGAAGTCCGACATCTAACGTCAGGAAACTGGGAGGTGACCAAGATCATTGCCTATGATGAGAACACCGACAACCTGTGAGTTTAACTGCACATTTTCTAAAAAAAACAACAAATAGTCAAGACCTAAAGGAGTTACATATGACACACTGAACACTGATTTGAATCATTAATTCACTTTGGATATTCCAAACAGGAATGTGTGTTTGGTATTGAAATGTATCAGTTTAAGTCAACATAGAAACCAAGATAAGAGGACTCAGTGTTTTTTTTTTCCATTTTTTGTATTAATTTTGCATTTCTGTTACACACACTAACTGCCTTTAATTTCCTTTTGACAGTTATTTTCTCAGCACAGAGGGTTCACCACGGAGACGGCAACTTTTCAGGTTTATGCTATTATCATTGTCCAAATAATGCTTCCAAGTTTTTCTTTAATTGTTGTCAGAAGATTTCATGAGACCCCTATTAAGATACTAGGATTGACACTGTAACCTTAATGTAGGAGTTTTGGAAAGCAACCATTCCATTAATAGTAAATACTCCTGCATGAAAGGAAAACACTGCTATTATTTTATCTTTGAAACAATACCAAGAACTAAAAATCTATGCATGAATAAATGAATTTATGCTACAAACAGGTATTGTCAGTGTAATCCTAGTGTGATATATCTTATTTCTCTCTGCCAGTAACACAACCATATTGTTGCATTTGCTTTGCCAGCAAAGATTATTCAAAAACAATATACAGCTTGATTTTCAGCCAGTGGATGGTATTTTCATTATTGATCTGTGAAATACTTCCTCGATTACTTGTTAACTGTTTGATCTCTAAAATCTTCTCCTCCTTGGTGACACGATAGAGGAGTATCAAACTATGATGCTTTTTAGTTTGATAGGATTTATTAATTTTGGGCTCTTCAGGGGCTTTTTAAGCCTTAATTAGAGGACAATGCCAGCATTACTTTAGCTTTTTAAAAATGTTTCTTCGCATTTACTGAATATCCAATTTTTTTTTATGATTTCCTCTCAGTGTGAAAACTGTGGGTCTGTTTCCACGAAGGTGTCTGACATGTGAGCTAAATAAAGCTCACTGTCTATACTTCGACGCTGACATCAGCCCCACAAACCAGCACATTATCCTCCACTGTAAAGGTAAACCATCAAACATTCCACTTTGAGGCTCTTCCGGTGTCCCTGCTGTTAAATTCCCAGTCAAATGGCAGTCACAGTGTTGTTGGCCTCCATAATGTGACATATTTCCAAATGAGTGGGGTATAATTATGAGAATAATATGATAAAATTGTTCAGGGATTTGACACTGTGGTTCACAAGTGGGTGCATTTTAGAAAAGTACAGCAATTTGGTGCATGATACCACCTGCTATACAACCTCAGATAACAGTCTGCTTCCACCCACACCATCTTTATCCAAGCTGTTTGATCAGGGAGAAATGAATACATTCGACTGCACCCTTACTTTTTTAGAGGTTGAGATTTTTTTTTTCTCAGCTGACCAAGCACAGACCTCCAACCCATGCACCTTCTCTACAACCAGCAAACTAAAGCTGTTTTTTTTTTTTTTTGCAATTTTACAGTTGAGCCCACAATTATTCATAGTCATGCCAAATTCTAATGTGTTTTTGATTTGGTTGGAGATGACATTAGCATGTGACAACCAGCAGTAGGACACTGTGTTAGAGACATTGATGATGATGTGGTGAAGTATTCTAATACACTATATATTGCAGGAAATGTCGTAGTTCTCGAGGTCAAATAAAAATCAACCAATCAAAATTTGACATGAATAATTTGTGGCTTAACTGTGTTTATCAGAGTGTAAAAGTCATAAAAATATTTTAACAATATATGGGAAAAGTATCTTATCAAGACAACAGTAGTTACCTTTAACCAGAGAATTCATTTCAGTCACTTAGATCAATGTTTGTGCAGTTATGGTTTGTAAAACTCTGCAAAACTGCTGTTAATGGGATTTTTCAGTGACCCTGAACATCAAATCTTAGGATTCCGTCATGAATTTACACCTCAAGGCTGTTGCAATTTGCCTTAAATGTAGGCAAAACAATGTGATCGTCCAAATAGACTGGAGTGCTTGTTGGTAACTTTTCCCTTTGAGTGAATGATAATTATCTGTCCAGTTTATGACAACACAACAGCAAATGGCAACAGGTAAACATCCATTTGGAACAAGGGATCATACTGTGTTTTATGTTCCTAATTTACTCAGCATTCATTTAGTAATGTGCCACATGCAAGGGTTTGACATTGTATTCTGTCACCCTCCAACTATTCCGATTGAAATGAATCTCTCTTAAGTTCCAAATGAGAGTCATAAAATGAAACAATTAGCCACTCTATTGTGTATAATTACTTTTAGGTTTTATTATTGGGGAACAAGTACATTATTTAATAGAGGGTAACTTATGTTGTTTGTGGTTTCAATTTATATTGAGCAGATGAAAGTGCTTCATGCTCAGATGCGTTTGGGCATTGGTGTGAAGATTCATTGGACAATAACGCTGTTCCCTTTCCCAAAAGCAATAAAAATAATGGAGAAGGCTTGTTGTCTTCAGAGGGCCAAGTTCACATAATCCTGACAAGCTTGTCCTGACATATGCTTTCATCAAGAGCAGCACAAGCCTTTTAAATCCACTCATAAAACGCTTGTGATTGGCTTACTGTTTTCAAGCAGGTAGATTCACACAATGAAATCGTTTTTCTGTGTGACGCAGAATGCAAAGGTCAGAGCTAATAGAGCCTGCCAACAGATAAGTTCAAGAAAGGAAATAAAGTAAGGGCTACAGTCTGTGTTGTAGTTCAAAGAAAGGAGAGTTGGAGGAATATTGTGGTGCATAATAGAATTTTGCAGCTGCTGAGGGAATATTTCAGCTGCAGCTGAGCTATTGAGCAAACCTGCCATCCTATTAACCTCTGACTAAGTATTTTGCAGAAGGACATTGAAAAGAACTGACTTAATTTGACAGTCTGAGGCTATTAGGGAGGCAGTGTGAGGGACCTTTAACCCCTAATTGATTCAGGTAAGGTAGGGGAGGTGAAACGCAAAATCGAACACAACAAGACAGCTGCCTGCATTGGACTGTCTGTGTAGCACCTTTACAGAGGTAACGCTGTATGCATAACACCATTTGTAATGTTGTGTTATCATTTTAGTTTGAAGAGGTCTTCATTTGGAAAATGGTCCTTTACTATCTAAGCATAACACACATAATTACAGAGGAACAGAATATATTGCTAAAATGACTTACAAGCTTCTTTTTTTCCCTTGTAGGTCCTGGAGCTCCTACTGTGATCCTACACAGCCTCAATAATTCAAGTACGTTTATTTATCTTAACTTTGCATCTAAGAGGTAACTCAAAGAACTGTGGAAAAAAACTAAAAAAAGAAACAGAAATAAAAGAAATATTTCAAACCAAATGGGCTTCTCCTCAAGAACCACAGTCTTGTTGCATCCTTTCCAGCTGTGTAACTGATCATATTAGACACTGCCTTAACTTGAATATTTCTAGGGTTTTAATATCATGAATAAAATGTATTAATAAAATATTTAACCAATATAAGAATGATCATGATGGATGATATTGAACTGTACATATACAAAGAAGGATTTTGCAATGCGTGGGGCTGTACAGAAGAACTGGTCCAACCTTCTGAAGGTAGCATAGCATCAGATGTCACTGATCGCAAGAGAGGCCCAGAAGGTGTCTGGTAGCGTATTTTTTTATGAATGAAGCTTTCTCACACACAGGGAATAGGTTACCCTATGCTAAAGATGACACTTCACAAGCCTCATCATCAATAAGTGCTTCTCATCTTGTTGAAACTACCCATTTCTAAAACAATTAATGACAAATGTATGCAGTTCAGACAGTTCTCCTATTAGGGGAACCTAACAGAAAATAGCAAGACACGTTTAGGATTGAAACACAACAATGTTCTTTTATGACTCCTAATGGGGCAAAATATAGGCAGTCAAAGTTTTCCTCAAGAGAAAGTAAATACATAAAAATGCAGCAAGGAAAATGAACCAAGTTAGCCTTCATCAAAGACTTAGCACCAGACTAGTGCATCTTAAACAATGAAAAGTTAAAATTTTTGCAATTTAATGCAAAAAGGTACACTTTCATATGTTCTGTATTTATTAAATGTGAAGTGAAATATTTTAAGTATCTTTTTTTGTTTTAATTTTGATGATTATGTTTTATAGCAAATGAAAATCAGAAATCCAGTACCTTAAAATACTACAATATTTAACAAAAGGATTTGAATACAGAAATCTTCAACTTCTTTACATTGAATTGAACTAAAATATTGCAATAATTTAAGATTTTCTTCTTTAATTATAAACATATGAACAAAAAAGGTTATATAATATATGTAATTTTCACTTTATTAAATACTTTTTTCCACAATGTTCACATTTTTTGAGATGTGTTAACATTACCTAATGAATGGATGGTCAAGACTTTAATTTGATCATGAAGATGCATTCATCATCAAGATTTGGTATTAAAGATTTCAACTGTTTTTCCATCTTTCACATAATTTTTTGTCTTGTGTTTTTTGATCTTTAAAGGTTATTTTGTATTCAGTGTTTGTCTTCCTTTCTTTTGTAAAGTCAGCTGTCACTGGTAAAAAACATTAACACTGCCTGAAGGACTAGAGAAGGCCATGGAAATGTTCCACCCTGCTGGAGATGAATGTTCTCTAAATCTTGTCACATGAACCCTTTCTTTTTTACCTTTCTGTGACTCTCACACTGTTGATTGTAATCTGTGCTTTGATTAGGGCCAAGGCTAAAGTCTGAGTCTATTGAAATATAGTCAGTGTAAAACTTAATTAGCAGCTGATGAGTTTTTCGTTTTGAAACTGTTCTTTTATCTGAGCTAGCAGTGTTAAAAGAGTGCCTGACACAGTATGATGTGAGTTGACACTGGTTAGCACAAATCCAGATTTCTTCTTTCAGCCCATTTTTCCTGTCTTTGTTCCCTGAAGGCATGAATGAAGACACACATGCCATACACGCACTGCAGCATTAACTCTCAACACACACATGCTTTTTCTTGTTATCCGTGACTGTATGTCTATGTTTTTTTTTTCCTCCTCAAAAAGTTTAACAGCTGTGCTGCAGAAAAGCAAGCAATTTGCCCAGGGTTATTTGGACAGGCCCTCCATCCACAGCTGGGAACTCAAGGCCCCTGGCGGTTTCATAATGAGATGTCTATTGATTTTGGGTTTTCCATTAGAAATGCTGGATGAATTCCATTTCATTTAGCTGCTTCTCAGATGGCTAGAATGGAAAAATGGCCAAATCAGAGAGTCATTGTTTATTACGTGTGGAGAAAATAGCAGGGCTCCTGTTTTGGAGGCCAAAAGGAGCACGCTGTTGTGTGTAAAATGCTTTCCAGAAAGGGAACCTTTTGATTGTATTTTTTGTGCTCATCCAAGTTTGACATTAGGACCAATGACCAAATTATTATTGCCAGAATTGAGGTCGGCATCAAATTTCTTTGTTCCCTTTCCCAAATCCCAAACTGTATTCAGCTTTTTGGATTTTTCTTTTTACCGTGAGGTATTTTATGAATCCATCTTTTTTCAATTCTAAGGCTGAAAACATGTACATTTTTATTGTAATTTAGAACTGTCCAAGTTCTTTTCAGAGCAGAAAAGATGAAATCCAGAAATGAATTCAGCTCCCCAATCTCTTTAAATTGACCACAAAATGGGACTATTTCAGAAACGATCCACACGACTCGGATCTTCTCCGTCTTACCTGCACTTTCCATCTCATCTCATTATGTTACTGGCTGGAAAGACAATTCTTTGTGTTATTATGGGTTATTTGTATGCGGCCGCACTCAGATTATTGACAGCAATTCTGAGACTCTTTCATCCTTTAAACACATTGCCCTCATTTTTACAGATTACTACATCCTTGAGAACAACTCTTTGCTGAAGGCAGCCTTGAAGTTCAAAAGGATCCAGCTGACTGACTTCAGAACTGTTGCAATGGAACATTTTGGTGAGAATAAAGTGTTGGTTCCTGTAGTGTTACTGTGGATAACAGATGAATTGTTGTACAGATACTTTCATTTTACTTCTTTTTACAGATTTACCTTTGAAGATCTCCTACCCACCAGACTTCTCTGATTCCCGTCACTATGGACTCCTATTGCTGGTGTATGTACTATTTGTGCCTGTGCAGAGCATGTCTACTGATAAATTATATGGTTGTCTTCTGATGTAAAATTCAAAATCCCATGTAATCTCTAGCCTATGCTTGCATATATATATTTTTTATTATTATCATTAAGTACTGAGACAAAAATTGCGTGCATGTTTAATGTATGAGGGCCTAGTTGTAATCAAACCCTGACGGTAGAGAAATTTGCATCCAGAGTAAATGCGAAGTCAATCATAGTTCACCTCTGTGGCGCCCTGTGATTGACTCTTCTTCACATCCATTCGAATATTCAAGCAGTGAAAAAAAAAAAAATCAGCACTGAAAGGAAGAAATGTTTACATGCCAGGCTGACAAAGCTGAGGATATTCAATATTTGAACCAACAATGATCCTGCTAACAAGTGCTGTGTGTGTATCCAAAGCCTGATGTATCTTTTTCCATTGTGCCACAGAGCTCCATTGTTGTCCAAAACCTACTAGAATCAAATCAGTGAGCCACACTGTTGTGCTGGCTGACATGTTGCTTTATTACAACGGACACACACTGTCCATCATTGTGAATCAACCCTGAACACGCTGTCCTGCTCCTCACTAGAGCACCAACTGTGTATTAATCCACAACCAACAGAAGTTCCAAGCAAAGTGACCCTTCAAAATTAAACAAATATACGGAACTTTTTCTAGTTTTCTAAAGTAATTTTGATGGATCTCTCATGCTTGTTAGTGAGTTTTATTTCCAAATCAGGAAATCTGAGCTTAACTAAATGTCTGTCCTCTATTCAGTGATGGCGCTCCTGGTGGTCAGACTGTGAGTGATCGTTTTGCTCTCAGCTGGGAATCTGTCCTGGTCAGTTCTGACAGCGTCATAGTGGCTCGTCTGGACGGCCGGGGCAGCGGCTTCCAGGGTCAGAGAATCTTGCACGAGATTCACCAGAGACTGGGAACTGTTGATGTCCAGGACCAGATTGCAGCAGTAGAGTATGTTTGTCACACTGACATGTGCTTTGAGCTAACAGATTTATTGAAATCCTCATTAGCATGTGTAAATATCTGGATGAGGCTTATAGGACAATACCATTCTCTTTTTATATCTAATTATATATATGCACTCTATATCTAGCATGTAAAAAAAATGTAAAAAATAAAATTAAAAAACAAAATCATTTAAAAAAAATCCACTTTAAAAACAAATCATTTCTAAAATTATTGGATGTTTCATAATTTCGCTTGAGAGTAATTGACTAAAAACCCACGTGACTATAGCACACTATTGGTCAGGTAGAACAATATTTATACATACACTAATGTTCAAAAGTTTGGGGTCACCAAGGCAATTTCATGTTTTCCATGAAAACTCACCCTTTTTTTAATGTGCTAATGTAATTGCATAAGGGTTTTCTAATCATCAATTAGCCCTTCAACACCATTAGCTAACACAATGTAGCATTAGAACACAGGAGTGATGGTTTCTGGGAATGTTCCTCTGTACCCCTATGGAGATATTGCATTAAAAATCCGCCATTTCTAGTTAAAATAGTCATTTACCACATTAACAACGTCTAGACTGTATTTCTGATGAATTTTATGTCATCTTTATTGAAAAAAAATGATTTTCTTTCAAAAATAAGGACATTGACCCCAAACTTTTGAATGGTAGTGTATGTTTCAAGCAATATGTAAAATAAAACCAAAGAAGATTTCAGGATTTAAATGTTTTAGGTCCTGCTTTCTTCTGAGCTGTTGTCTCAGAAAATATTGGAATCTAATGTGGCACTAGATTCCCTTATTATAAGTTTTCTCCCTGATGCCAGTATAAATGTCCCACAATGCAATGCAGTAGTAACAGACATGTTAAACAATGGTGACTAGTACACCCTGTTTTGCTGTTGACTTTTAAGTGTTCTGAAAGTTTTTTAAACCATGCTCATGTGTATGTTTTTCCCAGATACATGATAAAATTTCCATATATTGATCGGACGAGGATAGCAGTGTTTGGAAAGGTGAGCCTATGTTTTTGATCATGTCAATCCCCAGTCTAAGAACTCGTGTTATAATGACATATTACACACGTGTAACTGAACCCCATAACCCACTGTCTAGTTGTGCTTTTTTTAAAAAAAAAAAAAAATCACCAAACCTACATCATTGCCAGAGTAAGAAACTGTGGAAACAGAAAGAATTGTTGGATTTCTAACTTGACAGTTCTGTACTAAACGTGTGTGATGTGTGGTTTTATCCAAAGCAAAAATTTCAGCTGAAAATTGCAAAATGTTGCCGTGTGTTTACACAGAGCAGATATGATTGAAATTAAAGATGTAAATAGTAAAGTATCTGTAGTAACACCTGGGGGCACTTGAAAAAATGCTGTACCTGTTGATACTATTTCTTTTTTTCTTTTTCAAATATTAAAAAATAGAAAAGAAATTAAATTTTTGATTTTTGTTCATTTTTATGAATGATGATAACATATTATTACACTGCATAGAAGACATTTTTGAGTTTAGTCTACTCCCAGCCTACGAGTTTTGCTGTTTCCGTAGAGATGCAGGGCTTAACATTGAAATGAAAAATGAGCACACAGTAATTAAAAATGCAACAGGAGCAAAATACACCCAGAAACTCCTCAGAGTTAAGATGGTCAAGTGCCAAGACCCTCTTTGGTTAAATGTGTACTGAAAAACTGTAGTGATTACATTTAAGGTCACGTTTACATTTGTTAAATGAATGAATTTGAGCTAATTATTTGTTTCTGTTTGCTTGATCAGGGTTACGGAGCCTACATAACATTAATGATGCTCAAGTCTACTGACAGCCTGTTTAAATGTGCAAGTGCAATGTCACCAGTGACGGACTGGAAGCTCTACGGTGAGTATAAAATCTCTCTGACAAGTCCTCACCAAGCTGACTTTACATTTGGATTGTAAATCACAAAAATATACACTGCCTGTTCAAAAGGAAAAGTCACCACTTGGATTTAACTACACAAATAGGTAAGAGCCTTTCATTGGATAATTACTGCAGTGGTGAATATGTTTCAGCTGCAAGAACTTATTTAACTCTAGCTGATACAGTGAGAAGCTTCTCATTTCTTCAACGACCATGCCGAAAGACATATCCTGTGGTTATGGAAAGGATGTTAATCTGTTTCAGAAGGGTCAAATTATTGGCCTGCATCCAGGAAAGAAAACAACCAAGGAGATGTGGTTGGAACAAACTTCTAGATAATCGTAAGAAATCAACAGTAGAACTCACGGCTATGTTTAATAGTGAAAGAAAGAACATTTCCAAACACACAATGTGAAGGGAACTCAAATGATTGGGACTAAACAGCTGTGTAGCTCTAAGAAAACCACTGATCAGTGAGGCTAGGGAGCATAAAGATTGGACTCTGGAGCAATGGAAGAAGGTCATGTGATCTGATGAGTTCTGTTCCAAAGTGATGGGTGCATCAGGGTAAGACGAGAGACGGATGAAGTGAGGCACTCATCATGCCTAGTGCCTACAAGCCTGCGGGGGTTAGGGTTATGATGTGGGGGCGGACAGGTTCAGCAACAATATGTTCCCAAAGAATGAGGTCAGCTGACTACCTGAATTTACTGAAGGTCTTTCCATCCGTAGAATTTGTCTTCCCTGATGGCATAGGTATGTTCCAAGATGCCAGGATTCATGGATCTGACATTGTGGATCAGTGGATCAGGGAACATGAGACATCATTTTCACACATGGATTGGTCTCCACAGAGTCCAGACCTCAGCCCCATTGAGAACCTTTGAGATGTAGCAATCCAACTCTCCCATCATCAATATAAGATCTTGGTAGAAAATTAATGCAACTCTGGACAGAAATAAATGCAATGACTTTGCAGAAGCTTATCAAAACAATGCCATGGCAAATGTGTGTCATTCTCAGAGCTAAAGGTGGTCCAATGACACATTAGAGTGTGCAACTTTCTTTTGGATGGGCAGTGTATATCCTTGATATTGCCCAACTGACAAGGCAAGCATAAGTCAAAGATTGTTTTATGTGGAGGCGGACTATAACTAAAGATACTGCTTTTCTTGAAGTTTGGTCTTCAACCAAAGAATCTGTTTAGGTGTAACAGAAAGGACAGAATGTGAAGAGAATCAGTCTTTTACCTGTAAACCTGTATAAAGAACATCCTCCACAATTGTGAGGGGGCACTGAGGACTCGTGCACCTACACAAGGTGTTATTTCCTGCTCACTGAAAGTATTTCATTTGGGCTCAGGATGACAGGAAGTCCACTTTGTTCAGGTACTTAGCTGCAGCTGAAGCACTGTCTACTAGTGGCACTGTTAACAATGTATCGCTTCTCATTTGCACAGCATCAGCGTTCTCTGAGCGATACCTTGGCATGCCATTACGGGATGACAGCAGATATCAGGTGCGTGTTTACTGCCTCCCCGCACTTGTTTGCCGTTGATCTTTGAAAGTGTAACATCACTGACACACCTACAGTTAAGCTCCCACAGTTACAGAATGCCGCTGCTATCAAAGTCAGAGGCAGCGATGCTTGGCTTTTTCTTGTGTTTTTTTCATGCTCTGTAGGATTTTGTCTCTCATCTCTTTGGTTACTGTGTGCACCGATGTGTCAGATCACATGCCGGAGGTTTGTTATAAGCCACTGCAAAAGGGTTACCTGGCTCTCTCAGGCCTGTTGATGTTTAGCTATCAGAGGTGTTTTTTTCCACTGTGATAAGAAAGAAGCGGTGGGGAAGAACAAAACTGTTTTGTGCAAGCACATTGTAAACAACCTACAACAAATCTGAAATGGGATAGTATAGTATTCATTGTTTTTTTACTATCCTGCAGCTTGTGGCATTTTCCTCAGAATTTATGCAAGCATCAAAAATAATGTCTAGTTGTTGGAGACACTTTATCACTAAAAGATCTCTAATTAATTTGAATGGCTCCACCAGTGTGTGTATCTGCACGTAGAATATAATCTACCACAACGCTATTTATTTGATTGCATTCTGCATATTTTTTATTGCCAGTTCCATTTATCTGTATCTATTAGTTCATTATTGCTCACTATTTCTGATTTCCTTGCAGTTTTCCAGTGTGCTACAGAATGTTCAAGCGCTTAGGGAGCAGACACTGATGCTGGTGCACGGCACAGCAGATGGTAAGAGAAAATAAATCATAGATAGAAAGAAAATATGGTATCTGTGTGCATCACTGCTGAGCACAAAGAAGCATGCAATCCTGGAACGTAATGAGGCAAATGGTTTTTAATCAAAAGATTAAAGCAAAAGTGGGTTATCTAAATTGATGCTTGGATTTCCAGAGGAAAACATTCCCTGATGAACCATGCATGTTGGATTTGTTGGGGGTATTTCCATCCTTCCAAAATCTGATTGTCTCTTCTTTTTCCTGGTTTGAATGCAGAATCTTGCTGACATGTTTTATTTCTTTATCCGCAGCCAACATCCACTTTCAGCATACTGCTGAGCTTGTCAAGAACCTTGTGAAAGTTGGAGCAAACTACTCAATGCAGGTGTGTAGTGCAGTCCCAACAATTCACTGAATTAGGAAAAACTGTTGTGTAAATGGATGTTAGGTATAATGTGGCTGCAACATATACAACATCATGTAAATAAAATAGTGTATGTAGAATCACCTAAAAGAATTGAAATATATGGGATAAATCCCATGTGAGATCAGAGCTACACCTGCCTGCGCAAATACTGAAACACAATCACTGATAGGTCCATTTCATGTGTAATCACAGACCACAGGGTTTGAGGGTTAATGCTGGGGGAAAAGAGGAAAGGCAAAGACACTGCTAGAGGACTGACATCAACAGGGAGTCATTTACTGTAGCTCAGTACACTGATTTGGACTGCTTAACTATTGGCAGCTCACAATGCTGCAGTGTAAACTTAAAGCAAACTCCTGTTCTTTAAAAGAAACCTTTTTTAAAATCACAACTCCAGTAGGAAAACGAAAATAAATTCTTGCAAAAATACAGTACAAGTTCTTTGAGTACATAAACTAAAGTTTACTGGGAAATCAAATTGACTGCAATTACACAGTATACATCTTAACCACGAAACTGTCAGAAGGCCCCTAGTCCCAGTGTTAGATCAAGGTTTTTAAAGCAAATTAGTGGCCACTAGCGGAAACATCTTGTGGCACGTAAATGAAATTTTAGGCCCCCTGAGGGCAGCAGAAACTAGAAAAGCACTCAGAGAGTGCAGTACTCAGCCAATGCTGCTCAGTCGTATCATTTCTGACTTCAACAGATCCGTGGATCCAGACTATAAGTCACATCACTGCCAAAACCTAATCAATTAGTCCTTGTGTCATTTCTGACCTTCCCTGAAAATTTCATCCAAGTCTGTTAATCCGTTTTTGAGTAATGTTGCTAACAGACAGACAGACAGACAGACAGACAGACAGACAGACAGACAGACAAATCAACACTGATCATCACATAACTCCACCAACTAATAAGCTGAAAATAAAACACTGATATATTGACTCCTTTTCCATTAATGAAGCTAACTTGTTGGCCACAATACACATGCAGCAGACACACATCAACTTTTTCTTTCATTTAGAGTTTAAAGACTATAAACAATAAAAATCACAACCGTACTTGATTTTAAAAATCTTTTGTCTTTTAGCTACTAAATCCTCCACTATGTTCACCAGCTTGTTGAGTGTGTCTGCTGCCTGCTGTTTTGGTGCTGAGCAGATAGAGTACAGTAGAATTTTAAAGCTTTTTGCTGTGAATGAAAAAAGGTAAGAGTGGACCAAAGCCATAAAACTATTGAATATAAGACTGGAAACTTGAGCTGAAAGGCACAGACACACTCCACAGAGCTTAGATGACCTGCAGAGTTGCTAGCACAAATTTTAATAAGAATAATTTGAAAGATGCAATAACTTCATTTTGCCCTACAGATCTACCCAGATGAGGGCCATTTCCTCTCTCAGCAGAGCCGCCAGCACCTCTACGGCACACTGACCAGCTTCTACAGGGAGTGTCTGAAGGAGGAGTTGCTACCGCTGCCCGATGACGAAGAGGAAGAGGAGGAGTAGACGAAAGGCTCAGTGGGTCAGAGCTTTGGCAGAGCTTGAAGAATTTTGCTAAAATCCGTCAAGGCCTTTCGCGTTTGGACCAAGTGTTTAGTCAGACATGGACACTGGGATAGAGCTGTTAATGCTCTTAAGGTGTGTGTGCATGTGTGTGTGTGTGTGCATGTGTGTGTGCAATTGTATGCGTGTGTGTGTGTGTGTGTGTGTGTGTGTGTGTGTGTGTGTGTGTGAGAGAGAGAGAGAGAGAGAGAGAGAGAGAGCACTCCAATGTGACTGTGTATGTATAAATGTGTTGAAAAGATAACTGAAGGACACAACAGTGACACTTGCATTGCCGGGACTTGAGGCAGGAACTGCCCTCTAGCATAAAGTCATTTCAGTTTCGGGATGCTCTGTTTCTCGGCAAAGCACACGGAAGACTGCTTCCATCTTTTGCAGGCTCTCTGGGCTGCAGTCATCCACACTTAACCAAGTGCATGGTTCTTTTATCCCCTCCTTTCAGCTTCACTCATTTTTGCCATGTCAGTCTCATGTGTGGTAGCATTTGGGAAGAAAAGAACACAGATGTACACGTTTGATCTCACCTCTTCTTTGGTTGTTATATTGTTGCACAAGGAAATGCTCCAGTCATCTGCGAAAATGTTTAGTCACGTAAGTTCACCACGACCCGAGCCAATTCTGAATAAGTGCAATTTCCTGCTGAAACCCTCCACCATCGCCCACCCAAAATGGAAACAGTCTTTAGAGGTCACACTTTATTGTACAGGGGTCTTGTGTAGACATGTACAATGCCTTATGAGGTTCAACATACTGTAATGTTACTTGCTGGCAGTGGTAGTGATCCATTAGCAGTGTCATGTTAACCTATGTCAACTCAGGTCCTCGAGACACAGCATTGCAGTCAGTTTAGAAACCCTTAAAACACTAAGTCAGCTGTATGGTCACAAATAAGTTATGAATGCTGGATGAAGATATGGATATCGGCCATATAGTAATTAAAGTTTCAGGCCACCACACTGCAAAAGTTCTCCATCTTAATATGTGATCTGATCTTAAATGAAGTGATGAAATCTCTAAGAATGTGTGAGATCATTTTCAGTGCATCTCCACCAGATTAAAGAGACATTTCCCCTATTTTTGGATGGTCTTAGTTCAAGAAAACAGTAAATAATACGGGAAATAAATGAAGATGACTGTACTAAGATGGACAGTTTTACAGTGTCAGTAAGGTATTTGCATGTCTACAGGGAATGTGTCAAGTGTTGCCACATTTTGTACAGTACAATACAGCAGAGTGTGTATATAAATATATTTTTAAGATGTCAGATCTCATAGAAAGTTTAGTCTATGGGGATGGATTAATTTGACCTGGATGTCTTGTACTTTTTTTAAAAAATTTTGTTTCTGTTTTCCTTTCAGCTGTTGATTTTCTTCTTAGGATGGATTTTGTAATGCTTGTTCTTGTTCTTTTTGCTGTTTTAAAGGGAAAGGGCGGGGTTGAGGTTTTGAGGTTATTGTGATTGTCCTCTAGTGATGATTATAAATAAAAAAAAAACATACGAAAAACAGTGAGTTATGCTGATGTATAGAGCACATATGACAGGACAGAACCAAATGACCCACATTTGTTCGCAGGACCGGTTGTTTGAGAACACTTCAATCTAATGTTTCATTTCTTTTTCACCTTGGGAGTCACATTAAAGAGAGGAAGTAGCCTGTCATGGCCTGAGGACACCTACATTAATGATTTAGCAGGCAAGATCTGCTTATTTAGAGTCGCTGCATCAACACTGCATGTCTGTGTGCATTAATCACTGCCTGCACTTACTGGCCTGAATGGCGAAGTAATGTTAATTTTTAAATCTGCAGGAGTTCAAGTACCGGAGTTAATTTAGGTGTTTTTCAATCAGCATAGATGAGCCTCTCATCCCAACTGTGATGTTTTTTCATTTTCCTTTCATATTTTCCATGAAGGGTTTTTGTTGTAGTGTCACAGTTTTGTCAAAACTCATGTGAGGAGGTTTTTCTTAAGCTGATTTGTCACATAGAAATAACATATACAAAGAAATAACACAAAATCATGTATATACACAGAACTGAGAAAAATACAAGGAGAGCAAAATGCAATGGAGCAAACTAGAACAGAATATAAACAACACATGTACTGTACATACAGTATTATAATTTGGCACAGGAGTAGCAGCAAAGATGTAGACAAAAGTATTAAATGTGCATATGAAATATGCAGATGATAGATTTACATTTGTATGTGAATTGTTGAGCAGGAGTCACTGGCCAAGCAATATGAGAAATATGCTTATTTGCAAGAGGCTTAATAGCCCAATTTAGCATAGAGCCGAAAAACAAGGAGAAACAAGTGGTTATGGCTCTGTCCAAAGCTAACTGCCAACTAACCTACCTAACAGCATCTAACATAATATACCTGTTTAATCCTTAGGTAAACTAAGTACACTGCCAGGCAACAATTACTCTATTAAGTGACTGTTCTCTGCCATGAAGTCGTGCGACATTCAAAATTCGCTTTGTGTTTGTAATCAGCTATTACTTTTGCTCACAATATACAATGCTTTACAACTTCATCTTCTGGGTTAAGTCTGGTTTACCCAAGCGCCCAAGTGTTGCAATAATAATGCTTGAAAATAAAACAATTCTGTCTCTGTATTAAGGCATGGTTTTCACAAAGAAATGTCACTAAATGAGTACATTTAAACATTTCATGTGTTTTGGTTCTGTTGATTTAAAATCATAGCGATTTCAAGTTGTGGACGACACTCATGTTGAACATCCATCAGTATAAATCATGCAATGATGACACACAACAGGGAAGAAAATGTGTGCATATTTGATGTCATGGTGTAATGTGTAAATACAGGGGTGGAAGTTATTTCGCTTTAGTATTCCCATTTTATTCTCCATCATACTTTCATCCCATCACATTTCAGAAGGAACTGTTGTACTTTCTGCACCACTAAACTTATGATAGCTTCAGTTACATCAGCTACAAAAAGTTAGAAGAAGCTGTATGTAGTTAGGGTCTCATTTCAGATGTCTGAGTTGTTCGCAGTTCCACCTAGTAGTGATTTTTCACTGTTTTCATCTCAGTAAATCTTAAAATGATTTAATATCCATCCATTATCTATACACCACTTAATCCTCATTAGGGTCGAGGGGGGCTGGAGTCTCTCAGCTGATTTAGGATGAAGGCAGAGGACACCCTGGACAGGTAAGTCTATCACAGGGATACATATAGAGACGAAAAAGCACACTCACACCTATGGGCAACTTAGAATAATCACCTAACCTCACAATTCAAATCAGAGACTCAGACTCAGAGCAACGGAGACACGACAGGCAAGCATAGAAATAGAAAATGATTTTATTTAAAGAGCTCACAGAAAAAAAACTGAAACAACATATCAAAAGCTATGACAGGAGTTACTCAGTAGAGGACACGATAACAGGAAGTTGCATGAACTAAAGATGACTCAGTAGGGACCCCTAAGGGCTCAGAGGATATAAAGGTACCAGACTTTTTACCAAAGACAGAATTTAAACAATAGCTAACCCAAACAAGGTACTACCCAGCCAGGAAAGGTAACGGAAGAAAAAAAACTTAACACTAACGCCAATAACTAGGCTCAGGAAAAAACTGACTACGGGTTTAAAAACCAGGAATACACCAAACTGAACTGGACTCTTAAGCCGCGTGTCCACTAGACGCGATTTACCCGCACAGCAACGCACTGCATCTGAAAATCACACGGACGGTGGTTGGTCACTAGCGGACCACAACATGGTCACATGACAGCGCTTTCAGCTTGACAGTCCGGCAGATGAGTCGGATAAACACAGCGGCTCGGCTGCAAACTTTCCCTTTTATGTCGAAAACACTAATGTTTATGATGCGTGCGCAGATACAGCTGTTATAAGCTTCTCCTCCATGGCAAACTGTGTTCAACACCTGCCGACCTTCTTTAAGCACCTTGCCTGCCCTGACTGGACAAACGCATCGACTCGGGGGCTGGTCTGCTCCTGGATTTCAAGCTGGACCAACATGGCGGCTCGTCCGCAAACTTTGTCTATTATTACAAAAACACTGCAGCGAAAACTATTTCTGAAAGCATTTGAGGCGAGAAATAAGCTGTGCAGTAGCTGAATCTGTCCTCGTTTTATTTCACCAATGGCTAGTTTAGATGTTTGAGGACAGTGTCACGATGCGTGGAATCTCTGCACGCCGGAGTTCAGTCTACTCTATGCAAATGAGCTGCAGCCCACTCCAGGTGCGATTTTCAGATGCGGGGCGTTGCCGTGCAGGAAAATCGCATCTAGTGGACACGCACCTTTAGACTGAGCAGGGAACTGGAGGTAGTGTGGGGCATGGCAGCAGTTGGCATCCTGGAGAGTGCCAACTGCAATACACATTATGTATGGATACCAAATTGCATGTAAATTACTCTCATAAAGGTCTGTTGATTAGTTCATCACTTTTGTCATGCCTTTGTTTTGCTAGTGTTAAAATAACCGTTCCCTCCATGCTTTTATTTTGAAGGCATATTTTTAATGTAATGGGCTGCTATATGTCACCATTCCAGCAGCACAGGGAGTGTTTATCTAAGAAGGGGTTTCTTGATATGACAAAGACACTGCCGAAAAGTCCGAAAATTCACATCAAGATGAAAGAAACCGGTTCCACGGTGTTGCTGTCCAGCAAAGAATGTGTATAAACTTAGAAGCACCTAGCTGCAATGGGGACAAGCTCTTGCGGTGTTTCTTGAAGAAAGGAGTGAAGGACAGAAAGGTGAATTTGTGTTCAAAATAAGGCTTTGTGAAACATCAGGAGCTTCACCATTGTCTGGCTGGGCTTTACTGCATAAGTGACCTAAATATGTAGCGGATGGCAGGAATTGATGGGACTCAGAAACACCTCACAGTTTAATCATTTGTTTCTTGTATGATTTCCAACTGATAAATCATAGTCAATTTGTAGTAGGACCACAATCATGTGATCGTCAGCAGGTAACTGACACAGTGTTCACATCATGGTTACAGCGATGCCATGCTGGCAGTTATACCTTGCAATGGGAAATCCTGAACAAAGCTGTGGATCCAGACTATAAGTCGCATTACTGCCAAAATATAATCAGTTGGTCCTTGTGTCATTTCTGACTTCCGCTGAAAATTTCATCCTAATCCAGAGAGACAGATTCACAGACAAACGTACGCCGATTGTCACATAACTCCGCCTTTCCTTGGCAGAGTAATAATACATCAGTTAGAGGAACCAAACCAGGACTTTTACATTGATACTTTTTCTGCCTATGTACCTTTTACTTATGATGTAATATGTTATTTTTTCACCGTTGTGTTGGCAGTTTTGTTTGAGTAAATGATCAGAATACTTCTTCCACTGCTGCTTAAGTGACCAAAGCAGACTAAATAAAGGATAATGATCCATGAAAAGATCAATAAATTGAGATGGCCTAGCACTACAATGTAAAATTCTATTCTGACCATGCAGTCTAATACAGACTGTCTGAAAGAAACACCTACTGCAGCATCATTATGAAGCATCGTGTAGTTAAACCATGCCTGACAGTGGGAGTCAAAGAGGTAAGGCTAATGCAGGCTTTTGTGAGATAACAGGTTCATGCACTGGTACTCCTGTCTCGAAGGGGACAAGCTCACTTTTCTGAAACTCTGGATCTCTGTCAGATGACCTGTCAGATGCAGGGCCAACGATGATACATGGCTAAGTCCTGACAGATTTTCCCTACCATCACATCCCCCATCACTCACTGCATTCATTGGCTCTGTTCATTCACAAATCACCTCATCCTGTCCATCATAGACTATTATAAATTACTGTTCAGTGCACTTCTGTCACATCAAACACTAACTAAATGTAGAATGCTTAAACATACACCACATGAAAATGAATGGATCCCATGAGGAGTAACATTGACCTGCTAGTGCTGCTAGGTATAAATGTCACCGTAAACAAGATGCTTTATCAATCACTGTTGTATGACACTGCTTGTTCTGTCAGTCTACTGTACTCTTCACGCTCTGTCAGTATGTGTGACACATAAACTCTCCTCAACCATGTTGGAGTTTAAGACAGCAGTCTCATCACAACATTAATTAGTTACTGTGCTGCAGCTTTCCACCATATAAGATGATATTCTTCAGCAGAGTAAGTTCGTTATGTTGTTTTAGAGTTGCAGATTCTACAATTAAACCAGGAATTACTGAATGAAGATTAAATATCTTTGATGTAGAACACTGTTGCAACATTCCTCTCATTTTTTGTGGTAAGTATAAAAGGCGGGGTTAGCAGTGTGATAGTCATAAGTAGCAGTCAAACGTTTGGACACGTACTCACTGAAGAGCTTTTCTTTATTATTATTATTATTATTATTATTATTATTATTATTATTATTATTATTATTATTATTATTATTATTATTATTATATTTTTTTAATGTTTTCTTCAGTTTAAACCTATACTGAATACATCAAAATTATAAAACACTATGCACTGATTTATGTAGCAAAAGTTATTTTCCTTTTTAAAACAGTTTTGTAAACTCATCATTCTCCTGACCAGCTTCATGAGGTCATCACATGGAGATTCTTGCCATAATATGGATTACTACAGTAACTGAATGGAATTATTTGCTGTTTGCCAGCACAACCCTGACACAAGTGATGATCTCATTAAGGAAGCAAGAATTTCCACCAGTTAACCTTTGTCAAGACTAACCTGATAACTGGAAACCATCCCTGATGATGACCCTGATTAATATACTGCTAATAATTTAGAAAGCTGTTATCCAGTCAAACAGTGGCAACTTTGAAATAAAATATAACATATTGTGCTTTGTTTACCCATTTTTACCCCAATACATAAATCCATGTAAGTCGTTCCATAGGTCAAATAGTAAAAAAAAATGTTGACTGGGTTGTGTTCAAACTGGTGCTATAGTTCCTGCTGCAGTTTTTGAAAACAATATCATTCAGCAGAATGTTCAGAGTAGATTAATATCAATCTCGCCTTCTCATTGTATACTACAAATCAAGATTAGCTATCAGGTGTGTTGTGAGCAACCAATGAAATGAACAGATGCAAATATATCATGTTTAACAATTTATTTCAGTGTACAAACTTTTACAAGTATAGAAATGTCACTTACTGAGGACACAATATAATATAAGGTGTAGAGGACTGAATGAGATGCAGATGTTTGAGAAGAGTCCAGCTAGTGCAGAGGAGTAATCAGCACAGGATCATGGTCAGAAAGCAATCTGTGGTCTGTTTGCTACTCAGAGAAGGACAGTATTAACAGGAGTCTGCTTATAGAAAAGCAGAGTCCAGCATGAGCTGTTTTTTGTTGCTGTTGTTGTTGTTTTAAGTTTGGTTTCTTTATTTTTCCTTTGAAACCTTTCTTCACATTTTGGGATATTTAACACCATGTGCAGTAGCAATTCAAACAATATAACTGCAATGCAAATTATTAAAAGTGTTACTCATATTGCTCTGGAACCAATTCCATTTCTGATTCCTAGAAAGTCTGTAATATGACAAAGTGAAGTACCCCTTACAGCAACTTTATATTGAACAAATGTACACAAGTTCCTTATCACAAAGGAAAATAAACAGAACAAAACAAGAAATACAAGACACAACAACAATAACAAAGACCCACTGTAACATCCACTTCTGGTTTTATCCACCTGCCTTTAACCAGCAAACACTGCAGTACTTTATTTAGGCTTATGGCTACTATTGAAGATGCAGATGCTCTGATGTTGCTCAGCCCTGAGAGGCTCTTTGTTACATACATATGTCATATGTCTTTTTTTGTATTGCTATGGACACTGTGTTGGCTCTAAGCTTGGAAAATAGTGACAGCTGTAATGAGGTAAAGGCACCTGCAGGAACTGTTCGATGGTATGGCCTCTATAAATCTGCTGACATTTTAAGTGGATTAGTTTTGTTTGCAGGAAGTATTCGCACGATTTCACAGTAGATTGCAGCAGTCAGAAAAATTACACTCTAACATGGAAAAATACAAGTTCCTTTGATTCCCTGACATTTGTACTCAGTACATGATACAAGTATTTCAAACAATAATTCTTATCTAAAGCATTAGATTACAGCAACAACACTACCATCTTTTCTTAGACAATTTAATCACCATGAACCTGGAATTACAATGCCAACTTGCCATTCCAAGCAAATGTAAAGTTACTTATCTTACATACTATATGTCTGTAGGTTTTCACTAATGCTCTAGTGCTAGTGCTTTCACAGATAGCAGCTCTTCGGGGAAACACAGCCTCTCTTTGTTGGCTCATGACAGCAGTTGCTACAGTGCACTCTACACACCCGCAGTAGCTTCTCTGGGCTAGTCATCTTCTTTGGACATCTCCGAGGAGTCAGGCTGCTCCTCCACAAAGCAGTTCTTGAAGAAGTTGAGCACTGAGTTTAGCATGTAGTGCTGGCTCTTGACAGAGACCATATTGTGTCCTTCATCAGGGAAAATCTAAGAAGTGGGAAATAGAAAACAAAGACATTATTTACCAATAAAAAAACAACATATATTTATTGCTACAAAGTGCCACCCACATGAACAACATTAACATATAGGAGTTTTTCCTGTTTAAAAGAGCATCAGAAGAGGGTTAGATGGGTGGCGGTGGTTGAGTCACAGGACTTTCACTCAGGAGGCTGAGGTTCATGTCATGTATTGAAGCTTTTCACTGATTATTGTTTAATTTTGTGACCTACGTCTTGTTTCCACAAGTTTGGGAATGATCGTGGTTTGAGTCTAAATACACTGTTTCATAAAATGAAACACATGGTATAAGGCAAAGTTTTCGAAGTCTGAAAAGTAACAACAGTGAAGGCACCATCAAGGTCTCTTGACATTGTTCAGGTACTTTAACAGCCTTTGAAATACCCTACACATTTAAAAAAGGCACCAAATGGATCCTGAAGTAAATGTGAGACAGCTAGGGTAACTTAGGCTGTCGTCTTTTTAATGATTTGCTGCTGGTAATCTTACTGGTAATGTTTTCTCAATGTTTTCTCTGCCTTGGTGTCTGCGCCCGTGGAGACTGAGTTACAACTGGTATTCTGATTCGACATGTCCAACCATTTTGGACATCCATAAAATGAAATTTGGACAATAGGCTTTCATCAGCAGACTGAGGTTGATCAGCTGTAGTTAAAGGCACCCAAACATGGCTGCACAGACCCACATGAGGTGGCAGACCATCATAATTTTGATTGCTGTTTTACTTAGGGGAGCTGCCACTCATCATTCACAATTACAACACCTTTGTTATTCAAATTTCCACTGAGGCTGCAAACTTTCAAACTGAGGGTGCAATGCATGCTTTTCCACTTCCATAGAATGCATCCTGTATGTGGACATTTTGGATGGAGCCAAAAAGGTAGAAACTGTAGTCAACAAGCTAGTAAACCTTTAAACCATATGAGTAAGGAGGCTGCCTGTTCTAACGATAGACACAACACAAAGGTCTGCTCTTGATAAGGATATGAAATGAATGTCATTCAAAGAAGAGATGGCAGCAGTCACCTGGAGAGTGTAGTTAATATTTGATGCAGACAGCAGCTTGACCAGCTCAGCAGAATGTTGGAAATGAACAGTGGCTGAAAAAGAACAGAGGCAATTAAATTTCATCATTGCTTGACCCATCAGCCATCCAGTCAATTACACATGTACAGATTAATGAAATCAGGGGAAATACATTTTAGTACCTGGTGCACACTAGGAAAAAAGCTACAGCCCAAAAGTAGAGGAATTAAACAATAAAAAACAACAAAGAATCTAAGTTTTTAATGCACTTTGTATGTACAGCATGTTTCTGAATTTGGTAAAATACATTAAGTTAATATTTATTCATTTATAGTCTATCTGGCAATGATCTCTATTTTCCATCCACATATCTGTTTTATCATGTGTAACTTTAACCACACTCACCATCTGCTGTGCCATGGATAATAAGAAAGTTCAGTGGACCTGGTACTGTGATGTTGCTGAGAAGACTGGAAATCTGCCAGAGACAGTGAACAGTTACCCTCCACAGACAGAAACAGAAAGAGTTCTAATGACATCTAATGTTAAATCTAATTAGCCAGTAATTAATGTTAATTCCACCGACACTTGAATGGTGCCTACTCTTACATTCATAGGAACAAAGAAAGATTTTTAGGGAAAAGAAAGAAAGAAAGAAAGAAAGAGGAAAATACATCTTTAAACAGGATCTGTTGCCATTAATAAATATTCATAGAGAACAATTCCTTTCAGTTGGACCCAAAGACAGAAGTAAATGTCAGTAAGTAAAGTTGAATCTAGTAGTGGAATAGAAAAGTGACTGTGTAGGTGAGATTAAAGCTTACAGTGATAGGCTCTATTTTTGCACTGGGATTGGCACTATTCTTTTTAGAAAATAGTAAATTTTGCCATCCTGCAAAATGGATTTTTACGTTTACACAAAAATATACTGTCACTCTTCCACTATACTAGAGAACAGAGAAGTTACAACCAGTCTATCCATAAGATCTCACCCACTCCCTCTATACATCATCGTCGGTAGCCAATTGGAATAGATCATGTAGATGAAAGTCTCTCTGAGTAAAAAGCACATGACAGCCTGCTTGGTATTCACCAAACTGCATTTCAAGATCTCTCAGAGCATGAGGAAAATTATTCTCTCATCTGAAGAGTCATAATGATATTAATTGGGCTGAACTCCAAACACTATGCAGGGTTGCAGACTAACTTTTTCACCAATACCACCTTATCACAGTCAAAACACATTACGTGTTGAACATCCGGATATCAATCGACACTGCAAATTATCAATGTTCCCTAAACGGCCCACCTAGCAGTGCAATGTCTGTGGAATAGCAGGCATAGCTCACCACTTGTTAATACTATCTTTACAGTGAAGCATGGTGGTGGCAGCATTATGCTATCCAGTTGGGTCTCCATGGTGGAGGTACAAAACTAGAGGGAATGCAGGCAGACACAGAGAGGTTCTCAAAGAAAACCTGCTGGAGACTTCACATAGCCTGACTAAGATGGCTGTTCCTTTTTCATAACAGTGACTTAAAGCCAACACTGGAGAGACTTTAAGACAAGTCTCTGACTATTCTTGAGTGACAGGAAAAAATACTTATCAGTAAAATAAATCTAAAACATAATAAAGTTTGCAAAAAGTGAAGGCTTCTCCATCTTCTCAAAAGTGACTGTATGACAAATAGGTGATTGATAGATGTGAGGTTGTGTACTATGTTTACATCCAGAGAATACTATATACTGTATGGAAATTTAAATGTAAAATGGTGCGCTGAAAGTGAATGGGGACAAGAGTGCTGTGCTGTTTCAAATGATTAATTCCCGTGTGCATTTGAGTGCAGCCATGTTTCTCAGTACTGCTCAGTCAGCCTATCATTGCAACTGTTATCTGTATGAGACCTTCTATTACTAGGTTAATCCACTGGTTCACTGTCATTAATATGCATTTTTACATGATAATATGACAGAGAAGCTATCAGTCCCACAGGCAGACTTAGGGATGGAGCCATATGAATGCTGATGTCAAGGACCAGCAAAAGTTTTCTAATCACCTCTGACCAGAATGTTTCCATTTGTGTGCAAAACCAGAATTTGCAGATGTGATAGTCTATTTGATTGTCAGGGCAGATTGAGCATTTGCTCATAATGTATCATCAGTGTTGACTAGATTTTTCTATGTAAGGTCTTATAATGAATCAGCTGTAATCAACCAATACTGTTCACATTATACATGCTTCCCTTAGGCAACATTATTAGGAAGCACTGTATTAATTTCCATTGTTATGCTGACGACACTCAATTGTATTTATCTATGAAGCCAAATGAAACTAATCAGCTAGCTAGACTGCAAGATTGTCTTAAGGACATAAAGACCTGGATGACCTATAATTTCTTACTACTAAATTCAGACAAGACTGAAGTCATTGTATTTGGCCCCAAACATCTTAGAGAATTGCTTTCAAAGCATATAGTTACTCTGGATGGCATTACATTGGCCTCCAGTACTACTGTGAGGAACCTCGGTGTTATCTTTGACCAGGACATGTCCTTTAACTCGCACATAAAACAAATCTGTAGGACTTCCTTTTTCCACCTGAGAAATATTGTGAAAATCAGGAACATCCTGTCTCAGAGTGATGCAGAAAAACTAGTCCATGCATTTGTTACTTCTAGGCTTGACTACTGTAATTCCTTATTATCAGGTTGTCCCAATAGCTCTCTGAAACATCTACAGCTGATCCAAAACGCTGCAGCCAGAGTACTGACGGGAGTTAGCAAGAGAGATCATATTTCTCCTATATTGGTTTCTCTTCATTGGCTCCCTGTTAAATCTAGAATAGAATTCAAAATCCTTCTTCTGACATATAAAGCTCTTAACAACCAATCTCCATCATATCTTAAAGACCTGATAGTACCATATTACCCTAGCAGAACTCTTCGCTCTCAGACTGCAGGCTTACTTGTTGTTCCTAGAATCTCTAAAAGTAGAATGGGAGGTAGAGCCTTCAGTTATCAGGCACCTCTCCTGTGGAACCAGCTCCCAGTTTGGGTTCGGGAGGCGGACACCCTCTCTATTTTTAAGACCAGGCTTAAAACCTTCCTTTTCGACAAAGCTTATAGTTAGGGCTGACTGGGGGACCCTGACGGGGTGAGCTGGTGTTTTCATTTGCACAACTGACTTCCCCTCTTGACGTCCCTTTAGTTTGCCCCTAGTTATGCTGCTATAGGCCTAGGCTGCTGGGGAACCTCTCTTGATGCACTGAGCCCTTCTCTAACTACCTATGTATTTACTATATATACCATTATTGCAATACATTCACTCTGTTTCTTTCTGTGTCCTTTCTCCGAGTGTCCCTGGTCCCAGAGCTGGATGCTGGATGCTTCAGATGTGTGGCTGTGTTTTATGGTCCTTGTGTCCCACCCCCCACCTCTCTATCTCTACCCCTCTATCTGTATCCCTCTATCTCTACCTCTACCCCTCTATCTCTACCTTTCTACCTCTTCTGTCCCTCTCAACCCGCCCGGCCAGCAGGCAGATGGGTCCCCCCACATTAGAGCCGGGTTCTGCTCGAGGTTTTTTTCCCTGTTAAAAGGGTGTTTTCCTTGCCACTGTCGCCTTTTGGCTTGCTCTGGGGGTCAGGCATATGGGTTCTGTAAAGCGTCTCGAGACAATTTGACTGTAATTGGCGCTATATAAATAAAATTGAATTGAATTGAATTGAAAGTACAATTAGATCATATTTACTGTATTATATCCTTTTTTATTTTTTACTTGATCATACGACTGTATGTAATTACATGTAATAGATATATATTTACATCAATATATTGCAGATAATACAGGCAGTGATAAGGGATTGACTGGACATTTAATCTGTCTATATGTTCTGAACTACAAAGACATCACCAACCTTGAGGTACAGATATGTGGTGTTGTGTTTTTGGAAGGTCTTGTCACTCTCTATTGCTCTGACAGCAGTAACCTTTTCATTATCAGGAGTCTCCATATGAGCTGTTTCTGACATGCCATGCAGTGATTACCAGGGCTGCGTCAGAGGCGTAAGACATAGAATGTGACATTTTGGCTGTCATTCCTCTTCATAACCAGCAGACGTGCTTTGAAACTCCCACACAGTTACACTCAACATTTATGGCTCTGTGCTTGATGCTCGATGCACCTGCTCAAATACAATAGGCTCTGTTCTGGTCTCATTTATATGATGGACGCCATAATGAACCGCTTTACATCAGCCTAGTTTGCAAAAACTGTGTCAGACCAGAACCGTGAACTAGAGGAGTTCAAAATGCTTTTAATGCGCATATTGACAACAAAGTGTTATGTTTACTTATGTATTGTTCACTTCATGGTAAAATGGTGTTACGTCCATTTGGTCTGTCTTCTCCTCACTTTCTCCTTCCTGACTCCTGCTTCCACCTGCCCTGCATTAACTCCTTTTCCCTCACCTTTCCCTCCCTGATTTTTCCCACCCACTTCCACTTCTTTACCCATTTCTCCAGAAGTGCTGCCTGTTTTATATAAGCACCCTGTTGTCTGCTACCCTGCCACTGTCCAGCTCACTGACACTGAATCCATTGATTTTCCTGTGCTATGCTCAAGTCTTTTGTACCTTTGGACATTTTGTCTGTGTATCAGCCTGTCTACCAGCCGTGTCCTTTTGGACCACATGGTTTCAGGTAAGGTTTTTGCTTGTTCATCTGGCAATAAAATCTCTTAACTGCTCCTGCCTCTTTGGGTCCTCCTCCCCGGATGAAATTCAGCAGTTAATGTTGTTGGAGGGAAAAAAAGAAGACACAACTAAAGTGTTTACATTGCAATTTGGTCTAAGAACCTTCAAAATGCTACCAACATCCACTCGCACCCGGTATTTATGATCCTCTTTCGCTGGAGAGCCAAAGTACTTCTCAGCGAAGGCTGACCCTATATAGAGATTAAAAAGAAAACAGTTAACAGCTAGATATTGTGAGCAGGGACATCATTGCTGCTTTAATTCACTCACTGTCAGTTCATGATCACACTTCCATTTCTTTTAGCAGTACTTCTTCACTAATAGTAGACACATGCTCTTGAAGAACAATGTTGCTCCTCTATTATTGCTAGTGTTCATGAGCTTGCTTAACAAAGCTGATAGACAAAGCTTGGACCTATGTCAGCAGTGGTTGATTATGTTGAGTGTCCTTGTGATGTATGGGAAAGCCTAAAACTTCTGATGATTATTAGATTTGTGTATCTGTGTGATATGTTCGTTATTGAGTCCTCTCCGTCTTACCAAACAGCTTCCAGTTTGATATAGGAGCTACAGCAATGCCACACTTGAACACCGAGCTGTGGGAGAGGAGCAGGACTGAGGACAAGAAGCCTCCATATGCCTGGACAAAAGAGAGAAAATTATGACTTTAAAATAATGGTGGATGAAAAAATATACGTGAGTTTTATTTATTAAATACAGATTCTATGTTACCTTTCCATAAACTCCAACTCTGTTGCCATCAATATAAGGTAGTTTGACCAGGTACCTGAAAATTTAGAGTGAGTTAACAAAATTGCAAAAATGAAGTGATGACTGTCTTTTTGTCAGTGCCAAATGGCATCTTACATTTAGCTCATTTAAGGTTTTAACATAGGGCTGCACAGTGGCTTGGTGGTTAGCACTTTCACCTTGCAGCTAGAAGATTCTCGGTTCATGCCTGGCATCCCAGGTCGGGACACGGTTCACATGTTCTCCCTGTCGTTGTTGTCTGCATGCTTGGGTTTTCTCCAGGTACTCCAGCTTCCTCCCACAGTCATGCTCAGGTAACTAAATTGTCCGTAGGTGTGAATGTGAGTGGAGTGTGCTTGTTTGTCCCTATATGTAGCCCTGTGATAGACTGGTGACCTGTCCAGGGTGTCCTTTCCGTTCACACTAAGTCAGTTGGGATAGACTCCAGCCCCCGCGACCCTAATGAGGATTAAGCAGTGTATAGAAAATGGATGGATAAAAGGTTTTAACACAAATAAAGTGGTTATGTGTCAAAGGCAGTGGTGGGCCGTCAGGGCCTGCAAGGCCTTCTCTGCTGGCCTAAAAAATATCTGAAACACAGACTGATGTTAATTATATTTCGTCCATGAATACTTATTAAATAATTCCAAGTGGTCTGTCTACTTCCTTTCATAACTTTTCCCTTGGTTGTGCTGCTTCCAGACATGTATTATCATATTAAGGCATTTAACCAATCACATTTCCACCATGAATTTGTTGCCAGGCAGGGTCAAAGTCAAAGAAATCTGCCTAGAGGTCTTCACAATCAGTTCTGCGGGCCCTCCAGAAAAAAATGTGTTGATTAAACTGTTGCTTCCACCAATCAGATTTTGAGTTGGCGACACCAAGGCCCTCTAGCAGGTGTACGGTAACGTCAGCGTATTCGCACCCTTTGATTGGATAGTCAGAGAGTGTACTAGCCAAAGCTAGGAAATTGCATCTGTAGCGAGCTGCACGAACAGAAATATAGTTGTTGATTTAATAGCTGTTTTGTCAACCCACAATGGCTGAAGGAGGCGAAGAAATGGATTTGGTTGCAGATTTATTGTCAAAGCCATTTTCAAGACAGACTTTTTAAGAAAAGCTAGACATCGTTAAGAAAGGTCAGGTAATTCCGAAGCTAGCAAGAAAAAGCTTCACATATTTAATGGCATTTTTGAGTATTCAGACGTGTTCTTTTCAATACTACAGGACACAACACTGGATGTAAAGTTTTGTCTGGCTGCAGTAAAGGAGTTTTGTGGCACCGTTGAGCAAGAGAGAAGCCGATAAGAGGAACTCTGCAAGGCCATTGAACACACCGTAGACGCTCCGAGCGCATGCAGAGGTCCAGCACAAGATCCTCACGTGCACAACCACCAACTCCACGGCAGGATTCTGGACAATATTATTTGCCAGACACGTACCAGATTTCAAGACCATGAAAAACTGATGTTTGTCTCCCTCCTTGACCCCCAGAAGTGTCAGGAATTCAAGAAAAATTTCCCAAATGCAGCCTTCTCCAGCTTAACATAGAGCCACGGAACACTTTTCGATCTGTCTCGGCTAAAGACAGAATTGACTGTAATGTATGCCATGGATGATTTTGCAGGAAAATCTCCCACTGATCCAGGGGCATATCTACTGGGGTGGCATAGGGTGGCAATTGCCACCCCTAGAAGATGCCTTGCCACCCCAGCTGCCACCCCAGTTCTGAACGTTTTAATTCAAAAATATGTATATGAAAGGTTGTGGCCGGCCATAAAGAGCGATGTAATTCCGAGTGAAACTCCGATGTCCGAGTGCTTTTGAATGCACCATGTAGACGTAACATACCGTACAGTCTATGCTGCTACAGATACGAGGTGACACGCCCCCCTGAGGGGGCTGCTCTTAGACCTCACTCATGTGGATGACAGCTGGACTTCGGTGTGACAGTAAGACACTAGTTAGACTGGGTTAGACTACATGCTAATATAACTGTTCACAATGTATTAAATGCTAATAGTGTCTAAATTCACATAAAGTTTTTGCTTGCGAGACGAGCCACAGTTTCCAGTGAGTCTGGGCCTTGCTAATTTTTACTTCTGTAGCTCACTAATCTTAGAGAACGGCCACAGAAGGATGGTGGGGGATCGTCTGTGGAAGTTTTTCTTTTTTTTTTTTTGATAATTACAACCTGTGGTTCTGACAACAAACTGTAAGTCAAAAGAAATCACACATTCACTAAGACTTTACATGACATTAAAGTGTAACCAAACCTCCAGTCACACCAGGTTATCATGCACTGTTTGAAAACTACATCCTGCTTGTTTAATGCTGTTTTTTATAATTTTGGTGTCAAGATCATAATAACACTAACATGGATGTGTTTCATCATAGTACAGTCATATCATTTAGTTTACAGCTGAAAAAACGTTTACATGTTAAGTATCTCTTTAAAGGTTTAAATTGTACACATCAGATTGTATCATAGTTAATAATGAAAATTATCAAAGGAAAAAACAGTTCAGTCAGTGTGAATCTTATAGGAGACAGTAAAGAATGAAGAGGAAGGAAACCACCACCAGCTTTTCCCAGCCTAAAAGAAGAGAGGAGGAAGAGCATCCCAGAGAGGAGATGGAGGAGGAAGAGTTCAGAGAGAGAAATGAAGGCATGCAGAGCTCAGACAGAGAAAGGTAAATCAGAGACTATCTCTGGTCCAACTGGTCCACATGATATGAATATTGCTTTAGTTTAATATATCTGAGTAAGAGGTACACCTGTCGCAGTAATTACCTTTTTGGACAAATTATTATCTGATGTAGTTAGTCTTTTAATTTTAAGATGATAAGTAGATCCTTAATTCTTAGGAATATCCAAATATTGGAATTATAGAATTATTGTAAGAAATGTCTCAAATAAAGAGCATCAAAAAATAAAAGCACAAATCTAAGACAATAAATAAAATTATCTGGATTCTGACTCTGTTCTAGATGAATTAATAATGTAATCATTGTGGCAGGCTGAACATAAGCATAGATCACACAAATGCAGATTCCCAAAACAGTTCATAAGAGAGACATTGTCTAGTCTTAATCTAATTTGTTGCTAAATTTAAGAAACATTTTTAACATATCTAGCATTTGGTTTCTTCAAAGTGTATAAGGTTGACTTTATTTCATTTTAAATCTTTTTCCCTTTCTGCTAGACATATCAAATCACATATTGTGATCGACAGCTAATAAGAACAACTCATGTTTAAGACTGGCTGACAAATACAAACGATATTTACTTATTTAACATACTTAATTCATTAGTATTTGCATCAATTTGATAATGCCTGCTGGTTGGTTTCATCCAAATCCATCATTCCATTTTTGAGTAATGTTGCTAACAGACAGACAGACAAACCAATGCCAATCATCACATGACTCTACCAAGGCTCCGCCTCCTTGGCAGAGTATACATGCCACCCCCTAAAATGTATGCCACCCATTTGCCACCCTATTAATTTTCCTCTAGATCCGCCCCTGCACTGATCTCTTTGACTTCCTTCAGCAGAAAAATCTGAGTGAAAGCATGGGGCAGCTGTACACGTTTGTGTGTCTGGCGGTGACCACCCCCGTGTCCACTGCTCCTGTCCAGCGGACATTTTCAGCCCGAAAGTGAATTTAAACTCATGCCAGAAATACGACAGGGCAGGCTCGACTTTCAGCATTAGCTTCGATGGCGATAGAAAAGGACTTCTTGATGGAACTGAAGCACACAGATAATCTGTATGACAGAGTAATTGAACTCTTTTTGAGGAAAGAAGGGAGGATGGATTTGTGTACAAATGTTGCTATTTTCCTAAATAATATTGCAATTTTATGAGGTTATTATTGATGTTTTTTTTTTAATGTGTCGCAGCTGTAGTTGCTTTAGAAGGAGACTTGTGCACTCCAGGTTTGTTTCTTCAGTAAAGGCATTAATTGTGGCTACACGAGTTATCTGTCTGCGATTCAATGCTCTTTATACTGCATTTCTGCATAATAAGATGGTTTTTATAGCCATAAAATAGTTATTGTGAGGGTGGATTGATTCAGACGGGGCACCATTGAAGGACTAGGTGTGAAATGCACGGCCCTCCACTGGTCAAAGGTATAGTCCTGTTCATTTGGAAATGTCCTGCTTCAGTGGACAGTGGTTCCTAATGAGCAGAGGATATATTATGCACATGCACATGTAGGTTCAAAAACCTACAAATGACTAGAAGGACAAACTGAGAGCAAAGAGACCACCTCAATTTAGCGTAGCATACAGAAACGCAGATCGATGGAAAAAAATAATTTCACAGTCTGTTTGTACCTGAGCAATTATTGTATTGTATGCCGAGTATTGTATTATTGCAGATCCATTTTTAACAAGCAAGTATTCTTCCTGGTACTTTTTCTTTGACCATTAACAAGTATGTTAGCCCACAAAGCAATCCACAAATTCTGTCCTCACACTGAGACATATTACTATCTGGCGACACAGCTGATAGTCACACTATACAAAGACAACATGAGACTTACTAATATTATTATTATTGAAAGCCATGTTTCTTTTGTTTTGGAAAGACCACAGACTGTATTTAAAAGAGGGGTGTGGTCTCTGAATCTGATAAGTAAAACTGACGTGCAAATGACTGCATTCACTCCAACAGCCAATAGGGGGCCACTCTGGTTGCAAAAAGAAGTCTGATTGTATCAAAGTCTATAAGAAAATGATTACATTTCCCTTCATTTGCTATCTCAGTAAAGGTTTTCCTAACAAGATTATGGTCTCAGTTGCTTGTATCAAGTCTCTTTCACTACAACATGAAAGCCTTAGAAAATTTTGGTCCCATTTCCAGGAAAAGAGGCAAAAAAGCAGAGTATGTTTTAGGGCATAGCTAGCTTCTGATTGACAGGTCAGTACCACACATGCATGTATGGTTCCGTGATTCTCAGCCAAATCTGCCTTGCTTTCATGATAGCCAGATTAAAAATAAACAAGATGTCAACAGCCAGAGTGCCAAATTGGAGGCTTTAAAACATCCATCTATCCATTCATTATTTGTACACTGTTTAATCGGTGGTCATCAGTTCATCACACTTAGAGACAGACAGCTAAGCACATTCCCGCAAACAGTTTAGAATCATCAATTAACCTCAGCATGTCTTTGGACTGTGGGAGGAAGTTGGAGAACCTGTTCTCCACAGGCACACGGAGAACATGCAAACTCCATACAGAAAGATCCCAGGCTCTGACACAAAGCAGGTATCTTCTAGCGGTGAGAGTCACTGTGCTGCCCAGGCTTTAAAACAGTAGCCCACCAAAAATGAGGCTATCCTTCTCCCTTCTACCTTGCCTTGAACCTCTTTCTTTACTGAATGTACACAATAAACTGATACACACATGCAAGTGTGATGTGTGTATGCTGGCATATGCTAATTGTTTACATGTGACAGAATTTTCTACTTAGGCAAGGAACTAGAAAATGGAAACAGCATGAAAAAACTCAGTCACTAGTACTTTAGTGCAAAACTATGGAGGTCAGGCCTGTTTGATGTGTATGAAATTTACACGTCAGATCTCCAAACCAGAATCAACTGGACTATTTTAAGAAAAGGATAAAAGAAAATCTGTTGCAAGGTGATTAAAAGCAGAATCAAGTTAATGTGACAACATACTGTACTGCTGTGACCTGGTCCTGGACGTCAACAGTTCCCAGTCCCTGGTAAACCTCTTGCAGAATCCTCTGACCCTGAAGGCCGCTGCCCCGGCCGTCCAGACGGGCCACAATGACGCTGTCAGAACTGACCAGGACAGATTCCCAGCTGAGAGAGAAGCGGTCACTCACAGCCTGACCACCAGGGGCGCTGTCACTGTAGGAGGACAGTTTTGTCCAATAAGAACACCAAAGATCTGATAGCACCCAAAACAAATACAGAATAAACACAGTGGCGCATGTGGAAACATATTTAAGGGCAGTGGTTCCCAACCTTATTTGTTTGTGATGCCTTTGAAGCAAATTTTCTTAATTCCAAAGTACATTACTAGTAATTCAAAAGGTAAAAATAATTTAAAAGTAATCATCACAGAAAAGTCTGAAAAAGAAGCATGATCCTTTGATCATCTTACAGCCCCTCATGCATACCTTCTGATAAATTGTTGGTTGGGAACACATTCATAGGTTTATTTCCAATAATTAGTTGATTAGTTTTTTCATTTAACACAGTGTTGCATGAAAAATCTATTCTACAGTGTTTAAGACTATAAATGAAACAATATAACTAGTATTACAACATGCACCTTGAAATAGAAAATATATTGAAATGATATTACGTACAGGACCAGTACAAGTGGATGCTCGATTGTTTCATCCATATTTCTTGGGACAATTAATTCCAGGCGAAGTGCTGCAAAAAAGGTCAGAAGATTTCAGGAAATGAGTCTTGATTCATTTTGTTATGCAGTGCATGTGCTTTTGTCCTTCAGACAATGCCAGAGCATAGTGTACTGCATGGCCAGGTCAGTAGCTTCATCGATCATGAAAAAAGAGTAGGCAGTTCAGGGTTGGTGGAGGTAACATAGAGTCATGTTTAACAATTTTTTTAAAATGGCTTCACTTCATTTTAGCTTTAACAGTCTTTAAATGTTCTCACCGAGCTAATCAATCAAAGACACATCAAAGACTTTGTCATAAGACAAACTTGATTTACCAAAGAGGTCTTAGTAGCAAAAACCTATGTCAAACCTATGTGAGTAAATTGGAGAATGATGTGAAGTTGAAGTCGCTGAAATGAGGTGGCAGTCATGGGACTGCTGTTAGAGGCATTAACTGGATGAACCAGTGGGGCAAAGATGTCAGAGCCACACCATCAGCAGAGGATGAGTGTTCATTTGTATTATAAGAACCAACATAAAACTGCACAGAAAGCTTTTTCATTTAAGCCTTTAATCTGACACAAGTTTATGGCTACATAGCTGGTCTGGGTACCTTTTAACTAAAACAGAAAAACAGAACTATGACTTTTGCACATTTAAGAATGAGCAGTTTATTATCTAAAGTACACAGTGGTTCATGTGGGTTCATCAGCTTTTGTTGACAGGGTTCCCATCTGACTGTATTGTAGCTCTAAAGGCCATAAATATGTATCACGTTCTCTCTAATAGTGAACACAGATTAGAGAAAGGGAGCCATATGGTGAGCTGCCCCATCTAATTGAAACAATATACGGCTGCGCTTCTGATTGCAAGGCTGTTTCATAATCGCCAAACAAAGCTCTGCACCTGTTTGCTCAGTTGTTTATCCTGAAGACATGTTCTGTTCACGGGCTTGAATGTGATGGAAACTATCACTATCATTACTATCAGTGCATTTAGATGTGCTTTAGTAATCAAGTTATAGTTACTTGACTCTTTCAAATCATGTTAACAAGCAACCTGGTTTCCATAACAGGGGTAGGGAATTTCAAAAACCCTGTTGGAAAAAGAAATCTTGTGCTGTATTTTGTTGTATAAACAGGACTGGCTTTCTAATCATCTTACCACAAGTTTGAAGGTGCATGATGTATACTACTGTCATAGTGGAAGATTGATGCATTCATGCACTCAAAATAGTTCCAGTCCAACTAAAACAAAAAGTAGCTGACTTCTGCTGCTGAATAGTTCATTATCTGTGTGGATTGACTTTCTCCAGTGGTCTATTGTACAAAAATGAGTTGCAAGCACCTGTTTCATACAGAAAGCAAACGGTAGCAGAGTCATGTTTTGTCAGTGATGGGATCTTGCATGGTTCTTTGCATGACGGGATGAAAAAGGTAACTTTTTTAATTCATCTTTCATGACCACATATGGGTTGTAAGTATGGTGCTTGTTTAATGCACTGAAATGTGTCAAAAATCATCAGAAGACAATGCAAATCACAGCTTAAATGCTGCAAATTTGGAAGAATGCACTTTGGCTGGTCGATGCTAAAGGTACACTGGACACATCATGAGCACAATAAGTGGTCAACACAATGACTTGGGATTTCCACATTAAAACAGCAGCGTAACATGACAGTCTCAAAAACACATATTCGGACTTCCTGGGTTACACCATAGTAAACCTAAGCAGCCAGTCCCATCAACTTGCAGGGTGGGACCTTCTCCAGAATTGGTTTCTGGTTTGGACCGTTAATGGCTGAAATTCTTCAATTTTACACCTTCTCATTGTACAATGTACAGCAGTATAAAGCCTTGACTATACTCCCTTGCAGATGTGAAAATGGACAGCAGTGGCAAACCATGAATGCGTATCCATTGCTATTATACTACTTTTTAAGTCTGTGGAACTCTAAAGACTCCATCCCACACATGCGCGGTCGGTCATATCTTTGTATTCTATGCAGGCACTACTGCATCTGCACCATTGATCTTATAATGCAGTTCCAGTGCAAACACAAACTTTGGGCTAAATACAGATGTGTGTGGAGGGGCCTGCCTGGACTTTGGGAGATTACAACATTTATATTTGTGATAGCTCCTGTTTTATAGTGTTGAAGCAGTAGATGAAGTGGTGTGCTCGGCATGCAGACAAGTGGTCGAGATGTGGAGACTTCATAGATTCATACATTCTACAGGAGACAAGTGTAGGAGTGTAGAGTTACATCTAAACCATTTTAGGGCAGTAAGGCATTATTTTGATGGAAAAACTCCTAAATATATAACTGTGATACAAAGGGATAATCTTTTAGGGATTTAATCAATGGAAGGACTCTGAGAAAATACAAATTAGAAAGTCCAGTATGAGTAATATATCAATACACTTGAAGACATATGCCAAGACATTGCCAGTCACGTTGCAGCAATGTATAGTAAAGTGAGGTAAGAATTTACAACTCTGGAAAGATATCACAGTGCAACAATTTTATCTTCTGTGGCAGTGCTTGTGAGTTTAAATTGTACTGAAAGTAACCTTAATATTCCACATGGTCCGACTGCTTGCATGCATGTGATGACTGAATTTGAAACTAAAGTTGCTTCTTCATGCCCATTTACTCAATAACTGATAAAGGAGTGATTGAGTGGAAGTGAGGAGTGAAGATCAAGCATCTTGGTTGTTTGCTGTAAATGAGGTAATGATGATCATACTGACAGTGCTCAGGGGTAAGATAGAGGACAACCAATCATGATCACAAACCATATTAAAAAACCATTAAGGATGGTTGTAATGTCTTACCAAAGTTGTTGATCAGTACAGTTCTTCTTTCCCACTTGGGTAGTGTCCTGTTTATCAGTGCATGTCTTAATTCTGTGTTTGTTTCCAGAGTCTTGTGCTCTGCTGGATGACAGGACAAGAACAATTATTTCTCATTAGAAGAAGCAACAAATATAGCCTGTACTTCAATATGACATGTGGCCTCTAAGTAGTGGGAACTAAAACAGAGAGCTTCAAGAAAGCCTCTCAAAGTTCCACTGATATTTATAAATACACTAATGACTCAAAATCCAGCTCTTTATCAATTGTGTGTTGTGTGACTTGCTTCATATGTTTTGATGTGTTTGGTGCTTTTTAAAAATGACTTAATATTGCTGCTTATTCTATATTTATGTGTTAACAGATAGCATTTCCCATATGTCATAGACATTCACAAGTCCAAGTTGGTAAACCACAGGAATAGGGGACAAAATGGAGAAAAAAAATGTAGATATACAAGTTGGTCCCAAGATGTCAATTCAATCCAATTCAATTTTATTTATATAGCCCCACTTCACAACATATGTCATCCCATAGCACTTCATATTTTTAAACAAAGAGCAAAGAATCCAACAATCCAAAGATGCCTTTGGATTCTCTGAGTGAGCAGTTGCCAACAGTGGGAAGGAACCAAAAAAATCCCTAAAACAGGGATAGAAAAAAACCATCCAACAGAACCAGGCTCAGGGAAGGCTGTCATCTGCCTCGACCAGCTAGGGTGAGAGTGGAGATGAGGGGGCGGCAATAGCAGGATAGTGGATGGAAAACAATACAATACAATGTCATACTGGTCATCTCCTTTCATGGGAGCAGAAGTTTTTCTTTAGTGCTTCCAAAGTGACCATTGTTATAATCACAAAGGATTCAAGTGCTGTAATGTCCTGGATGCTGATTTGACTGAGAATAAAGAAAGTAAATTCCAGGAACATGTTTAAATTTGTCAAAAATCTGTTGAAAAAAACAAATAATGCATTGAGCTAAAGCACATAGTGGAACAAAGGTTAGTTCAGGCAGGGTGTCACTTGGGCCATAGTTGCCTGTTAAGTCATCATATGTATGAGCCATCAAATCACCGAAACCCAGAACTGAGATCCTCTGACTGCCACCTAAGGAAATTTACTTTGGTCACTTTCTTTATTGTTAAATTTGAAGGACAGTTACTATATTTAATATTGTAATGTAAATCACAAAATAATGTGATTCAGAAGCTATCCAAGTAATGAGTTAATGGAACAGTGGCTAGGCCAAACATGATGTTAACTCTAGTCAAGAAATCACCTCGATTGGCCAAATAGTAAACTGTGCAGTATATAAAGATGTGACATGATAAAATGAATCACCATCTGTCAATCTGCAATGACTGTGGGAGGAAGATTATGGCTTATCTGCTGCAGAGTCCCCAGACACTGCTCTGAGTGCCTCTGATGTACACTCAACATCATCTTAAGCACTTAACACTAAACCTAATGCATCTTCATGTATATTTTTGCAGACTTACTTCAACCTCTGTTGTTGAATGTTGGCTTAAGGATTTAATCTCAGCAATTTAAACATAATTTGATCGATTAATGCACTTTTCTGATGCTGAAGGAACACTCACAATAAAAAAAACAATCTGTGCTTCCATCGAAATATAACATATGAATATACCTGATGCAAGTGACTGAAAGAGTGTAAAAAGAAGATAGGCTCAAGTTTATCAGTGGCAGACAACTCACCATTCATGTCATTGAGTTTGTGAAGAGTAGTTTGGGGTATTCCGGGGCCTGGGGAGAAATGAAAGTTTAGGTCAATACATATAACTTTAATTGACATTTTATACTCCCTTTATCATATTTTACATTAGGATAATAAACTTTAAGAGATTAAAAATAAAAAAGCAAGTAAGTACAACAACATAAAGATTGAGAGAATACTACTTCATGTACACACACACTACCAGTCAAAAGTTTTAAAGTGCCCCACTTTTTCCGTTTTTTTAATTGAAATTCGAGTAGTTCAAGTCCAATGAATAGCTTGAAATGGTACAAAGGTAAGTGGTGAACTGCCAGAGGTTAAAAAAAGTATGGTTACCCAAAGCTGAAAAATAATATACATTTCAGAATTATACAAAAAGGCCTTTTTCAGGGAACAAGAAATGGGTTAACAACTTAAAGCTCTTCTTCAGCAGTGGAGGTTGATCAAGCCTTGAAAGTTGGTGCTACTGATTCCAACAGGTGTCCAAACTTTTCTTGATTACTTCCAACTCCCTCTGTCTGTATAAAAGTAGTGTTGGGACCTTAAGGCATACGGTCAAGGCTAATGGTAACATAAGCAACATGCAAAGCATTTTTTTTATTATTATTTTTTTAATGACAGTGGGGTAACATTGCCACCAAAAGTAAAGACAGTCCACTGAGCTGCTAGGAGTTCATGAAGACTCTCATATTTACTCTTGCAGTCAACAGCAGAACATTTGGTGTGTTTCGCTGATAGCGGAGACATTTTAGAATTATCAGAAGCAGCTCTAGCGAGGAAACAAAAGTACAGACTATGAGGCAGATACTCATAATTTAAGAGGGTGGATCTGTTGATGAGCTGGTAGGTGACGCCACAATGAGCTGCAAAACTGAATGATTTGCTCCGACACACTATTTTTCATTGATAGAGAAAAGAAAGAAGGTCTTTTCTCACATTTTGTGGTCTCTAGACCACACTGGGGGTATTAAATTGTGTTTAAAATTTGTTTTTCTAAATGTGCATTTTGCATGTCACCTATCCAATTGAACAAAACTTAGCTCCGATAATTACTACATAATAGCACTTCCTTCTAGAGCCTGAATGGCATGTAGAACAACAGTAAACCGAGCAGTAAAGCTGTAAAAATGCAGCTCCTCGGATGACACTGTTAATGAAGCATTCAGCTGCGATGTTCCAGCTAGAGGTGTTACCTCTGCAGTTAAGAAGAACATATTGATAGTTGGGGCTGAGGACAGCATCGAAGTAGGTGCACTTTGGTTTGAAAAGGGAGCAGGTCAGGCATTCTTTCAGAAATGGATCCACAGTGGAGACCCTGTTTGGGAGGAGAACAACAAAGCTTTGTGAGGACAAAGGAAGTCAATTTCACAGGACTTGAAACTGTTGAGTCACAACCAGTCTGGTTTTAGCTGAAAACAAAATACAAAACAAGTCTGTCAAAATAAAATGTAGCATTTGACGCATGTGAGCATGCCAGGTTATCTGATAAACTGGGCTTTTATCTACCTAGTTTAACGTGTATGTTCAATTTGCACATAATTCAAATATAGAATAAAAGCACCACTTAAAAATACAGACAAAAACATCCATTCTGAGTGGAGACTGCAACCTTTGACTTTTAATTTATTTATGTAAGAAATGCCATTCTCCCAGCATGTTTTTCCATCTACTAGCATTTTCTTTTGTAGATTTTATTAAAATTTGGCAAATCTTTTTTTTATTTATTTAATTTTTATTATTGACTTTAGATGCAAACTTGATTATAAAGCTCCATGTCTCTGATTCTAAAGAAATAGACTGATGCTAAAAAATATGATGAGAGAATCAGTATCGCACTCTATTCTGTACAGTAGATAGACATCATCAGGTACTTTATCAGGAGCATCACACTAACACTGTGTAGTATCAGAGTATCAGAAGATGATCATTTGTGATCATACAGGGACGCATGAACGATGCTCAGCTTCACATTTCTGTTGTTAGCTGACAGAAACGGAACCTGACATGCTCTCCTGCTGCTGTAGCCTCGAGGTTGTATGATTTGTTCATTCTGAACCGTTGTCTGCTCAGCACAGTTGTAAAGAGTGCTTATCTGAGTTAGTGTAGGCTTCTGTCTGCTCCAGCCAGTCTGGCCTCTGACCTCCCTCATCTGCAAGGCGCTGCGGTCCACAGAACTGCCCCTCACTGAATGTGCTGTTTTTTGTTGTTTTTTGTAGAGAGAAAACTCTGCCAACTGTCAGCAGTTTCAGAAATACTCAAAACAGCCCATCTGCCATCAGCACTCATGCCGTGGTGACTGAGATCATTATTTTTTTTCATTCCAATGTTTAATGTGACCATTAACTGAAATAGGACTGTATGGATTGTGTTGCTGCCACAGGATTGACCAGATAATTGCATGAAAAAAAATGATAAAAATACTCTTACTTTATAGTATACTTTTTACAGGTGTTCCTAAAAAGTATAAATCTAGCTGTATAAATCTACAGGCAGCAGATGTTTAGTTTAGGATGGTTTCGCCTTGTTTAACCTTTGTCTGTCCAAATCTAATAATGGTCATGGTTTGTTTGACCCATACGCACATACACACAAAAAAAAAGTCCTGGTTTAACAAAGAGTTTTGAGCCACACTAATTCTTAGCTGGCTGCACGAGATTGTGAAGGTTTTCTATGAAAACAAATCAAATGCAACATGTACCTTGTGAGCTCTAGAGCTGGTTGAGGCAGAACTACTCCAATCTCCACGCTAAGCTAAGCTAGCCAGTTGCAGCCTGCAGAATTATATTATAGTGCCATAGACATGACAAATTGTCAGTCTTATCATCTAAAGCTTGACAAGAAAGTGATTAAGGGTGTTTCTACAATATCAAACTTTCCCTGAATGAATGAAGGTGCCTACTTTGATATTTAATTGAAACTGATAGAGTACCTGTACAAATGTCTCTTGGTTGAGCCTTCCTCTGTACTCAGGAAATAACTGTAAAAAAGATAAATTTAATCTGTTATTCATTGGCTCACATTATGTTGTACTTTAGGTGTCAGTATCGAATGCTTACAGTGAGTTTGTGCTCTCATCGTAGGCTAGAATTTGAGAGACTTCCCAACTTCCTGAGGTCAGGTGCCGGAGGGTGACCTCTTGATCCTCAGACTGTGAATCACAAGACAAAACACAGCACGGCAGAGAATGGAAACCATGTTAGCATGACCTCACATGCCCTCTATGGCCTTAGGGGTGTCCACTTGTGTTTCTTTTCTACCTAGCCCTGGCTTTCACCCTTAAACTTTAGCTCCTTATTAGCTGTGCAGAAACATGAATTAATCTAGTGCAGTGCATCTGCTGTGCAACACTCTCCTTCATTTATTTAAGTAAATGTATTCCTAATTCTCTGGTGTTTCAGGAAATGGAGTTAGGATGTAATTTAAAGTGACGAAACTTCAAATGGAATCGTACAAGCTGTGTGAATAATTGGAAGGCCTTTTCCTGTAGGCAAGACAGATAAGGGAACAAAAAGAAAAAGCACACAGATACATGAAGTTTCATTCAAACAGTGGAAACACCTCACTAAATGCATTCATTTTACTAAAAGTTTATGAGAGTTTTACTTGGTTGGAGATCATAGTGATGTGGTTGAATGTCCCACGGTCACTGTGTTTTAAGGGCATGGTGATGAACAGTGTTGTGTAGTCCCTGGAAAACACTGGTTCCTCATTCTGGAAAGAGAGACAAATAGAAAACATACACACACTGCTAGAAATAGCTGCTGTCATGTAGAGCAAAACACTAAAAGACTTGCTTATAAAATTAATTTTTGCCTGTAATTCAAAATTTAAGTTAAGCCGACAGGTTGTTTTCTAAAATGAATAGTTTGCAACAATCAACCTTTTCAGATGCATGTTTATACACTGTTTTTTTTGTTGTTGTTTTTTTTTTTTTTACTGCCACCAAAGGCCCATATCTGAAATAGGCCTATATAACAAGCATGCCTTTATTTGTAATTTCTTCTGATTTATTAGTAAAAGGACCATGCTGTTGTGAGTTTCTCTTCTCTAATAGTAATAAGGTTTTTATTCATTAATCACTTCTGCTTTGCCTTTTTTGGATCTCTGTTGATCTACCATTAAAGAAATTCGAAACTTACTCCACAGTGAATCCTCTCAGCAGATCAGAGTGTGTAGTTATTTCCTTTCCTGTTCAGATTTTGACTGAAACAGCTACAGCATATGATTGATCAATAGAAGGTAATAATGACCAAAACGTGTAAGCAATTGGAAACACTGAAAAAAATATGTTTTTGTTCAAAAGAAAATGGGCAGTATATTGACTTTTAATGGTTTAGAACCCACTAAAGGTCACAGTGAGAATTGTTTGAGGACTACTTTTGACATCTAAAAATAAATTTTTCAGTGCATTGCATTTTTTTGTGATATGCTGAATAGTTTAATATTTAACCCTCCTGTTCTGTTCATTTCTCAGGAATAGCAATAATGTCATGGGTCAATTTGACCAGGGGGATGTTTATTGTCCAGAAGTGTCAGAAACCAAAAAATCCCAATAAACATTGTTTATATGTCATTGCTAACTCCATTACTAACCATTTCCATCAATATTTAGTGCAATGATGTTCTTTACCTCAAACAGATCATGGTTCAAAGGGCATAACTCACTCTCTTTTTTTAATAAAAAATGCATGTTTAAACTTTTTTAAAAAAAAAAATCTACATTGGAATGGTGTGCATATAAAATACAATAGTTTTTGATCGATTTTTTTTTAAATTTCATTTTACATTTTTTTTCGTTTTATGGAGTGATGTTGATAAATCAACACGAGACACCTCTTTTGTTTAAGGTCAAATTGACCTGCTGACTTAAAAATCAAGACAAATGAGTCATGAAGATTTGTCTCTAGAGACATTGTGAGACAAAATATAGTGTCTGCATCCCACAGACTGGCTGCTGATTCATCTTTGACTTATAGGCCCCAACCAGGATGAGCAACATGCATGTAAAGGCATTTTATCCAGCTCCTTTCACTTCTCCCCCAGAACATACCTTCCTTATACATTAGTCATTTCAAGAATAATTTTCTGCATTAAGTTGGGCATGGGGGCTGCACAGTGGCTCGGTGGATAGCACTGTCGCCTCACTGCTAGAAAGTCCTGAACAAAGAACCAGGCTTAGATTTGTGTTGATACCAATGAGTTAAAAAATGCCTCGATGCTGATCTTTCAGGATATCCCTAATATAAACAGTTAGTGTGTTGGCCCAGTTATAATACACTGGCAGTTTAGAGAAAGCCTCTGCAGAATGGAGAGATGAAGGAGATGTGTTTACTGCTCGTGTTGCATTTTCAAAGGTTGATCTCTGACAGTATCCAGCTGCTGGCTGTGAGCGGCTGCAGCTCTGCCTGCTGCGATGGTGAAGCTGTGGCTGGATGTGGTTACTGTTCAGACTTTGGCTACTGCTGTGGTTCAGTTTTGGTTCAGTCCAGCTATTACGATTTGAACTTGAACTCTCAACCAGCTAAACTGTCACTGCACACGCTCTGCCACTGTGTGCAGTCAATGTTATAGCCATTAAACTCACATATGTCACAGCCATAATGTGTAACACTGCCTAGAGTCACAGCTGTAGTTGCACTGATTCTTTCTGGAGGCAGAAATGTATGAGCTGCACTATGATGCAGTGTCATGCAACCTATAGACTGCTGCTGGTTGTGACTACAGAGAACCCTCAGCTGTGGCTGCTCAGATACTATACCACTGTATTAGGTAAAATAAATAAATGAATAAATAAATAAAACTAGAGGAGCAGGCTAAGCTCTCTCACTGACTGCTGCTGTGACACTATATGAATAGAGCCTTAGGATGACAGCTGTCATTGTGGCTGTAGCTATTTTCTACTGTTATAGCTGAACAATGACTATATATCCAACCACAGTTTCACCATCATACTTATGCTGAGCCTTTGCAGCTGTGCTCAAAACCATCAGCTGGATATTGTCAAAGATCAGCCTTTTAAACGAGTAATGAGCAATAAATTCATCAGTGTCACCTCTCCTTTCTGTGTCGCCATACTGTTCCTCAAAACTTGTAGTGTGTTGCACATGGCAAAAGAACCAACTTTAATGAACTGCTTCAGTTGGTAACAGGCAACTGAATTAATCCAGATTAAGTTAACAAGGAATATCGGTGCCACTGGTTTAAGTTAGGAGGAATTAAATCATTTGATTATCTGGAATGAACAGTTTGATAAATTTAATACAATTTTAACCTTTTAATTTGTTCAGCTGAAGTATTTTCCTGTCCCAGATGCAAAACATCAAACATGATTTTGTCATTGAACTTACATTTTTTCCCCCCTTTCCTTACTGTGTAATTGTAATGTAATGTTGCAGGAGAAAATAAATAAGTAAATACAGGTGTTTGTCAGATGCACAAATTTAAAGGAGAAAACCCAATATTCACATTTTTACCAGTTAGCACACCATTTTAAGATTCCTGGATTAGTGTCCCGGCCTGCCCAGGATCTTTCTTCATGGAGTTTGCATGTTCTCCCTGTGCATGCGCAGGTTTTCTTCAGGTTCTCTGGCTTCCTCCCACAGTCCAAAAACATGCTGAGCTTAAATGGTGATTCTAAATTGTCTGTAGGTGTAGCCTTGTGATAGACTGGCGACCTGTCCAGGGTGTCTCCTGCCTTCACCCTAAGTCAGCTGGGATAAACGCCAGCCTCCCCTCAACCCCAATGTGGATAATAATCATTCAACGTAACAAAAAAAAAGAAAGAAAAATTCTTGCCATGACCCTTGCAGGCTCCATAGTTTGGTGTCACCCTGTTGTTGTACAAATGAAAACGATGTTGTGGAAAGATGGATGTTATTTAGGATTCTGCTATTATTTCAACTCAGTCATTATTTTACAACTCAGTATTTATTTACTATTATTATTAGTTGTTAGCCTTTTTGTTTGTTTATTTGTTTATTTTTTGCAGGGGCAGCGGAGAGAAACGTGTAATGTGAGGAGAAAGAGCAGGGGTATGACATGCAGTCAGTCAGACTCACTGCCCAGAGCGTAGGACCTTCATCACTTGGCTATGAAGTCATGTGATGAAGCCGCTGATTAAAAATAATTGAGGCAATAAATGACAAAGAAAAACAAAGCACTCACCTGGCGATCAAGCCACTTCTCTGATGTCATCACATGTTTCTGAAGGGGACAGATCAAGTCAGGCCATAACACCTCCTTCTACTTACTGTAGCTTTCTGAAGATTAAAGAATGATCATGATAACTTTCTTACCTTCATGCAGTCACCTGTTGTGGCATCACACAATGAAAGAACTGACATGTTTTGAGCTCGATTCACCCAACGCACGCTCAGCCTCTCCTGTGTCACCCATTTCACCATGGTGATGTAGAACTCACTATGGGAGAAAGAGATGGATATGAGTGAGCCCGTAAATAACCTGGATAAATGATGTAGTCGTCATCTAAAATTGGCTTTAGTCATACCTCTTTTCAAAACTGTCAGGAGGTCTCAGTTCAGTGGTGAGGGAGCTGCCATCCAGAGTGACCACATAGAGTCTGACAGTGGGGTTGATTTGGCCCATCTGAAGGGAAAACAGTATTAATGTGCAATTACATTCACAGGCTAAATCGGATCCGATGTAATATCCACGCTGCACTGCATGCACTGCAGGGGTATCAGTAGGCATTGTTCAACACGCGGCACTTGTTTTCTATTTTTATTTGCTTTCATTGTGAACAGTGCTGGTACGATTTTAACAGAACATAATGAGAATATGAAAAAGGCAGACAACAATCTGTGTTGCTGTATACTGCACAGCTCCTGGGGCACGTCACTTGTTTTTTCTTTGCTAAGCCTCTCGCAAAAATAGTGCTCATTAGTCTACATGACAAGGGAAATCTCACAAATACAAAGCAACCTTTCACAAAGATGACAGTATCTACTCCGCACTTTTGCTCTGTTATTTTTATTTGTTATTATTCATGTCTTCTTCAATCCTTCACTACTACTCTGCTCTTGTGGAGACAAGAAGCTTCTTAGAACAACTACTCTGTTCTGCTGATGCCATTTGCCACATGTGACATGACAGGGCAATGATTTGATGGTTCAAACTCATTTGAAACCTGCTAATACTGGTGCTAAATGAGGAATAAGTGAGTAATTATTCTTTTCTGCTTTCTGACATAATACCGCTAACCCTGCTATTATGTTCGGAGCAAATTTGACCAGTTTTTGAGTTTAGAAGTGTAAAACATTACTTTGTTTTTGTTGATCAAAACAAGCTTCATTAAATCTTCAATGATGCCTTACTAAATAACACATTTTGATCATTTTTATTTATTTATTTTGACCCAGTAGTAATTATGGACTGTTTTTAAGCATTTGCATGTAAATGTTGCTAAGCCAGTATCCATAGCAAAAATGACAAAACAAAAACAATCAAGTCCCGTAATAGGGAATATAATAGTATTGTGTAATAATATTACATTTATGTTTCATGCCAAGAAATCCTATTGACTAACTTCAATTGTGTTGTGGTATGCTGCAAATATGAGCCACCTCGTGTACTGACTGATAACCACGGTATAGATAACTGTTAACATCAGGTCTCCTGCCATGTACTGCAACTTGTTAAATTAAGAATTTATCAAAGAATATCAATGAAAATATATTAATTTCCAAGTAGCATTGCAAAGATACAATATCTGGATCCAAACTGTTACCATAGAAGCACCCCAAAATCCCTTTTAGATGAACACCAACACAGAAATGAAAACTCTGTTTCTTAATAATTTCATTAGAGAAATGTTCAGTGCTCTAACTTAAATTAAATCTGTAATTCAAGAAGTAACATCTTTGTTATGTGAGGTTTCATCGATTAATATGATTAGAAAGCGGTTAAATTAATTGAAAATAAGCTATAGAGGGATGTCATAGGTTTAAATATGATACAGCAAAGAAATACAACACTTCAGAATGCACTTCCTGGCCAACTAAAGTAAATCAGTTAACCAGTAATATAATATGGTTTAGTCCAACTGACCGAGCAGACAACACTGGCCTTTCAGACAGTGTTTATTTACATGTTGGTAGATGTGAAAAAATAAGCTACATTTTAATAAACCACAGACATAACTGATTTAAGTTTTTGTTGATTGGTCTTTGGGCTGCACAGTGGTGTAGTGGTTAGCACTTTCACCTTGCAGCTAGAAGATCCCTGGTTCACGTCCCAGCCTTCCTGGGATCTTTCTGCATGGAGTTTGCATGTTCTCCCTGTGCATGCATGGATTTCGTCCGGGTACTCCGGCTTCCTCCCACAGTCCAAAAACATGCTGAGCTGAATTGGTAACTCTAAACTGTCCGTAGGAATGAATGTGAGTGCGATTGTTTATCTGTACATGTAGCCCTGTGAGTGTCTCCTGCCTGCAGTCAACCGGAATAGGCTCCACCCCCCAGCAACCCGAATTTGGATTAAGCATGTATAGATGATGGATAGAAGGATGATTGGTCTTTTCTTAAAAAATATTCAAGTTGTTTCTAGTGGTATTGCTCTAATGCTGGCAATGTTGGTTGCTCTGTTGGTCAGTGTGTTCATCAACTATGAGACAGAATACAGTCAGATTTGGTTGTTCCACTCAGGATGAATTCAGAAAATTTGTTTGTGGCCAGATAAACAGTTAATTTGCTAATTAACAAATGTTGTATGCTACCATGCATGAAGTGGTAAGCATGGTAGGCCAAACATTACACTCTACAAAATGGCATGCTGCCATTCCCATTGTGTGCCTGTTCACATTTCCCTCAAAGAACCACTGTTGCCTAAGTACAACCTTGCACTTCTGCTAGTACAGCTTTATACTCTTATGACATGTCTGTACTGAGTGTTTTTCAGAAGCAGTTTTTTGTTGTCCAATTCATGTACATCTGACGAAACTAATACGCACACATGCTGCAACCATCCAGCTGTCCCACAGGCTGTGTAACAGCTTGCGTTTCACTCATGCTTTACCAGGGGCAGGTTGGCAACAAAAAGCAGCCCAGGAATTTGCTGTTAAGGGGCCCTACTTTGATACACCAAATTCAAACTGACACATGTTTGTCGATCAGTGAATCCTTAATTTAAAAGAAAACCTACAATGTGCTTATTTGTATTTGTTTGTGTTAGACTAAAACTTAAAATGCGAAAGCTAATATTCTATGGTTTTCTTCCTGATGTTTGTCCACTGAAAGGAAAGTTGAATTACTGTTGTGGTCACTGACACCTCATTTGACTTGATAGCCCGTTTCTTGTGGTGCAACAAGAAATAACTTTAATGAAGTCTAACCTGATCATATGAATGATGTACTGTGCTCTGTCTTACTTTACAACATTCAGTAACTGACCTCTAGTTGGATCTGTGCTGCTCTTTCCTCCTCCATCTTCTGTCTTTCTTGTTTAGAGCCATGTACACTTGTTCACTTAGATTTTAGTCTTAAACTAATTTACTCTTTGGCTGTATATAGTTTATAATTTGAAAAAGAACTGATGAGAAGTCAAGAAGAAATTAATCAAATTTCCATGCTGACTTTAATCACCTTATAGCTGCACAACAGGGATCACTTGGATTCATTTCTCTGTATAATACACTCTTGTAGGGTCTTTACATTTCTATTTGAAGTGTCTTGAGATGACTTTTGTTATGAATAAGCAATATTTGAATAAAACTGAATGATTGAATTGAATAGCTCATTTGGCTGATTTACAGCACAGAGCATGTGATCTGCTCCCTGCTCAGTCCTCTCTAGTGATTCTGCCTCTTCACCTCTGTCTTCATCATCACCTGCAGACTGTTTAAGTCCCATATATCTTAACACACTTTGAGGCATCAGCCAGGAAAGCTTTTCTTTTTGTTTGGTACCTTCTCTGCAGTGCAGGATTGATCTTTAAACTATTTAATGATATTTAATGAACATTTGGGTTGTTAGGGTTACTGGTACCCGCTGTTGCAGATATCACCAACTATAATGCTGCAGCTAAGATGGCTTATTGAATCTCTACCCATGCAGGCTAATAACACTGGGAAAAATAGCAGCCCTAACAAGACCATCCCACAGGAAAAATTCTAACTTCCAGATTGCCAGTCCATGCTTCGCTCACTTACAGCCATAAACACAATCCAAAGTATAACCTGTGATTGTGCATTGGGTTCTGAGTGCTTCTAAAACAACAGTGACCTACAACTCAATAGTACACCTCCACTGTGCATCTGTAGGTCATGGCTTCGGTCTTTGGTATTCACATATACCTGTATTGGTGATGACCATAGAAAAGCCTGTATGGGCCATTCTGCAGTGTGCCACAGTTTGTCCACAACTGGTTAAAAATGTCAACAATTCCATCCATCCATTATCTATACACCTAACCTCCCGCAATCCTCATTAGGGTTGCAGTCTATCCCAGCTGACTTAGGGTGAAGGCAGCGGACACCATGGACAGGTCACCAGTCTATCACAGGGCTACATATAGAGACAAATACTCACACTCACATTCACACCTACGGACAATTTAGAGTTACCAATTAACCTGAGCATGTTTTTGGACTGTGGGAGGAAGCTGGAGTACCTGGAGAAAGCCCATGCATGCTGCACTGGGAGAACATGCAAACTCCATGCAGAATGATCCCAGGAAGGCCACAACACGAACTGGGATCTTCTAGCTGCAAGGCAAAAGTGCTAACCACAAGTCACTGAGCAGCCCAGTGTCAACTGTAACTAGAAAAGCACTCAGAGAGCGCAGTATTCCGCCAAGGCTGCTCATTCCTTGTATCATTTCTGACTGATAAGTCCCAATAAGTCCACAGCGGTCCATTTGTAGTAAGATCACAATCACATGATCATCAGCAGGCAGCTGAGGTAGTGTTCACTTGTAGTCATAGTTACAGTGCCACTATCTCACAAGGATACAGAAACCTTGAACAAATCTGTGGATCCAGACTATAAGCCGCAACACTGCATCACTCATTTCTGACATTCCTTGAAAATTTCATCTAAATCTGTTGATTCATTTTTGAGTAATGTTGCTAACAGACAAACAGACAAACCAACACTAATCATCACATAACTCCGCCGCGTTCTTTGGCGGAGTAATTAAGCAATTTCTTGAAAGCATGTGATACTTAGTAGCATATAGGGTGTGCTTTCAACTATGTATTGATTCACAGAGGAGATAACCACACTTATACCCAAGAGATGGGAGGTGTAACTGTCAGACTGCTGTGCAACACCAGTGTTCTCATAACCAAATGGAATGAGAAGGCAATTGAATCTCTGTTTCATTCTGTCCCACACTATTACAGCCCTGACCTCACTCAAGGATTTAGGTGACAGAATCTCTCTGTGTGTATATATAATTTTTATACATTGTATGGGCAAGGCTAAGATGAAACACAGAGCTTCATTAATTAGAATGGTTTCGATGAACCGCCATCCACCCATCTACTGTCTGGTCTGAACCAACAAATGAGGTTGGCTTTCTCCTCATGACCCTCATTCGGCCAGTTTTCCATAACCCATCTCGCATCTATGAGGCATTTGATATGCTAAGCATCCACATCAAGGGGGGGGTGGGGGGTGGGGGGGTACGTTAACTTGCCTTACAAAAGCATATCACACTCCTTTCCCTCCCATCTTTACAGGCATCCCTCTTCAAAGTGAGCAAGGCAACGTTAACATGAATTAAACAAGAAAAGGATTCACTAACCTTCATGGATAAGCTTAAGCAGAGAGCCTGCGGTTGTATTATTCATAACTCTGGTTTGATACAATGAAACTGCGATAAAAGGAGGTATGTCCTCTTTCAGGTTATAGTCGAGTCAGGTTCATGTACAGTATCAAGTATGCGAAAGGTTTTTGTCTTGAAAGTGATGTCATAAGAAGTGGCGAAAAAAGTCTCACCAACAGCATGTTAATATGCAACATCAGGCAGTTCTGTACTATGTGAACACCTTTAATTAGGGGTTCATTTGAACTGTAGAAATAAAGACATCATGTGTTCTCACCTTTGGGTAAGGATACTCTTTCCCTCTGGGGTAGAGGGAGCCAGTGAAGCGGGGTAGGACCATGGTGGGGACCAGAGAGTCATTGATGGTGAGGTAGGCCAGTCTGGAGCCGTCGGTTGACCACCAGTGGGCCACCTCACTGTGCAACACCTCCTCTGGAAAACCCAAGACAGGAGACAAATCAGACAGTAAGTGCATTAACGTGCTAATTTTAACTGACTGATTTATAAGAAACCGAACATACTAAATATAAATTTTTACACTTACATTATTAATAGGAAATTAAAATGCTAATGTGACATTTAAAAACGATGCACCATGGTTTTACTGTATAAAATTAAAGCATTACTTGTACTATAGCATATTTATTGTAACAAATTCAAATACAAGAAAAGCATTCAGAGATGTTGTATGATTTCCAAAGGATGAAATCTTTAAACAATTCGTGGTCTGGTCGATTTGTAGTAGGATCGCAATCATGCAATCGTCAGCAGGCAGCTGAGGTAGTGTTCACTTGTAGTCATAGTTACAGTGACACCATTCCACTATCTCGCAATGATACAGAAATCTTTAACAAATCCGTGCATCCAAGCTATAAGCCGCATCACTACCAAAACCTAATCACTTGGTCCTTGTGTCATTTCTGACCCTCCCTGAAAATTTCATCCAAATCCGTTTGTCCATTTTTGAGTAATGTTACACATGGACAGATAAACAGATGAACAGACAAACGTACGCTGATCGTCACATAACTCCGCTGCTTTCCTTGGTGGAGTAATAACATCCACAAAGGTAAGAAAGTTTTATTAACAATTCTTTTGACCACTGTAAGGATGTCTAGTGTCAACAGAAAAAAAACTACTTTTCATGTGCTTAGTTTAAGACACTAAGCTGTGGGTTCATCATTTGAGGTTTGTAAATAATTAGGAAACAACCATTTTTAGTGATGTGATATGAAAAATAATACAGAGGTTCAGAATCTTGTGAAATTATTTTCCTTCAACGTTGCTCTCACAAAGCATTACAATTTGCAGTGTGTCATTTAAGGACATTTTTACTCAGGTTTTCTTTGTTCCCATCTACACACAGGCTCCTCCATCTTACTTGTGAGTACTTGTGTGCGTAAACATGTTTGTTTCTGGGGTTTTAAAAATGCATCTACGCTTCTGATTATGGATGTAAAAAGGAGAGCTAGATAATGGAATCAAAGAGGGGAGGTTTTTCATGAAACTTCATGGAATAAAAATTCACCAGTCAGTAAAAACTGATCTTGTTTGCAGTTGAAAGCGTCCAGAGGGCTGCGCTGTGGGGAGAGATTAGTGGGTTAGCAGATATGTGGAGTATGAAGTCAGAGTTTTTGGTGTCACAAAGGTGAATCTCCATGATAACTGATACTATGGAGCTAACCTGATCCAGAGCAGGTTATGATGAACTTCTGATTTAAATTGGCTAGAAGAAGCCTCTCTCTTTAACCGGCTATTTTCCTGACACTTCGCTATGACTGATGCAGAGTTCAGCTGAGGGAGTATGTGCTGTATGCAAGCCTGCTAAGCCATTGGTTAGTAATTTCACTGAACGAAGCCACACACTTACAGCAGCGGCCGCATGCAACGTGTTGCCATGGGAACCTACATGTATTCAGCCAGTGGTGTAGAAAATGCAGAAATAATATTTTTTTTAATGCTTAGTGTTAATTCGCTGCCAAGTCTGTTTTACACTTCTGGTACTGCAGCCAGTAGAACACACACTAGAAAAAGGATTATTCTATTAGTATTTATCACGTTATTTAGCACATTCATTGTATTGTGATTTGGTCACAACCTAAAGGGATTTCCTCGTGTCCTTTGTTATACAGTATCAGACCTTAAGCACATATTCAATATTATGGTTAAAGTTATGAGAATGAAAGTTTGAAAGTGCTGATGTGCAGCAATCAGTTAGAAATACAGTCACACTGAGAGTGCACTGAATGGTGAAAATAAGTAACTTACATTATCATTCAAAAGTTTGAGGTCACTTATAAATGTCCTTATTTTTGGGGGAAAAAAGCATTTTTTCAATGAAGATTACAATAAATGAATAAGAAATACAGTCTAGACATTGTTAATGTGATAAATGATTATTCTAGCTGGAAATGGCTGATTTTTAATGGAATATCTACATAGGGGAACAGAGGCCCCTCCTTTTTATTTTTTTTACTGAAATGCATTTTTATATTCTTCATAGCTATTATAAAAACTGTTTCTCTAAAGTAGGCAGCACACAATCTGCCCATTTGTGCACAATAAGAGTCACAGGATGCATTAAGACAAACAGACAAACCAACGCCGATCATCACATAACTCTGCCGTGTTCCTTGGCAGAGTAAATATAGATTATAGCTGTTTTAATTTTCAAATAAATCTGACAATTGAGTCTAAATTAAAGGAAGAACTAAAGGCCAATTCTAGTTCTAGTAAATGTGCAAAGACAAAACTATCAGTTATAAAGCATGATTTTAAAATAATGTATTTCGTATTATGCTGAATGTGTTTCTTTTTCACGCTTTTTTCAGCTAAAAAGAAGAATTCTTCTCGGTCTTTTGGTGGCGCTTTACAACCCAGCAGCTTCTCTTACCCTCATACAGCCAGTCTGCAATGCCGTTGAAGACCACCCCCTCCTGTCCAGAGGACGTGAGCCTCCACGAGCTGCTCTGTACATCCGTTTGGTAATAAATGTTGTTTTCAAATATGTACATCTGTGGAACAGAAGAAAATATAGGTTTTGAATTTTAAAAGAAATTCTAATGTGTTAAAGCTTCTTATGGCTGGCATGAAGCAGACATGCTACAACTGTAGAAAGATCATATCAGCTAGTGGTCATGTTTCCAACTTTGATTAATTTAGTGTCTTTAAAGATGCAATACTGGCACATTTTTGACATTAGTTTTGAAATTATGGCACATTTTTCTTTGTCCACATCCTGAGGTGACAGAACATCTTTAAATAATTGAGAACCTGGTGCTTGGTGAGCAAATCACACCAAGACACCCACTCATTGATAGAAACATACTCAGCAAGTGGCTCATCTCTTGAGATAACAAAGACAAATATGCAGGCAGAGCTCATGAGTAATGAAGACTACTTTGTCATTAACAGCGTGACATACTGCTGCAAGGATTCCTGGAAAACAGGTTCCACTGAGGGCAGGTATAAATACTGAGGAAATGAGATAAATATGCTATCGAATGCTTAATTACTTTCCTTGTCTGCTCTGGAGAAAATAATGGACTGATTATTCAGTGCATAATGCTCTGCACGGTGGAGGCATTACTCACACAGAGAGCTTTGGTCGCCCAACAAGATGTCTTTCAGCAACAGCTTGATTAGTGAAACTGTTGCTGACTTCTCTTCAGTATAATTGTTTAGTTTAAGGGGAGTTTGACTGTTCTCTGAAGTAAGAAACAGCCTTTGATCTGTGTGTACCTCAGAGCATGGAAGATTCGTTGAATGCAATGAATTATACATAAAACAATATTACATAAGACTTTGAATGAAATATTGATTTATATTTCTGTACAAGCGGCACAGCTTTGTCCTTTTAAGTGACGCTTAAAAGTGTTAAAGCTGCACCTACATTTCTGTTCATTGTCAGTTCTCTTCCAGATTATTTTCTCTGCTGATTACTTGTTTGGTATATAAAACAGCAGAAAACAGTGAAAAATGATCCTTTAATTCACAGTTAAATATTTTGTATTGTCCAAAACATGTTTTGTACAATAACATAAAATGTGAAAAGCAGGAAATCCCACTGGAGAAGATAATGTTTTTTTTTAAATTTGTTTCTTGACTAAGCATTTTTATAAACCTTTTCTGGATGTTCTCTCACCTGAAGCAAGGTTTTAAAATGCACAATGCGATGAAATATCTCAAACCTTTATTTGTGGTGGTCATCAGAAACCCACAATATATGCCAGTTGCCATTTTCTACACAGTCTGAGGCTGAATCTTTATTATCTTTGCATTATTTCTCTTACCCAAAGACAGGATTATATTTTACATGTTCGAGCTTAACTGTGATATTTATGAGAAAAGAAGACTTTTGGGCCAGAATGAGCCGTGCAGTACTTATTTCCTCTGCTGACTATGTTGAATTGAAGTTATGCTGTTTTTCACTTGCTTGAATAAATTAACAAAAAATATATTTCAATATAAACTTTTATTTTTTAAATCTAGGATTACATTTCACATTGAGTAAAGGAAAAAAATCAACCCAACACTTTGTTCTTCTATAGATTCACTATTGTGTAAGTCTTTAAATACTTACCAGCTGTTGGCCTTTAATGCCCCATGAGGCAAACTGGAGGACTGAGTCTGACACTTCTGGAGGATTGAGTTCCAGCACCTCTCTGATGAGAAAAACATACCACAGACACCAGCATACATTAGACCAGTAAACACGGACACATGCATCAGTTATTTAAGTTTCAGAACAGATACCAGAGCTAATCATTCTGAAAGGAATACTATGTGTCATCTTAAACACTCTACCTATGAACATATGGTCTCAGATATGTTACCATTTCATCAGCAGCAGACAACATGAAGGCAGTTTTTGGCACCAAATAAACTGATATGCAACTGTTCCTTTTGTTACCTCATTTTGTTGTTAAGGTTCTTTGTTTTCTTACCTTGTGTACAAGTTGTAGATCAGATACGACGCCAAGTACGAGTGCTGGTAGACCTAAAACCAAATCATAAGGAAAAACAAGTTATAATGAACAGACCTTTATTCTTTCCCTATTAATGTTGTTGAGGACCTCAGTTATTTTAGACCCCAGATCTAAAAACATGTTGAGAGTAAAAAATCACAGAATGGTGCCACAGGTTTAGCAGTTTTCATTCCAATGCTTCAAAAATGTTTGAAATCCTCAGCTAGATATAAATGACAGTAAGAAGAACACGGAAAGTTATAGTATAAATACAATAAATAGTGTTGTTCAGTACTCAAAGGGTATGTGGAGGAAAAACAGCTAACAACCAAGACAAATACAGACATGATTTATGACTAAAACATGAGTCATAGATTAATTGTTGCTACTTGCTAAAGGAAAAAAATGGGTTTCGATACCAACATAGAAAACACAATGCAAAACAATCTGACAGCATTTTTGTGACTATGTTTCATAAGGATTAACAAATTATCAATGTCAATGTTCATATTTTTTTCTTTCTTTTTTTTTTGAATGATCTGTATAGTAAGGGGGGCTGCACAGTGACTTGCTGGGTAGCACTCAGTGACTTACTGGGTAGCACTGTGGCCTCACAGCTACAAGATCCCCAGTTCATGTCCCGGCCTTCCCAGGATCTTTCTACATGGAGTTTACATGTTCTCCCTGTTCATATGTGGGTTTCTCCAGATACTCCAGCTTCCTCCCACAGTCCAAAAACATGCTCAGGTTAATTGGTAACTCTAAATTGTCCATAAATTTTAATGACCTTTTTAATGATTTTATAAATGTTTTCTTTCTTTTTATAATTGTGTTTTCATCTGCTGTTTTAATGTCCTTGTGAAGCACTTTGAATCACCTTGTTGTTGAAATGTGCTATATAAATAAACTAACTTTAACTTTAACTTTATAGGTGTGAATGTGGGTGTGATTGTTTGTCTCTATGTGTAGCCCTGTGCAGCACCTCTTTCATTATAAGTCTGTGGTCTGGAACAGTGTCTCACCCAAAGCATTATCTGACTGATCACACAGATTTATGGATTTATTGACATTCATTATAACAAACTGCTTACATGCATATGCTAGTTTAGAAGATCATGCGGATTACATGCACAAAAATTACATATGTGTGGTAAAAATTCAGTGCGGTGGTCTGTTACAGCAGATTGTTTTGTGCTCAACTTCAGCCTTCCTATATCTGTCAGTGCATCATCTGATGCTCCCACTGATCTATAGTCCTCTGCTGCAGTTTCTGTTTAAAATATCCATTGCATTATTCACACCAGACGATGCCATCTTGATCCCTCACACACAACCTGTGCAGTGTGTGTGTTTTTGTTGATTTTTTTTTTAAAACCGTGTTAAGATCAATTACATTTTGCTGCCATATCAAGATCTGAAAGATTTTATTTAGATTTCAAAGATTTTTCCATTGGGTGATATAGGTGGGTATCTGGATGGGTTGACATGTATGCTTTTCAATTACAATTTCAATTTGTATTTCAATTGCTGAAAATTGAGATTTCTAAGGGTTCACAACTTGTTATTAGCTGTAGTTTTTACAGTGAACCAGCTTCTCTCTACCAGCATGGTCTACTTCTGATAATTCTCTGCTTTCCTTTGTTGATTTTTGGTACTTGTGCAGACTGAGGTTCTCTGAATTTAATTGGACAGTGACAGCATGGAGTGAAGAGAGAACAATACTTTGAAAGAGTGCTTGTGCATCACAGAATGCAACTGATAATGTGCAACATAAGCTGCATACTGTGTGATGGTTAATCCTTGTTCCTTTAAAGTGGCACTAAAATTTGACATTTAGTATTAATACCATAAATCCATCTCTAGCATGGTTTTATATAACATCCTTCTAATACTGTAGCGTTGCAATAGATGAAAACTGACAAACAAAAGTCAACAATAAATCACCTTTATTTTCCAAATTCCATTCCAATTGCAGGACTATTGACATGACTCAGTTAAGCCCAAGGTATAGGTTTGATTTCAGAAGTGAGCAGAGTAATAAAGGAAATGATATTTTTCTATTTACACTACCGTTCAAAAGTTTGGGGTCACTTTGAAATGTCCTTATTTTTGAAAGAAAAGCAGTTTTTCTTCTCAGAAATGTCTAGACATTGTTAATGTGGTAAATGACTATTCTAGCTTGAAACGGCTGATTTTTAATGGAATATCTACATAGAGGTACAGAGGAACATTTCCAGCAACCATCACTCCTGTGTTCTAATGGTATGTTCTGTTACCTAATCGTGTTGAAAGGCTGACTGATGAATAGAAACCCCCTGTGCAATTATGTTAGCACATGAATGAAAGTGTGAGTTTTCATGGAAAACGTGAAATTGTCTGGGTGATCCCAAACTTTTGAACAGTAGTGTATGTAGATTCTCAGTCATCCAGTTCATGTCAATCCTAAAAGCTTCAGTAGAAAGCAACTGGATTTTTCTTTTAGGTTCTTGACGATGTTTCTCAGCTGAGACTTCTTCAGGTCTAACTGACTGATGAGGTGTGAATAGTTGACTGTTTCAACAGGTTGCACTCCTGTGTTGAGCCATGCATTTTTAGAGCAATTGTATATACAACACTGCTTAACATTGAGCAACGTTGGAGAGCACAAAGGTTCACCTGAATCTAAAAGGTTAGGGACTCTCCTTTGAGGACGGCAGTGTTCACATTCTGGACATGAAGAAAGATGCTTTGAGACAAAAGGAGGCGGAGGTATTGGAGCAGCCATGTCAAACAGAGGAGAGGATCCAGATACCAGTTATCAGGTTCTTAGTGCTGGAACACAGTGCTGAGATCCTTTCCAAGAAAACTTAATCACCATTAACACCTTCAGTCATCTCTCCATTGGTAGTTTCACAGCCTCTAACCCTAACCCCAGGCACTCCTGTCCATGACATATGATGTCAGTACCTAAACTCTCCTGAGTAGTGTGTTGGGGGACATACGAAAATATTTCTTGCTGAAGCATGTTTGATGGAAGATTTGTAGTTAAAGCAACACACATAAAGCTTTCATCTGAATATTGCATTCAAAATAACGCATGCATGACATATATCATGTATGATTCATCTGTTATGCCAAGACGCTCACTAAAATGTTGCAAGAAATAACATTTGAGGGGAATGAACCACAAAGGGTGTAATTTTTTTCAACTGCATAATTTGGTATGATGGTTAATCTCAGATTATCCTTTTGCAGTTACCTGTAAATAAAAGCATTTGAGAGTGAGATGCTAATCTAAATTCCTCTCTGCAGTGCCACATAATCCAGTATTTTAGCTTCCACTAATTTGTGTGATGAAATGATGGGAGAGTATCCACTTGCAAAGCTTCTGTTTTAGGATTCACTGAGATAATGGTTCAATACCTGAGGGTCTCAGCATGCTAATCAGCTGCAGCATTAGCATAACAATATTACAGTAAGCACACCCCAGAGCTATATGATAAATGCTGTAGAGCTGCTCCATTCCCCTCAGCAAAGGATCAGTTGTATGAAGTCTGCATGGCTGATTCACAACCAGCCTTCACTCCTAATTTGGACTTCCCTCTTCACTGTACAGAAGAGAATTCTCTAGGAAGGGAAAAATGAAACTGCATTGTAACTTGACTGCTCTTCTCTGACAAAAAAGACATCAACATCATTCAGCAGACGCCCCTCATAGGTGACAGCTCTGTGATGACTCCTTGATAAGGCTGTCAGCCATGGGTGACACATGAGACAGGAGAATGTTTGGAGAGCCTGTTTCAGACGGCAGGGCTGTGCTTGAATATGGTGTGTGGTGGTGTGTTCTCTGCAGCCTGGGGTTACATGGCGCTGGAAAATAAGTCTGCAATTATCACATCGGTAATGTTTGCTACAGATTCAGGGCTATTACCAAAAAACATTTAAATTCTAACACTTCACTGACATTTTTCTCACATCTCATATATCCTGGTGCTGTTAAAATGATCAGTCTTCTTGTTCTAGTACGTGACTGTGGACATAACAAGCTGGAGAGGATGGACATGAGTAAAACAGAAAAATATGAGTGTGAATGAACAGAGGTGTATGAATAGATCTTCTAAATGTCAATTTTTTTTTTGACTGAGTGTGGAGAGATGCAATGACATTTGCAACAAGAGCAATAACTGTTGACAGTAAAGCTGTAACTTTTGATGTGAAATTCCGCTGACCATTTGAATGTCATAAAAAGTTTAATATTTGCTCTGTAAAGATGTATTTGAATTCAATATTCACAGTTCAAAAGTGAATGTATGCATCTGTGCATATACATTTAACCCCTGAATGGAAAATTTCTGCTTTGATATTGTGAACGGAATAGGTCCATACTGAGAATATACAATTTTGAAAGCAGCAACATTTTGTTTGTAATGAGTGCATACACAGCAAAACAATGATTTTCTTATCTTTTTGTCATAGGATCATATAGTTGTTGAATCACTACATACTGTAGACTGTCTTCACTGGAAAACTCTGGATATACCACAAACAATCAACACGAATCAACAAACACAGTACAGTTTTTTAAATGGTAGATATTGATTAGTTTGTATGTAGTTCTGAGATGTACTGAGTCATTTTTAAAAAGGGCAGGGTTCATTAAAATCTCATAAATGAACTCTCTTGGATGTTTTTACTGCTGATGACCTGAAAAAATTGTGATCTGTGCTTATAATGTTTTTAAATGCAAATTCTGATCAAGAAAAATTGATAAACTGCAAAAAATCTGCTCCTCCAAAAATACTGTGCAAGTCTACCAATTTAAGTGCTGAAAATGCCCTTTATAACATTCCCATAATGCTGCTGACCATAAGAAAAAAAAGGACAACTATCTATGGAAAGCTTTGACGCAGCAGTATAGTACAGCAGAGAGAGAGAGAAAGAGAGAGAGAGAATGATTATGATAAATTCACAAGACAACTGGAGACAGTGGTGCAGGGGCACACCATTACTCTCCATAGATTCAAGCTGTCACTTTGAAGATGAACACATCTAGTCCGTCCATCTCACGAGGAGATAGCACCTCTAAAGCTCTGCTGCACCAATCCCATCACACACACAGAGCTCATTATCAAGCCTGTTTAGTTCACCCTGAAATCTTCCTGCAGCCATCGAATTATAACACGGAACAGCAAGAAAAGAAGTCACGTGTTGTGCTTTGCAACAAGCAATTTCAGTGTTATTGAAGATCATAAACGAACATTGCTCTATTTCCTATTATTACTACTTGCATGAAACGCATACATTTCATGCAATTTCCTTAGCATAACAAAGTCCCAGCTGCCCTTGGAGGCATGGAGAAATGGTGCACTTTGTGGCTAACACATCCACTGCTGTTCAAAAGCTTGGAGTCACTTAGAAATGTCCTTATTTTTGAAAGAAAGCATTTTTTTTTCAATGAAGATAGCATTAAATGAATCAGAAATGCAGTTCAGACCAGGGGTGTCAAACTCATTTTAGCTCAAGGGCCACATTCAGCCCTATTTGATCTTAAGTAAGACGGACAAGTTGAATTACAGCGTATTTACCTAAAAAAAACTCAAAATTTTTCCTTTGTTTTTGTGCAAAACAGTATGTTCTTCAAATGTTCACATTTAATGAAGAAAACATTATGACCAACCTGAAGGTTCTTCAGAAAAAAAAATAAAAATTACATTCAATTTCAGCAACAATATGCCTCAGTTGATCATTTACACATTACAACTTCCAGATCACAGTGTCTCGACAAAGCCACAAAACATTTAGTCATGATCAAAACAACAACAGTCGGACAAGTAAAGACAACAAACAACAAAAAACAAGACAAAATATTACAAAAGAGAAACACAAAATGACAACAACGAGAACAAAACAACAAAATATGAGACAAATGACAGGATACAAAACAGAAAAGAGACAAAGTTTAGGCAAAAAAGTTACAAAGCGCCAAAAAAATGGACAAAAGCCAAAACGAGACAAAAAATTAAACGAAAGACACAAGCGAGACAAAAAAAAAACGCAAAACGATACACAAAACAATGAATAAAACACAAAATGAGAAAAATAAGACCAAAAATACAAGTCTGACAAAAAGGAAAGAAAACGACAAAAATGAGAAACAAAACGACAAAAACATGAGACAAACAGCAAAACTCAGACACAACACAACAAATGCAAGAAAAAAATATTACAAAATGAAACACAAAGTGACAAAAGAACAATAAGCTATATAATATTTTACTTCATAATTAAAACAACTTATCCAGAAATTATTTTAAATTTATAGTTTTACAAATTTACAATTTGCAGTTAATGTCTTCTCTGTAATTTTTACTCTTTACAAAATCATCCAAAACCAGCCCTCCAGAGGGTCCAATCTGGCCCGCGGGCCGCATGTTTGACACCTCTGGTCTAGACATTGATAATGTGGTAAATGACTATTCTACCTGGAAACAGCTGGTTTTTAATGGAATATCCGCATAGAGGTACAGAGGAACATTTCCAGCAACCATCACTCCTGTGTTCTAATGGTACATTGTGTTAGCCTAATGGTGTTAAAAGGCTAATTGATGATTAGAAAACCCTTGTGCAATTATGTTAGCACATGAATATAATTGGGAGTTTTCATGAGAAGCATAAAATTGTCTGGGTGACCCCAAACTTTTGAATGATAGTGTAACTCTGTTTTAATGACAAAATTTTCCTTTATTCACTTATATATTGAATTATGCACTGGTTTTTGCCAGTATGCTACAAATATGGAACCAGAGTTAAGTCAGATCAGGCAGATGGAAGTCAGGCAACTTTGAATTATAGATTAGTTGGTTAAAATCAACCTTTCAGGAGAAAAATTCCTACCTAATGTTGATTTTAAACTCAGATAATCCTCTTTCTAAGCATATTAATGTATTCATCTGCATTAATTTGAGGGTTTATAAAGAGGATTATCACACAGTGTACTAGAGTGTATTAATAATACCATAAATGATTTGTTATCTGTTAGAAGGTTTGGGAAACTGACTAATGCACTATTTACTTCTGTATTTTTCACAGACCATATTTAAGGAACAAAAGAGCTGAGATCCCACTGAAATAAACTGATGGGTAATTAGCTCTACATGTATATGTCATCACCACAAATGCACCGAGGGACTGTGCCAAGAACATTATTTAAAGCTGATTCAGATCTCTGCCTACCCATCCAAGAAGCACTTCAATTATCAAGATGCCGCCGGCTGAGTTAACAGCGATATTGTTAACCTGATTATTCATGTAACCCAGTTTCAGGTTGTTGGTAGTATGATAAAGATATGAGATTAGATAAGATTTTATTGTCCCTCAGGGAAATCTGCCTTGGATACACATTGTTGTTCATGCTACAGAGGACCAAATAATCCAACAGCGATGCAAATCCTACATCTCATGAATACATAGATTAAAAAAACACAATAAATTACTCTGGAATAATAAAGACAGAGAATTCAGAACCGCTTAAAATTAAAGCTGATCGGGTGTCCAGATAGCTCATCTGGTGACCCATGAACAGGGACTACAGTCTACAACGTCATGGGTTCAAATCCAGCTCATGGTCATTTACTGCATGACATTCCCCCACTCTTTTACCCACGTTTTCTGTCTCTCTCTCCACTTTCCTATATAAGAAATGCCAAAAATTAAAGCTTATTGATCAAGAATCAAGTTGTTGCTTGCGCTAGCTCCTGACTTTGTCACTAATTGCACATTCCCACAATCATCATCAGCAACAATCAGTCCTTGCTATCGTGAGCAGTTGGTGTGGTTGTTTAATGACAAATGAATGCTTGTATCTGTACAGTCTGTAGTAGAGGAACTTTGCAGCATCTGCTTGAGAGGGGACGCTGGTATTCACAGTGAGAGATATGACTAGGGTCCAACTTTATTTTTCTCACCTGAGATGATGCTTTGCTCATATACTGGGTGCTGCTTGATAATCCTATGATCTTCCAGGCCCTCAGTGTGAGGAAGCTGACTTGCCCTCCACTGTGGTGACAGGTTGCCAGACCATGCTGACAATGCACAGTGCAGCATGTTCTCTGTTGCTGTGTGACAGTGGAGAAAGGCTCAATGCACTTATCGCCTATACAAAAGGGGGTGTCTCCGTTGGACTCACAGGCACTTTTCCTACATGGACTGTTTCAGTCCTCCCTAAAAACCAGTTCCTATAGACCTTAACTGCATCTCAATTACGTTTTGAAGGACAGGTATTTTCTTATGGATTTTGTTTGTTTGTGACAAATCAATTTTACTTACCATGCATTGTGTTGCTGACCAACTGGTGGTACTTTGTAGCCAACCAATTATATATTAGACAGTACAGGACTAGTCACCATGATAATCAGAAAATGGAGGAGAAGCTTCAAACCTGTTTTGAAAGCGTTGTTAAACCAAACCATTATATTTTCCATAAACCAAACAAGGTGATTTTGATACCTAATCCTAAACCAACAGCCAATAAAATAAAACTTAAATCTAGATATGATCATCCCACCAGACTTATCGCCATAGCACTGTGGATGCACTTCATCATTCCGCAACGGGTGGTGGAGGGGCATTCTGGCTTTTTTGTATTTCTTTGAACCAATCACAGTGATCTTGGGTAACGTTACGCTCAGGATGTAGTGACGGTGCCCCTCTACATGTGCATGCAGGAAGTTGAGAAGTTGAACATTGTCAATAAAATACCAAGAACCAAGCACACCTGTCTTATTATGTGATCAAAATCCTTTCAAAACAGCAGTCTCCAAGGTTGTTGCTTCCTTCCTTCAATGCACTTTGTGGCTCGTTGAGAGCAGAGATGTTTCCTGTTATGTCATACACATATCTAACCAGGAGATACAACTTTTTTTTTAAAGGTTAAAAATAATGCAGTTTAGCTTGTATAGGAACATATTGTTTAGTAGACAAGTTTAACTGTTCAGATTCAGGCATTTTTACATCAACCCCAAAGTGCTTCCAGAGCCTGACTTGTTGGAAGAACTTATCTATTCCTCCATGTCCTCTGTGTTATATTTAAGTGAACTGGATCTGACTGGATCTGTGATCTGATCTCAGATTGTAATTTAGCCAACTGAGGTCAAGGTCATGGGTCTAGAATCTTTAATTTCTTGAAGGCACATTTGGTATAAAAAACGGAAATAGAAAAAAAATGGCTTGCTCACCTACGCAACTGCCATCAAACTACTCCTCAGCCATTTCTTGTTTGGATTGTCAGGATATCGCTCATGATTCTTCAAGGTACCACCAGATTTTTTTCAGATACTGGTAGAAAAGACTAACGGTTGCTTCCCTGTACTGTAGGATGGGCCAGGCTTTACTTCCTGCTCTTGCCAGGGGGTGGACTATGGCAGGTGGAGAGCAGTTCATACAGAAGCAATAGCAATAAGCAAAGTAAATCTTGGTTTTGGTTAAAGGTCAACAAATAAGCACCTTTTGTTGCATTTTTTTTTTCATATCCTTATTATTCCTTAACATTTAAGAGAATCATGCTATAAGTTACTGGTGTGATTGTATGTTTTACCTGCTGATGGCTAAAAAATAGTGTTTCAGCTCATGACCCTCAGCTACTGTTGTAATGGAACGGAAAGCAATCAGGCATCAGCTGCATTGAAAGAAAAATTCAACCAGGGAAAAAAGCACAGAATAATAACTGAATCCTTGCAACCTTGTTGCACAGTCTACAAGTAAGAAATAAGCCTGATGACTGGATTAAAATGCTCACTCCGAGTTGGAGTTTATCTCTTCACTACTGATTTTTATCAACCAAGAGGCATATTTTTGTTGAACATTTGATAATCTTTTGTATTAGCTCTGAGTATTTTGGGCTGACATCTTGGTGGTTTTAGTCTTTTTGTGGGATTTGTTAACAATAATAATAAGAAAAACATAGCCTTACCCTTTTCATGCTTACATATTTCATATTTAAAGTGTGAAACTTAACATGTTCCACAATTTAAGAATTTAAAAGGAGTTGATGTGTTGTCCTTTTGTACAAAACAAATAAAAAGTCACATGAAGAGTCAAATGCATCAAGTTTGAATTGCTGACATACTAAAAAAATTGTGGGACACCAGCACTGCTACTTTTTTGTCTGTTTCTTTGGTTAGTAAGTGCAGTTAATGCAGTGTAGGATTACTTCAGAACTATTAGAAGTACTTCAGAAAATCCGGACACTCCTGATGACAACAATGGACACATTTTTGACAGTACATGCATACAGCCAATCTACTTTAGTTCTCTTGTAATCAAATAAAAAATGTTCATACCCAGATTTAGAATATTAAAATTCAACAGGAAGCATGTCTGGTATTTATGTAGATTTACAACTACTGGGTAGAAAACTTTTTAAAATTATAAAAATAGAAAAGGTTCTTCTATGTAGAAGCTAAATAGATCCTTGAGGTCAAAATATACATTGGGACAGCTGTATTAGCTTAGCATGACAGCAGAATAGCTGCATGCTACACATAAAAGGCTCATCTATTCTGAAGAATACTATAAAAATGAATTTTATTAAAAGGAAAAAAGAACTCAGAGAGTGCAGTACTCCACCAAGGCTGTTCATTCCCTCCATCTGGCATTGTCAGACATTTTAATTATTTTTTCAAGAAAAAAGCAGTTGCTTATTAGTTATTGATGATCAGAAATCATGGCAACATTGAATATGGCCATTTAATATGGATGTACCCACAAACAAAATGACCTTGTGCTGAGCACATGCATGTGTTATGCATGTGTACGTTATGTATGGATACCGAATCGCGTGACCTAAATCTAAAGTGGGCGGCAGGAATTGATGGGACTAAGAAACACCCCCACAATGTAATCAATTGTTTTTTGTATCATTTCCGACAGTTAAGCCTTGACAAGTCCGCAGCGGTGGATTTGTAGCAGGATCGCAATCATGTGATCGTCAGCAGGCAGCTGATGTAGCATTTTCACTTGTAGTCATAGTTACAGTGACGCCGTGCCACTATCTCGCAATATTACAGAAATATTTATCAAATCCATGGATTCAGACTATAAGCCACATCACTGCCAAAATCTAATCACTTGGTCTTTGTGTCATTTCTGACTTTACCTAAAAATTTCATCCAAATCCGTTATTCCATTCTTGAGTAATGTTGCCTACAGACAAACAGCTGGATAGATGTATGCCGATTGTCATATAACTCTGCTGCGTTCCTTGGTGGAGTAGTTATGAATCTGCATGTAGTCATGCATAAAACTACTTCTTTATTCAGTGTCTGAGATCTTTTACAAATCTTTTCTACTTATATACAAATGTACATTTCCTATGCAGATTTATGTGACAGATTCACAAAAGTTGATTTATGATTACATGTCTCTATATGTAGCCCTGTGATAGACTGTTGACCTGTCCAGGGTGTCCCCTGCTTTCACCCTAAGTCAGCTGGGATAAACTCCAGCCCCCTGTGACCCTAAAGAGGATTAAGCGGTGTATAGATAATGGATGGATGGATGGATTTATGATTACAGACTTTGCAATTATTTGTGAACACCTTTTTACAAGCTCAAAACCTTGTTGACTTGTAATATGAGCCTATATTGATTTTGACTTTGAAACAACAGCCTTTAAATAGTCTACATTGTTATGATATAGACATCCAGGCAATGAAACCACAATTGGCACAACATACATAATTAAGTCATGTCCACACAAAGTAGCACCTTAAGCTAACTGTTTGACAAGAAATTCCTCACTGGAAATGTGAAAAGGCTTCACTCACAATCAGTTTGTGGGCCCATTTTAGACATTTAAAAAGAGCAGTACAAGATGAATTTCAGCTGTTTCTCTGTAATGACAACAACTGAAGCACTTTCTGATTTTTTAAAGTGCTGTTCTCCCTCACAGATGGTAGCTAAGAAATGTCCTTTATATGCTGCAATGTTAATGAGTTTTCCAGGATTGTGTGCACAGCCGGTTTCTATCTTTAGATTCACACCTTTGGGGCCACAGTCCTTTTTCTCTGCTGTGTAGCTGGATCATTTCTATTGCGATCAGATTAACACAAAGGCCTGAAAGAGTTGCTGAAAGGCTTGATGTAGGGTTTCAGAATAGTGATTATTTTGTATGTTAGACTACAATTGCAGTGCTGCGAGAAGCAATCTAAATTTCATAAATAATAAAAGTGCTGGAGGCAAGATATATAATTCTGTAGCCACACACTGAACCATTAGACTTGAAAGTCAACCAGCACGATCTTTCATATTTCTGTGTTGCCATCTCTGTGTATCAAAGTTACATATTTAGAGTTTGATTTTGCTAAGATGGTTTGATTAGGTTTTCATATATAGAGATACCTTTTTGTGATATGTGTTGTTTGATTGTTTATTGACTTGTTTGTTTTGTTTAAATAGGGGACGACTTTGAATAAACCTTTTAGGCTTCAAGGCTCTCCTGCACTGAAATTCCTCTCTTTCTTTTGTATCTATCTGCATTTTATGATACTTATGGTAGCCTGGTCTAGCTAGCTCTGAACCAAGTTGTATTTTACATCCCATGGACGTCTTCGGGTAAAGGACACACATGGGGAAGAAATGGCAACAGAATGAACTATGACAGGAAGGTAAGCCAGCAGGGGCAGCTCCCTCATATCTGAACTCTCTCATTCAGGTCTACACTCCCTCCCGCTCACTACGCTCGGCCAACAAAAGGAACGAGCCAACCACCACAACAGGGCCTGTCGATAGCTAGACTCTTCTCTTATGTGGTTCCCTGGCAGTGGAACGAGCTACCAAATGCTGTTCGATCTGCAGAATCTCTCTCAGTCTTTAAGAAAAGACTAAAAATGCAGCTCTTCACTGAACACCTTTGCACTTGACAGACTGCCTATAGGCACCACAGTCCTATTGTCGCACTTGAACTTGGTTTATGGCTCTTATCCAGTTTTTTTCTCCTGACTAGATCCTTGCTTGTGTTGTATCTACTATCAGATGTACGCCGCTTTGGATAAAAGCGTCTGCGAAATGAAATTGTTGAATTGTAGTGTGATGCTCTGGTCAGTGATCTGCTGGGAAATCTTTCATTTTGGCATTCATGTGAATGTTTGAATGCCGAAATGTTGGCACTGTGTAATAAAATGGCCTTATCTCACAAACACTTCTACCTACTCAAATTATTGCTAAGACTGCCTAGTTGCCATCCTCTTATTTCAAATTCAAGGTGCTAAAGCACAGGATCTGATCAACACAAACAGAGAAATCAGTTTGCCAGTTCACAAAGTAACTCTGTGTGTGTGTGTGTGTGTGTGTGTGTGTGTGTGTGTGTGTGTGTGTGTGTGTGTGCTTGGATGTGAGTTGGAGCGGCAGGCTAAGACACCTGTGCAAGGGGCCTGATAGTGGACATGCTTGTGCAGAGTTAGCACTGGCATGCAGGTATGGTGTGTTATACAGATAGGACATTAGCTAGCTAGCACCAGTAACATTACACAAAACACTCAAGCACTCAATGCGAAGTAATTACCCAACATATCATATGTTAAATTAGCTCATTTATTTTTAACTAAATATATGGAAAACTAACCTTTTTATACTTATGTAAAAAATGTAAACCCACTTTTCCTTTATGCAAGCAGCTGACTCTCCTCTAAACAACATGACATCAGCACAATAGAGCAGCTTTCACAATAAAAGCAGAAGAACGTATCACCAAATTGCTGCTAACACTACTGCTATTAATGCTAATTTACATTAAAGCAAAGTTGTTGTTTTTTTTTGTTGTTCAGGGCTTTGTTTCTACCCTAGAAATCAGGTACTGTTAAGTGCATTTGCTTGATGATACCTACCTATTGTTAAGTCCTAGTTAATCAATGTCTAAGTTTTTGTCCTGATTTTAATTAAGCATGTGTTAAGGAGACAAGAGTTAATATGATGTTAACAGAGCCATGGATCAATGCAACTTTGTGACGTCTCCCTCACAGCACTGCGTTAGTGCTGTAACAGTTTAGCATAACAAACCTCAATGTTGTATTTAAGTTGGCTCTGTCTGAACAGGCTGCAGTTCAGTACAACAGAACATAAACTAAAAGGCAAAGCCACCATTTAAATCCCTCAAAGACACCGCTACTGTTGGACACTGACAAGTTAGCAGCACAACTGTCTCACCACAGCTACAATAAAGATAGTTATAAACTTGAACTGTTAATGTTAGCTACCCATGCAAGAAAACAGTGGTGACATTTCTATAATTTGCCTTTTACAGACAAAGTGAAGCTGAAGGAGATTAAATTTTCCGCTTCACGGTCAGTGGAAGAAACCGGCATTTTTCTTCCATTCCAATAAAAACAAACAAAAAAACCCCACTCTGAGAGCACAGTACTCCGCCAAGGCTGCTCAGTTGTTATACCATTTCTGACGCATAAGCCCTGATAAGTCTGCAGCGGTCGATGAGAAATAGGATCGCAATCATGTGATCATCAGCAAGCAGCTGACATAGTGATCACTTGTTGTCATTATTACAGTGACACCGTGCCACTATCTCACAATATTACAGAAATATTTATCAAATCCATGGATTCAGACTATAAGCTGCATCACTACCAAAATCTAATCACTTGGTACTTGTGTCATTTCTGACTTTCTACGAAAATTTCATCCAAATCCGTTAGTCCGTGTTTGAGTAATTTTGTGAATGGACAGACAGACAAACAGATGGACAAACGTACACCGATCATCACATAACTGTGACTTCACAGATCCTGACTACAACTGACCCACTGCCACTGAGAATGGCACAAGGGATATAATCATCTGCAACAGCTGCTTATTTGCATTTCCCTAACATTACAAAAATGTTATCATACAAAGCAGCTGTAAACCCATGGAAAAAGTCTGTCCTATAATCTCCTAAACCACTTGCTGGTCAGTAGCTAATAATCAATGGTGTTGTAAACATCACTTTACAACCTTAGCTAACATTGGCAATATGCAATGCAAATGTATAGTTGTATGTTACACATGACCCACAGCATAAAAGATAAATCTACAAATACTGTCAGTAAAACATCCGCTTTGTGCATTTTCCATCAAAAATATTTATCACTGAAATGCTGACTTGGATTAAAGTTTCTTCTGCGTCACTTATAGTAAAGGCCACTGAAAGTTATTGGAGCAGAAATCAAGAGCCTAAAATGCAATTTGAACATGTAATTACCAATGGGTAGATGGTAAACTTTGATATAGCAATTTGCTGTTGTAGCTTGTGATGTCAAGGTGAAACTAGTTTTAACACTTTAATTTATAGTTAGTCCAGTGTTTAAAGCATTTCGCGCTCAGCTTTTGTACCATTTTGAGAATTTTTTTTCATTTACTCAGAGTGCATTAAATGTAGCCATTATTATGTGTGAACGTATTTATCCACGGACTCACAATAGCAAGTCGAAGTGCAGAAAACACGCATGGGGTGACTTCCTGCATCTGGTGAAAATACAGTATAGAAAGAGAAAAATGACATAATTCTGCATTGATCGGGTGTTATTGTGTTGATCCTCACTACCATCTGTCACTGTGGTAAGAATAATGTACCTTTCATTCACTGTGAATCACTAAATGCTCTCCAAGGACTGAGACATTGTCAAGGGTTAGGAGCTTAGATTAATGAAGGTTTGACCGTGTTGAAACAGGTGGAGTGATCGAACCCATCATCGTTAGGCTTCTCTTTTTGTCTGTGGTTTTGGGAATGTAGAACAACCACGTTTGCCCACTCTGTTCAGTCACACACCTTTCCTGTGCTTTTGTGTTTTACTCTACTATGTGTGTTTCACTGAGAGCATCAGAACAGATGTGTTTTAGTTTGAGATCAAATGGAAGTAAGCCAAAAAAAAAAAAAAAAAAATCCCAGCAGGCTAGTTTTCTGTACAACACAATAACAACAGGTTGTGGTTGATAGTTCTTTTCAAAATTTCCTCACCTCATGGCTGCAGCTGTTGTCACAATAGCTGTTGAGTCTGTCAGTGATCTTTTCTTTGTGACACACAGTCAGCTTTGCTACATAAAAATATCAGGCGGTCTTTGTGGTGCATCTTCTGAATTATAACTTTTTCTTACCACATGAGGACCAACACTGTTTATAATTACATGTACATGCACACAAAAGAGCAGGTTGTAGAGGAAAATCAGGCCAAGGACAATGGAGATAAAGTTTCTATAGACTGCAGAATGCAGCATTTTGTACATGCTTTACAGATAAGTTATCCCTCTTCCTACAGCAGACACAGGTCTACTGAGTTTGAGTTCTACCCCCCTTCATATAAGACAACTGTCAAGGTTATGCCTGTTCTGTTCACTAAGTTGTTATTTCCATTGTGTATATGTACTAAATACATTGTCACATCTCTACTGAAATACTTCTGCAGCTTGGATCAGCTTGAAACTGTCCTGATTAAATCTGGAGGACAAAAGATGAAAAGTCGTGTTATGGGATAGAAGAAGTCCGAACTCTATACACATCAACCTCAGGGAGGGCTTGTTCAACTTTTAAGGTCATTTTAATGATTGCACTGATAAGAAAACTGCAATCTGCAGCTTAAATCAAGTTATTTATGAATTCTGGGTCAGCTTTGAGGCTTGTGCATTTTAGCACACCATTTTCCACTAACAGACAAAACCTCAGATTTCTAAAACTGATGGTGTATGTCTTACTTATTCCACATCAGTCTCACTTAATCTGCATCAGTTATACTTATTCTACCTTTATTTTGAAATTGATGAAGAATCTGTCAGTTAAATCTGTGAGATAAGTTGTTCTTCTTACTCTTCTTACTCTGAGATGTTAATTAGCAACAATTTTCCTTTCAGGAAATTCCAAAACCTACCATGTGAAAAACCTCGCCCAACTACAGCATCATCATGACCAACAGAGTACATAAAACCATGTATTTGGATGTTTGATCTCTTTTGTTTGTTATTCAGATACAACACAAATGCTACATGAAGATACCACACCAGGGGTTTGCCAGACAAGTAAGGCTTAAATGTACTGTTAAACTTACAGACTCAGTGAACTGTTTTGTGGGTTGAAATGAGAAAGAAACCAAATGCTTACCAGACAAGCACAATACTCATCAGCATCTCAAGGTCCTGCTAACAATGTCACTGCATGTAAAGGCTGTCATACTGACATAGACAAATGATGTTTTTCTGGGCAAATCCACCACCTTAAAGGGCTAAGTGTCCAAATTCAAAAATGAAATGAACAGCATTAGTTTTATTTTTCTTATTTTTTAATAATGTGCTGGGCACTTACTCCTAACGGAAATGCTAATTAAACTAAGAGATTCAGTAGTCAGGATTAACTCACCCAAATGTGGCACACATTTTAGCCAAAATTGAAGTAAATCAGTAAAACAAAATGCTGTTTCCATTTGAATCATCAAGGCCAGTAGCTACCACTAATCCCTCAGGAAGGTATTATATTATTATAAAAGAGGTTGCAATAAGACATAACCCAAAAAATAAACATATATAAATCACCAAAGTTGGTAAGAAGAAGTTGGTGGTGCTTCTACAGTTGCAAACACATGCTTCATGTATGTGAGGTTAGGTACATAATTCCATTGGACTTTGTTGCATTTTGCTGTTATTTGGTCCACAATGTTTCCACTGCAACCTAGCATAACAACTTTGTTTTCTATTGGTCTAATGGACCTGAACAGTCTGTCTCATTATTCATCCCTGTTAAAGTGCAATTATGCTCAACAGCACAACGGGCCAGTGTTTTGTCATAGAAAGGATAAGGGGGTATTCTGTGTATCCATTGCCTAATAAATCTCATCCCTTTCTGTCGCAGAGCTCCACTGTTGTTGAAAAACTATTAAAACATAAAAATGGTGATCTGGCTGACATTATCATGATCCCACACACTGTAGTTTAGTTGGTGCCGCATGAACTGTCTTGCTGCTATAAAAGCTTAGATGATTATTAGTCCACAATAATCATCTAAGGGTCATTTTTGACACATTTATGGAAGAGTGTAGGGTCCAATCATTCATGTATCTAAGGGTTAAGGGTAAAAACATCCCTAAATAGCCCTTGGTCAATATCCCTGGATCAAAGCTGTCCAAGGGAAAGGTTTATAATGCTTTTAATATTCTCTATTATTAATAACATGCATTAAATAATGCATTTTTTACAGCCCACAGAGACGTAGAGAAAGGCTCCATATTTCAGTCTTACAAATAAAGTATCTTAATGTCCTTCATATTTTTAAAACTCATGTCCTTATGCAAGATCAAGATCAGTGATTTGATCTCCCTGAATTCATGAACTGTAAACCTCCTGTATTGGCAGCCTCAAGCCAAACATCAGTGTATGTATGCAACTAGAATATTAAGAAGTTCTCACCTGCTTGACATCGTATCCCAAAAGAATGAAGTTCAGATCTGGAGAAACTGCAAACATTGAGGCCTTAAAAGTTGCCTGTTGGAAGAACAAGAGATAGTTATGTTTTGTAGGTTTTTTTTTCATGGTAACCATGTTTTTTTTTCTTTCAGCTTTCGAAAACTAAGATTACCTCACAGATTCATTGGTTCATCAAACCAGCTATATCTTGATGCAAACCCCAAAGCCAAAACCCCAAAAGCTAAACCCTGACTTGACCATAGCAAGGTCAGAAAGCCTGTTTTCCCCACTGGCAAAGCAGGCCTATGTAATAATGAAAACAAGTTGCACCCTCAAAAAAAAAAAAAAAAACTCACATTATATTTTATTGGCCAGGGATGCTTTAAAAACTTTACAGTGTTGGCTTACTTACAAATGTTGTGTTTTTCAGCAGGACTTCTGTCTCATTCTTGTGTGTGTTGACTTTGATAACATCTCCACTCCAGCTCCGAAAGATGATTTCTCTCTCTGGGACAGAAACAGGTATGTTCCAAGTAATGTCTTTGTATGAGATGCACATACTTAAAGAGGTTTCAGCAACAGAATCAGTCACTAACGGGCCTTAAAACTAAGAAAAATTGGAAAAAGATTTATTTATGAGAATTTCTTTCCTTCTGAAAGCTGTGCAGACTCTATTTCAAATTGTCCAACGTGATTCATTTCCTAAATGAACAAAATATAATTAGATTTTCTGGAAAACTGAGGTTTGTTTGATTTGTCTTGACAACAGAGGTCACAGTAAAGTTTGTGCACATGCAGTCTGGACTGAAGTCACCTCTGTTAGCTTTAAGACACACACGGCAGTGTAAGTGTTTCCATGGCAACCTCAGCTACTTGGATTTGTTATGTATTCCTCAAAGTTTTCATCATTTATGCGATTTCAATTACATATTTCATAAATGCACATATCGTACTAGCATCTGGGTGGCAATGGATGGATACTGGAACAAACTAAAGTGTGCTTTTTTTAACAGCTGATATTTTACTGTATGCATACATGTAATACTTGCACATAGATTTAAATCTGTGTATATACTTTTTAAGCCTTTTGGGCAGCTGAAGTCTGACTGGATGTGATTTGAAAAGTTTTACAGCAAGTGATGTTAAAATTCAATTCATCGAGTGCAGTAGCAGATTATAAAGTGCCCAAGGTAGACCTGCATCATCCCACCCCACTGCCACCCAGAATGCTGATACTGGACATTTCTCAGCTGCAGACAGTTTACTGATGAATGCGATGATTTTGTGCAAACAAGAAGTTCTGGATATGTCTGTGTCTTGACTTTATCCACTGTATATTCATTTACTATGTTCTATTCATGTGCGTCCAGTTTCACAATGTCAGATATATAAGACAGATCCAGGTGTACGCTACCATTCAAAAGCTTGGGGTCACCTAGACAATCATCAATTAGCCTTTCAACACCATTAGCTAACACACTGTAGCATTAGAACACAGGAGTGATGGTTGCTGGAAATGTTCCTCTGCACCCCTATGTAGATATTCTATTAAAAATCAGCCGTTTCCAGCTAGAATAGTCATTTACCACATTAACAATGTCTAGATGGTATTTCTGATTCATTTAATGTTATCTTCATTGAAAAAGAAAAACTGTTTTTCTTTCAAAAATAAGGATTTTTCTAAGTAATCCAAACTTTTGAACGGTACTGTATGTGCAGATTAAATGAATATGCACATTTCTGCCTCCAGGCTACACAGTTTTAGTTATGATTCTGAACTGTGAGGTTCATGCATCTGAGTCCTTAAGTCTTATCATTACAGTGAGGTTGCCAGGCAACAAAAATGTCTTGCCCAAAATGTCCAACTAATTAATAAAAATAATCAGCAGGTGAAAATCATGTTTCTGTGGAACTGCAGTATGCAGCAAGTTGATTTAACATTTAATAGTTTGACTGGATAGGTACTGCAGATATTCAGAATTCAATTCTTCCTGGTGAAAAACAACACATCAGATCCACAGTTGTCATTGTAGATTTCCAGTCATTCTTCCTACAAACGATGTCAGTGAGAATTGTGGATATCTGCACCTGAGTTTGTTGTAATTCTAGCTTCAGATATCTACAGGTTAATTATGACTAATTCTAGTTCAAGGTAAATTCTCCTCAATTAAGCCACATGGTCCTTTTCAGACATCCGGAATTAAGTCTGAAGTGGTCAAAATTTCTCAAATTGGAATTCTCACTAGTAAAAATCATATTACCAATAGTCATAATGACATCTGAGATCTCTGCAAGTATTTGTTTGACTAGTCAAAATTAAATCACAGACTGCTTGAAACATTGCTTTGATTAGCGAGAATGTTGTTATAAATATCTTGAATAAAACTTCTTACTGTGGAATTAGGAGTGAAAAAGATGGTTGATTTGTCACCATGCAGTCCTGTAGAAGTGTGTTCAGTGTGTATACTAATGAACCCAGTCACTCACACCAAGCAGTAATTAAGAAAAAAATCCCAGTTGTTATGGCAAATAAGCTATGCTTAAGATGTAGATAAGATCATGTGACTAAAATTGTTTGTTAAGGATGCAGCAGCAGTTTTTAAATAAAGCAACATTCACTTCCATGCTGTGATGGAAAGTTAATGCTCATCTCCTGAACTTTACATATATACATATTCACACAGTGCTTTATATAAAGAAGATCACTTCTTCATTCAATTCATTCATTGAGTTTGAACATTTGAATGTAAACTGTGTGATCTAAAGTCATCCACTGCAAATGTTATTTGTTGGATATGTTGGGTAGTAATGGTTCCTCAAAAAGAATACCTCAACCTAGCAAAAAGCTGTTTCACAGATCATGTGAAGGAAGCATGAGTTTAAGATTCTTAAAAGAAGCTTAAAAAGACCTTCCCAAGTACAAAACAACACAGAAGAAATCAACACTTGGCAAGACACAGAGACTTGACGGGAAGGAAAGAACAACGACTTATTTAGTAGGATCTGTCTAAAAAAAAAACTCAGCTCTCTGAGATTATACTTCAGTTTTCAACAGTTGAAACAATAACAGGAGTTCCTGCAATAACTGCAGTCTAATCCCAAACCAACTAGTCTATGGAGGCCGGATTTTCATTAATGCATTTGACAGGTCTGAATCATTTCAGTGTCCCCATCTCATGTAAATGTCAATGAATAAGCTCTAAGGCATCAATCTCAGCCAAGAGGGCTGCAGACTAGCAAACACTCAAAACACTTTAGCGTATAATGACAGGGAAATAAATAGATAGATGGATTGCTTGTGTTCAACAGACAAGAAAATCCTCAAAAGGGCTCTTGTCATTTCAAAACTCTTACCCACAGTAAAACAATACACAGTTCTTTTTTTCATCCAGTTTGCAGTATGCATATCAAAGCAAAGCATATATAAAACATTGTGTGGCAAATGTAATTAGAAACTGGTCCTGCTGTCCTCCTGAGTCAAGAGCAGTTCCATCAGACAATGCTCGGAGGACAACAGTGACATGTAATCTCAGCTGTGATTAGAAGTGTCTCAACTGTCCAGTGACTTGTCAATGTTTTTCACAAGTAAGAATCAAAGGACATCTCTGATTAGGCCAGTGCTGACACTGGTCCCCAACTGACAAATTCCACATCTCTAACTCTTTAGCAAAATACTATAGTGGGAAGAAAATAACCAAGCTTGACTTTAACATCACTGGACATAATTGCCATCATTGAATGGACATTGCAGATTCAGGCTGCACAGTGAGATGCATTTTAAGGTTAAGAAACTTATGGCTCTTTAGGTCCTAAATACCTCACTATTACTTCATCATTGACATAGTCCATGAAAAACAAAAAGTGCTATGCTGAGGATATAATTTAATAAGTGCTTCATACGTGCATTTTGTAAGTTCCATGTCAACTTTTAGGCAAATATTTTCTTTTGGGTTTTTTTTGTTTGTTGTTTTATTAGTTTTTTCTTACTATGCATTTTTATTTCACACCCTCATGTGACACCAGCAAACTAGGAATACGTTGTTCTTGGAGCCTGGTGACCAGATTCACTGTAACTTTAGTGTGGAAAAGCTGTTGTGTCCTGTGTTGATGCAGCAGGCGTTCAAAAGTGCTTTGTTGCACGAGGATCAACAAATTGGGCAGATGGTGAAAATTATTTCTCATTAGGTCTAATTTTATTTATTTATTAATTAATTTTGTATATTTTTCTTTCACTGTATAGCTGAAAGTGGGGCTGCATAGTAGCTTGGTGGTTAGCACTGTTGCCTTGTAGTTAGAAGATCCCCAGTTTGCATCCTGGACTTCCTGGGATCTTTCTGCATGGAGTTTGCATGTCGTGTGCCCCCCCCTAGACTTTGGTCTATGACGTCATTTCTTGCAAAACTAATGACTAATTACAAAATATTAGCAGCTACTGACTTGCTAAACTGTTTATTATGGTAACCATGACACCTGCTATGCACCAATTTGTTCATATTACCACTGTGACCTTCCTTTCCAACTGATGTTAGTGTCGCACTTAAATACGTGACAGCCTCACTGAGTCTTTCTTTTTAATTAGTGACAAAGCCTTTTTGTGTCTAAAAGAAACACATACTGTATTGTTCCCTTTAAAGAGATTAACTAAATAAAAAAAAAACTATATTACATCCAGTGTTGTTTTTCAAACTAGCATTCTGATGTTGAGCTCAGTTGGATTACAGTGTTATGAGTCTAGATAGGTTTTAGTTATGTACAGACTCACTTTAAAATCTTAAATTGTCCAGAATGCTTGAAGTTCCTTGTTGATCTTTAAGATCTTACAGAAATGATTGCACCAGATTTCATCAGAGTTATAAGTACAGTGATTTCAAATAAATTCCTAAGAAGCCATGATGATCTTGGATTTTTAAAAAAATATTTGTATTGCTTTCTGCTGTTTATTTTGTTGAAGGTTATAAGAAAGCTACATTCTTATGATATAGGGATTTTCATCATTTGTTTTTAAAAAGTAACATACAATGGGATATTAGACGGTCATGCAATTTGGAAATAAACTTCAATATGCAATCCCAAGGTTATTTCTCTGCAGCTCTACAGAAACTTACACTATCTAGCGTAGTCAACTGCTCCAGGATATACAGGAGTAGGTTTGGTACATGCATACATACTATATATGGTGATAGGAAAAATGAGAAACATTTTGTTTTCAAACTTGTCAAGTTTGATTTACGTATTCCCCATCAGAGGCATATTGTTTCCAAATTAATTGCCACCTAGATGGGGTGACCAGCATTGACACATAAATGTGTGGATGTCACATGCAGAAATTGCCACTGTGCACTGCAACAGACAGTCTATGGTGTGGATACTTGTAAAACCGAAAATAGACATAACTAGAGGTGACTGAAAAACAGGTTGAATAAACAAATATCTTATAAATGTGAACCCTCCTACACGGCACAACATTTGCCCACCATAAATCTACTAAATGCAAATTTAAACAACTTAATACATTGGCTCTTCTTGCTGTGTTTCAGCTTGTCTGATGAGCATTTTCTTTTATTTTCTGACAGTTGTATCTCTTGACTTTGAAAGCTTTTGATGTTGAGAACATAGATGCAACAAATGAGCTACATTTGCATGTTTGTACTTTAAAGTAAAACAGCATTGCACTTTCAACCTTTAATGTGTCCAATGTCTGAGATTTGACATGAATTAATCATTCTGCTAGAGTAAATGAATGTTTTCACTAAACGTCCAAGCAAACGGATGACATGAATAGAAAAAATAAAGTACTTTGGTGGGCAGGGAAATATCTCGTAATGAGGCCTGAAAATAAACCGAATATATCGAATAAACGGAACATTATGTGATTTGCACTGTACAGAAAGCTGCCGTTCTCATTTAAGAAGAACAAAAATATACACCCTTAACATCCCATATGTTGCAGTACCTATCAGTTATGTCAGTCATGATCTGGCTATTTGCCATAGCCACATCTTTCCCAAACCTTAACCACCCCGCAATTGTGGTGCACAGATATGACAGAAGGAAATATATTTTTGAAATACTGAAATCAAATATAATCTGAGTTTTTGCGAGAAAAAAATATGACTTGGCATTTCCTCATGAAATGTAACAGACAAAGAATAAAAACAGGGCCACTGTTACAACAGGTAATTATAAATATCAAATAAAACAGGACTAAACTGATCTATTGCAATGCAAACAATTTTGATAGTTTTGAAGTGGCATATACCAGTTTGAAATGGAAGGACTGCTGTCAAGAAAGACATGATGTGCAGAACGCATGCAAAACTACGATAATTAAATGGCATAGATATACAATGTAAAGTCCACTTAGACATATGCAAAATCGACAAGTGCAACGATTAAATTCCACAAAGTGATATCAGTGCTTACTTAATGCATGTGCCAATCAACTTTTCATTTAATTTCAGATCATTTACAGTGTTTCAGATGCTTTCTGGCTTAAATTTTGGTCTTTGTACATACTCACCATTGATCCACTTTGCATCAGGATCATGTATTTGGAAGTTTCTTTGAAAGAGGTCATCCAGTGTCAACTGTGAACCAAAGGACTTACCAAGGTCATCTATGGAAAAAAAAAAACAAACATGTGTAATAAGTCAACCAGTTACTTGTCTCTTTTGTCTCTTTTTTTTTGATGGTGGTCTTACAATAAATCTTAAAAATCTCTATTTGCTTTGAAGAAACTCACATTGCAAAGCACACTATAACTAAATTTTTTGAACAAACACTGTACATGCAGCCAGACAAAGAATGACGATGTTAAAGAATTAACAGAAGAGAACTTTTCCTTCAGCTGCACAAACTGCATTTTTGATAGATGATTGGAAAACTAGGAGTTCTGTTGAATGACAATTGAGACAGTAAATCCCTTCCAGATGTTGTCTTACGCAGTCCCTTCTCTATTTTTTTTTTATTACCCCTTCTTCATTTTTCCTCAGTAAACAATTAAAACCTGGCTTGTTTTGCTTCCGATGTTTTTTACGTGCTGTGTACGCTCAGTACTGAATAAAAATGCAAATGAAGGAGGAACAAACTGGAGAGTTTGTAAAAGATGAAAACTGTCAGACAATAGAGAAGAGTGATGCTTAAGTTCAATTTTCATATATTTTTTGCTAAAAATATATCTTTTAGTCTTCTGACAAACCATGTTCATGTCATGTGTTGGTATCTTGTTCTACTTGATGTTGTGTGCCAAGATTTTAAGCGGAAGTTAAATATTTGCAAAGATAACTTTATATTACACTACCATTCAAAAGTTTGGGGTCACCCAGACAATTTCATGTTTTCCATGAAAACTCACACTGTTATTCATGTGCTAAAATAATTGCACAAGGGTTTTATAATCATCAATTAGCCTTCCAACATGATTAGCTAACACAATGTAGCATTAGAACACAGGAGTGATGGTTGCTGGAAATGTTCCTCTGTACCCCTATGGAGATATTCCAAAATAATAATATAAATAATAATAATCAAATTTTCAGCTGGAATAGTCATTTACCACACTAACAATGTCTAGACTGACTGTTTCTGATGAATTTAATGTTATCTTCATTGGGGAAAAAAATGCTTTTCTTTCAAAAATAAGGGCAAGTGACCTCAAACTTTGAATGATAGTGTATATTTAGATAACTTAGTACAGTGAAAACAATATATTATGTGTGTGCATAAACGTACATACAGATCTGATAAGAAGTGAATAATCTTCACAAACTCCCTAGATAATGAAGATCCTGCTTGAAGAGTTTTGAGGTTATTCACTTGCCTGAAAGCATTGAGTCAATCACACAATTGCTCTCGGACAGTGTCTGTAATTGTGGCAATATTGTGCAAGTTGCTATGACTACCGAGGAGTCCTCCTCACTATAAGTGAAGAAAACTATCTGTGTGAGGAGCTTGAATGTTCTTACAATGTTCCTGGGTTTCCACTTTGGTTTCCTCGCACGTTCCAAAGACATGCAGGTTAAGTAATTGGTGTCTACCTGCCCATAAGAGCAAACATCAAAGTGAATAGGTGTCTATCTATACGTGTTAGACCTGTCATGGACCGGTAACCTCTTCAGATTGTACCCTGATTTTTGGCAAAGTGCTGCTACAATCAGCCCAACAGCCGACTTAAATGACCTTGAGCATGTTACTGAAATTTACTATCTCAGTAGCACATTCAAGGTCATTTAAACAGCCTGCCAGTAACTCTATGGAGCAGCTCCAGGTAGTAAGGCAAAACCATACAGAGAGAGCCCTCATTTAAATAAATAAGGTTAAATTTAAAAAAAAAAAAAACCAAATAAAACAGTATACTATAGTGTATGTAATCATAGGGGGCTATGGTTAAGATTAGCTGCAAAGTGGCTTGGTGGTTAGCACTTTCGCCTTGCAGCTAGAAGTTTCCTGCTTGATTTTAAAGCCAGTGCTCAACACCTTGTATATAAAAGCTTCACCAAAGCAATTGCCCCATCACTGTTTTGTAGGTTCACTCCTACTACACACTGGCGGACAAGCCACAGCATTTTTTCCTCCAGGTGCAGTCAGACCATTCTCCATCACTGACACAGCACGGTGGACTGTGACAGGCCTGGCTACTGTACATTTATCTGTTGGTTATGAAGTGGTTCTTTCCTGGGACGGTATAATGGTGGAGGGCATTTTACATAATCACTGCATAGTTTTTGAATCCTAAATGTGATTTCATTGTCATTTTTGTGAAAGGATCTGCAGGCAGCCTCACCTTTTGACAGCAGAACAATGGACAGTCCAATAAGTGAGAGTACCACCAGAATAACCAGCAGAGAGATGCCGATGCCCTTCCAGTTTCTGTCTCCTCCAATCGGTGCAACATCCTAAAAAAAAGAGAGAGAGAGAAACAAATCATAGAAATAGAAATGAATAAAGCAGCTAGTACAACAAAATGGCAGCACACAGAAAAATGTTGACATAAAACGTGCCATGTCTTTCCTGGGTGCAGCAATGCTGAATACTTGCTTGAGCTTAAGAGGCTCAGCAGTGGTTGACTGAGCCTCTATATAAATCCGGGGGCAGGAGGAGGCCACAACTAACTATCCCTCTGGGGTTACAGCATTGATTAGAGAATATATGGTGCTCTTTAATATTTTCAAAAACAGAAACATTATTTATGAGTTGTTGTTTTTTTAAAGCTCAGAATACTGAGTGAAGTCCTGCATAATCTTCCAGCTCCTCCTCTGTAATGTTGAACAATAAACATTATAATATTCCTGAAGTCTTCTAAAGAAATAGTTGGACTTCACACTGTTCCTAACAGTGGCTCCATTGATCCCCGGTGTTTAAGCCTGATAACTAGAAAGGTATTTACAAATTCTTGATGAAGACAGTACAATATGGAAAAGACCCTGAAGTAATACTAACTGACTAAATAAACAAGTATTCCTCCTTTTAAGTAGGACGCATGTAAGCATGTATAGTACTAGTCAAAAATTTGGATACATCTACTCATTCATGGAGTTTTTCATTATTGAATACACTTGTCCTTCCATCCATTATCTATATGCCCTTAATCCTCTTATAAGCTGATATACAGCAAATAGCCCTAATTTCAACTACTGCTGCTTTGCTGAGGAAAGAAACAGCAGTTCATTAATACTTTTAGATCTTGGGATGAGACTCCCCAGGTGTCAGGGTTGCTAGCTTCTGGTTCAGCTTCCATTCCTATTACCCCACCACAATTTGCATTCATTTGTTACATCCTTTGCACTCCTTTCTCTCTCTTGTGTTAACCATGTCCTGGCTTTGTATGTAAATTAGCATGGCCAAGCCCCTGTCCCTGATTGGACCAGTACTCCAACTCCAGTCAAGCTATGCCAGTCATCGCAGAACTTGTTCAAAAGCTCAGAAAAGCTGTCATTCAGAGCAGCAAAACGTGAAGAAACATTCAAAGTTAATGAGGTACTGAAATACTGACATTTCTATGTTCTTTCCTCAGTAAAGCAGCAGTAGTTGAAATTAGGGCTACTTGCTATATATCAACACTACTTCACCACAACACAAATGATGATCTCAGTTGCACTAATATGACTTTTGACAAGACCAGTGTGTTTGCTAGAAACCATTTCAGGTTATGACCTCATGATGCTGGTTAGCATATTTTATACAGAAGTCATTCAGAGGAACAGTGGCTACTTTAAGCAATCAAAGCAATAAAGCCTTCTGCTTTTTTTGTTAGTTTTTTTTTTGTTGTTGTTGTTGTTGTTTTTAACATTTTTTTCACTACATAAAGACATATGTGTTATAGTTTTGACATCTTGTTTTGTTCCACGATCTAGAAAATGGTAAAATTTAAGAAAATGCTTTGACTGGGATGTGTCCACACTTTGCTTTTCCTTTTATCATTTTTACTTGTTGATTTGCAGGTTGAGTCTGACTGTGGTGAATTGGATGAAAGCTTCACTATAAAGGAGACAGAAAAATTCTCTGAAGATCAGACCCATTTTTGGATGTGTCTCATACTCTTTATCTTCCTGACATCAATTATGCAGCTTCATTTCATTTGCAGTGACAGAGCAGTGTTATAAATAAATCTGTCTCGCCTACAGAGCCTCAAGCTACTGAAAAGCCGTCAGTATATTTATGGATCTATTTGCTTTTCAAGCCTTTTAATTGGGAGGATGATTCCAGGAAAAAAACATCCTGCAGCCGTGCTACCTCTACATCCCCTCTAGTTCTACTCTGCTGCTTTACTCCCTGTGGTATCTAGTTATTAAAATTCTGGATCCGTCACAGGAGAAAAATACATTTTCCACAATGAAGACTTCTCCTCCGGTGCAGGTTCAACGTCATTTTGTTTGTGCTGTCTGTGTTTTCTTTGTTTTGGTTTTGTTCATTAACTAGAGCAATACTCATTACACATCAGGGAACATTATATGCCGTTGTGATTTCCCCATCAGATCATTTTTCGGAATTTCAGTAATACACTGAGGTCATTATGTTCCACAAAGTGTACATTTTCATATACTGTAATTCAATGATCTTTGCATCCCCTGTAGTGAAAATATATAGTGAAAACTATATAATTATCATAAAGAATCATTAATATACCATTAAATATGTCCACAAAGACAACTTCATCACTTCAGATGTGTACGACCACAGTCCACATTGACTGCATAAATAAACAAGAAAAGCACTCAGAGAGCACAGTACTCCACCAAAGCTGTGTTGTATGATTTCTGACGGAGGAAATCTTTAATAAATTTGTGGTCCACAGCCACACTTGATTCAGATCCAGACTATAAGCCACATCACTGCCAAAATCTAATCACTTGATTCTTGTGCCATTTCTGATCTTCCCTGAAAATTTCATCCAAATCCGCTGGTCCGTTTTTGAGTAATATTGCGGACAGACGGAACAACAGACGGAAGTACAAATGTACACCAATCGTCACATACTGTCACACTGCATTCCTTGGCAGAGTAATTAATGTGAACATCTACTGTTCAAACATTGACTTTTCATTCAGAAAATTGCAATAGTAATAACAATAACAACAACAAAAAAAGCACTCAGAGAGCACTGTACTCCGTCAAGGCTGTTCATTCCCCCATATGGCATTGTCAGAAATGCAGTATTTTTTTTTTTTTAGAAATGCAGCACTTGTTTATTAGTTACTGATGATCAGAAATCGTGGCACTATAGAATGTGTCCATTTAATATAGATGTACCCACAAACAAAACCTTGCACCTTGCACTGAGCACAGGCGTGTGTTATGCATGTGTACGTTATGTACAGATACTGACTTGCGTGGCCTAAATATGTAGCAGGCGGCGGGAATTGATTCATTTCTGACCTTCCCTGAAAATTTCATCCAGATCTGTTAGTTCGTTTTTGAGTAATGTTGCGCATAGACAGAATCACAGATGGACAGACAAACGTACGCCGATCGTCATATAACTCCGCCACGTTCTTTGGTGGAGTGATAATAACAATAATACTATTATCATTATCATTATTATCATTATAATTATTGTAATTATTATTTATATATGTATATATTTATAATAATATTAGTTATAATTCATATTATCATTACAGCTACTATTAATCTGTCGGAAGCTGTCAAACCATTAAAAGATGCATTAAACAATATTACATAACACTGACATTAAATCACCTAATGGAGTTCCTATAGTGAGTGTGCTTAGCTTTGCTGTACTCTCCACCTAATCCTGAGAGAAATATCTCCTTTAGATTCTAAATACACTTTGTTCACTCACTAGTCGCTATCTGTTGTTTTGTGCTGAGCTGACATTATAATGTTTTTCAGCTCTTTCTACTGCAAGCAACTGCCAGTATTAACAATGAAGAAAAATTGTTCCTTTGCCCCACATAAAAACAAAACAATGACTTTAAAAAAGCTCAAAGGCTCTAAATAGCTGCATGGAAGTGCAGAGTCTGGTGAAAAACATAGCAAAGAACAAAGTGACTCATGTCAGCTGAATAAATACGTCGCTTAAGAGTTGTCTATCCATTAAGCCGACTGACAGTTTTTCCTACCATGGTTTATGGTTTCAGGAAGTTAGCTAGTTATTGAGAAAGGTGACATTCTGAATGCCCTCGTCAGATACACAGGAGTGAGTTTTTAGTGGTTTGGTCAATTGTCAAAGTTACACCTGTAAAAGATTTTTCCCAAAAAATAAAAATGACTTCATGTAACTTGTACGCTGTTGCCTTTAGAACATGCAGATCTATGACGTCTCTGTTTTCCTCTCCACTCACTGCAGCTCAGCACACCAGCTCACCCATTACTCTGCTCAAAAATTGTGAAATTACTGTACGCTACATCATGGCAAGTTGTCATATTGAAATGATTCAGACATACATGTTCGAACCAAAACTGGGTCTGAAGAACAATTAACGGCACAGAAAGAACACCGTGCAAGTGGACAAAATGTTTCTTACATGTGTTTTATATGAAACCTTGGAAGCCTAAATCTGTCTGTCTGAGACTGTCATTGACACATTGCAGTTTCAAAGCCATGACACTGACTGCTTATTTCTCTCATGATGTGTTTTCCATTATATAAAATTTTCATATGGACTTGCTAACAGGGTAAAAAAAAAAAAAAAACATTGAAAGGAGGGGGTTTGTAATATTTGTGTTAAGGAGTATCACCTGCTGGAAATATAATAATCATTGCATACACTGAAAATGAAGGTCTTAGAGTTTGGGACAATGTTCACTGGTGCAGATGAGCTGAAGGGAAAGAATATATTTCACATGGAGACACTGGAGACGCCCCTTTCAGGCTCTGTCTTACGCTTGTGCTTAAGAAAACCAAACAAACAAACATACAAAACAAAAAAAACTTTTCCATACTGTTCCAACAGTCTTCTTCTGCAAACAGGCTTCCAGCTGTTTGTTGGAGTCTTTCCTCTGACTTTATTAATACTTGCAGAATCAAACAGCAGCAGGATCAAGGCTTCAGGCTTTACTTAAAACACCCATCAATCCCACCCTGAATTTCACACTAAATGGTAGTCTATGGTTTACAATCCTCACTTCTAATCAATCTCAACATCAATTGTCAGTTTTTGTATCTGGCATTGTAAGTCTTGCTCGTACTCTCAGGAGGTGGCAATGATGGAATGGAGAAAATCTTCATTCTTGTCCGATGCTTTACCATTGATCCAGTATGCCAACAGTTTGCGTTTGCAGCTGATGACTGACAATCACTGATAGCAAATACACACATGAGGACGAGGCACAGATGGACAAACAAAACAAGACCAGCAGCCATAGTACAAACTGTAAAAGCACTCTGCCACATGTCCATGTCATCATGTGCCATGGGATTGTATAGACTACACCTTCTGTTCAGACAGTCATGGATCTTTTTCTTGCTTCATGCTATGACAGGTTTATTTTAAGGATATACATGTTTTTTTTTGTAAACTCTATGATGACTTTATCCATGGTGTATGAAGCAAAGAACAGATAAGCCTTATTAATATCTCAGTGTTGTTGATACCTGAAGGTGAAAAGAACTGAGGATTTTTGGGTCAAATATCTGCTCTCTAAAATCACTTTCACTCTACAGGCCTAATCTTCTTATCTTGTCCACTCCAGCTAAGCCAGTTTTCACATGGCCTTTGAAGAAAGAGATGCATCAGGAAAAATGTGTGCACGTGTCTTCCATGTGAGGCATTGGAGAAAGCACCTGCTGGTCTTTATGTTGCCAAGACATAGTCTTTCTGTTTGTCAGCACCATGTAAGTGGGCTCTCTGGCTATAAAGTAACACCATCAATCCAAACAGATGCTAAATCCTACATCTCACCTGCTTACCTGTCAGAGCATTTCCTCTCTGCCATCCAACAACGTGAAGTGCACATACTGTTGCACTTTTTTTCTTGTGACCACACCATGTGATTTTATTTCAAAAGAAATGCACTACACAATGTGTAGCATTGTGCCAGGTGCTGTTTTGAAGATACACGGTTGAAGAAACTGAACTGTGCAGAAAAAGAAGCCATATGTGGGAACACTGGACTGTGCTACAGAGCAGCTAATCTGTGGATGATCTTCATCTGAAATGAAGCCCTTCATCCCCACTGTGTCCTCTAGATTCTTAAAGGGTAAGCCAGTGTACAGTACACTGGCTGTCAAACACTTTGTCCTGTACATGCAATTCAAATCAAACAGGATGCAGGATGAACACAAATCACAATTTGAGAAGAACCAAACCAGCTGGGAGACTCAGTTAAATAGAATAAAGAGGTGTCACCTTTACGTAAATTTGTGGCACAAAAGCAGCATACACAAGAAACATTAGCAAGCTTTATGTTCTTCAAGTGAGGAACTAGAGCCATGGAAACCAGGGGTTTCATTTATCAACTGTTTGTAAGGGACAGCTCTGTGCAGAAACTGTGTATTACTGTTTTCATTACATAAAATGTGACTGATAAATACTGTCTTGTGTGTGTGCTTAAATTTAGAAGCACTCTTGATATATGCACATGCCCTCCTTAGAGAGGGTAATGACAATGAGATGTGCAAAATGCACGCTCAGTCCAATCAGCATGATTGTTCAATTCCTATCAACACACATTCAACCAAATAAACTAAGTTTGAAATCGCTGAAGGTCATTAATTGAGATGAAATCATAAAAGGCATGCTGTGCATACATATTCCCCAGTTCTCTTCCAGCATTGTTGAGCCTGTGTAGTGGTGTTTAGAAGTAGGAGCACTGCTCAAATCCAGCATACATGTATGCAACAAGTGCATGTTCATTTACAGTACAGATAATACACTGTCCAAAAAAGTCACCCCTGGATTTAACTAAGCAACTATGTAAGAGCCTTCGATTGGATAGTTACTGCAGTGATGAAAAATAAAAATATACTTTTCAAATTCCTTCTGCACACTGTTGTCACTCTTTAAAATCTTTTTTGTTCTAATGTGGCAGCTTGCATTTGATGTAGTGCTCAGCCATGTCAGCACTGAGAGTATCTGTAACTGCCATCTTCCATCACACCTGAGAGACCAGTAGAAACATTCATGGCTGCTCTCTTTATTCACGCCGTCTCAGCTGGAGGAAACTGCCTTTCCCAACTGTTTCTAAATGAATGTTTTTCTAAGCTGATGATGAGCAGGGCGAGGCTTATGATATATGTGCAAATGTGTACTTCTAAACAAGAATGAATTATTGGCTTTTGGAATTTTATCAGGAGCAGAGTGCAGGAGCAGACTTTTCAAACGACTCTGCACTTTCAATTGTATTACCATGCAATAATGAGATAACTTTTAAAGGTAATTTAAGAAAAGCAAAGGAAAATAATCTTCAGTGAACTGTTTTTCCTGTGTTGTGCCACAAGAAAGCAAAGAAACAATACCCATCATGACTCCTTTGTTTTGAAATTCCAACTGTGGTATATTTCTATGCTCTGTGTCCTCTACATGTTTCACTTCCATCTTTGTCACCAGTCCCAAGTGTTAAGATGTTCAGTTTATAAAATCAAGTCTGTTCTTTAGTGGGCAGTTTCACTATTTTCACACTTCTCATTTTGCAGAGTTTGAAAAGCTTCAAAGTGAAACCATTAAATTAATCTCATATTAGATACTGTTCCTGTTAACAAGGAACGTTTCCATGTAAAGTCACCAATTACTGGATTTCTGAGAGAGTGAGGAAAACTTTATCAACATGATCATTTTCAGACAACAGGCGATGTTGTAAGGAACGTTTCCTTTATTGTTATTTCTAAGCTGATTTAAATATGCCTGTTTATAATCAGACTTACTGATAATGTGAACAAAATGTAGCAGATTTATAACTTAGTTAGAATGCTCTATTTTGATACAGATTGCAGCAATTTGGTGCCAAAAACCTTAACGTACCATATTAGTCTCCTTTACCTCTAATTACAATGCCCTTAATTCAGTTGTAAGGAGGCAAAATGTCATCTTCTTAAAAACACTACAGCTCATACAGAACACTGCTTCAATGTTTTTTTCTAGCTCATTCTAAGAGAAATGACATCACGTCCGCCTTGCTGCCCTTCAATGCTTACCTGTGAGTTTCAGAATTGATTTTAAGATTTTACAGCATGTTTTTAAAGGCCTTCATGGTCAGGCTCTAGCATATATTTGTAGCCTTCTAAGTCTGTATAGGTCTGATAGCTGTTTGAGATCCTCTAGCAGTTTCTTAAAATTAAATCCTCAATCTCACCTTACATCCAAGGTGGCCAGGCCTTTGCTGTGCAGGCCTTGCAGCTAAGGAAGTCTCAGGTATCCAAAGTATGGTGTTTTGGGTATTGGAATGTGCTTAATGCTTCCCAACATGCCCCCTTCATGTTTGGGGTTAGGTCTTCGGTTAGACTATGGTTAGGTGTCGCAGAGATAACTGATAGATTATGTAGGGCATCTCAGAAGACCACTGACTGGAGTCAGGGAGAAGGTTTGGTTCTTATGTAGCTAAGGAGAAACACACATCTTTGGGGCCCTACCATCACCCCTTCCCCCTTTTAGCTCTTCTATGTAGGACATGTGTGACATTGTGTAAGCTCAGTGACCTACCTTCTGTATCTACATAGAGTGAGCTAAAAGCAGCTGGCCTTACTATTACAATCACTACACTGGCTTCCTGTTAGTTAAAAGATAGAGTTCAAAATCTTACTTCTGGTCTACAAAGCACTGAATGGTCTTGGACCAAAATACATCCTGGACATATTGGATTGCAACCTTGTGTAAACTATTATGAGATTGTATGTTCATTAATATGCACTGTCCCGTCCAAATAAATAAAGAAATAAATTAGCACCATGTGAAGCACCCAGAGCTCTCAGGTCATCAGGGACAGGTTTACTGTGTGTTCCAAGAACCAGAACCAAAAATTGTGAAGCAGCATTTAGCTGTTATGCTCCTCACCTGTGGAACAAACTTCCTGAACACCTGAGGTCTGCTCAAACTGTCTTTTAAATCAGGCCTGAAAACCAAATTGTTTACTGCAGCTTTCTCTTACTCAATCTATTTTCTTTTCTTTTAATGTAATGCACTTTCATGATCTTAATGTCTACTTTTCTGTTTTATTTCTATGATTGTAATGTATTTCTACCTTTAAATATTTTTTATGAATGTGTTTATTTGCCATTTAAAACACCTTGAATTGCACTGTGTATGAATTGATGTAACTTGAATTCGGGACAAAAACATCCTGATTCCTAATCTGAAGTGGTCTAACCTTTTTTGCAGTAGTTTTAAACCCCGAGATAATAAACTTGTTTAACCTGTCTGACTTTTGCATGCTCATCTGCTGACAATGACAAGCTAAAGAAATAGAGTGCCTGCCCTGCCTCAGTCCAATATTTTACCGAGCAGTTTGGTGGACGGGAACAACATTTACATGATGAATTGGCAGAGTGAAATATTCTAATAAATATCCCAAAGGCTGAATTTGAGAGATAATATATCACCTAGCTTTGAGTGTGGAGCCGGGACCACTTGACATTTCTGTCATATAAAAGCAGGGAGGAATGCTGTGCTTCAGCGGTTATCCAGGACACTGAATATTAAGAGAAAGCAGGGCTGGGAGATGTCCTTTGGTTGCTTAAAAAGGCTTGCAAGGTTCATCTATGAACATTGTAATCTTTGCAAACAAACCTAGAGAGATAAAGCAGTGTGGTACAGATGGAGCAACAATGGATTCATTACTCATGTTAGACAGAAATGTGGTCATCTCCTGCATACAGGTACAGGGGCAGCAGAAGGTTATCCTTGGTACATATTAAAATTTCCTCCCAGCATGCACCATTGCAATGTGGTCTTGATTTTTTTTTTTTTTTTTTTTTTTTTTTTGCATTCTCCAGAATGTTCTTCTTCGGCTTCCATTAATTTTTCATACAATCGGTTGTTATGACAATTGATGTGCCAACCTTGACTTGCCACATCATTATCACAGTATCACAACGAGTCACATAACGGCTCAATGATGTGAAAGAACCTCACAGGTTTCTGCAAGCAAGTTTACAGAATGTCTACAGCACATTTAGAGAGCAAACCAATACACTGGAAGACTGCTTGAAAGAAATACATAAATGGATTTGAAAAAGTAAAACTTGTGGAAGATAAATAAAAGCTCAAATACAATAATAAAATTACGGTGCAGCTAAAGTGCAGTGCCGTGTATGAATAAATTATGCCAAATTTAAACAAGAAAAGCACCCCAAGAGTGCAGTACTCCACCAAGGCTGCTCAAGCAATGCATAATTTCCAGTGGATGAAATTTTTAATAAAAAAATGACCTTGCACTGAGCACAGGCATATGTTATGCATGGGTACGTTATGTACGGACACCGAATTGCGTGACCTAAATATGTAGCAGGCAGCGGGAATTGATGGAACTCAGAAACACCCCCACAACCAAATAAATTGTTTCTTGTATCGTTTCCAACAGATAAGTCCCAATAAGTCGGCAGTGGTCAATTTTTAGTAGGATCGCAATCATGTGATCGTAGTGTTCCCTTGTGTTTGCTATCTCGCAATGATATCTACAAATCCGTGGATCCGGACTATAAGGCGCATCACTGCCAAAATCTAATCACTTGGCCTTTGTGTCATTTCTGACCTTCCCTGAAACTGTCATCCAACTCTGTTTTTGAGTAATGTTGCTAACAGACAAACAAACAGACGATAAACAGACAGACAAATGTACACTGATTGTGACATAACACCGCTGTGTTCCTTGGTGGAGTAATTACTGAAAGCAACCAGCAAACATGAAAGTTTTCAACTCTGAGTTAAAAGACCTAAAAGTTAGAGTAAAGAAAAACTAAAAATCAGTTTGAGGACAGTTTTGTCTAAGTCCAACATAAATTACATATTACCCATATTCTTTCTGAATTTGACTGATTTTGTAACTGTCATGATGTGAATGTTAAAATTTAGTACTGAGTCGACTGTCATACCAAGATTTTATCATTTTATTAATGGTTTTTAAACTAAGTGACCGCACTCAGCATTGACTTTTCATTATTTACCTATTTGTTATGTCCTCATTACCTGTATGGAATCATAATCACCTGATGATATCATTATGTGAATTTGTGTGTCTTCTGTGTGTGGTATTTTGTTGATTTCCATAAGACAAAAGGAGCATGTAAATGTTGAACAGAAGAGGTCCAGGAACGATGCCTTGAGGGACGCCCCATTTTATTTTGTACTATGCATTGGAATTTCTGAGCGACATGAAGTAGTCATTATAGTAGGGGTGGTGTCCTTCACAAACGATTCATTCAGAAGAGCAAATCTTTTCAGCAAATGACCTGTACTGAATCATTTCCTGAAAGGATTTGATCATTTCTCTGTTAAGCTTTGAGCCAATTCCAAGCAGCTATTCAAACACTTGCTGACTGAGTGATTGAAATCATTGATTTATTCACAGCAATACACAATATGATAAAAAGGATACTGAAGACTGTCTTAGATCCTTTCACTGTGAGGGGAAGGTCAGTGATTAATTGACTAAACACAGTAAGAATGAGCCTTAAATGAGAGTCAGCATCTCAGACAGCCACAATCATGCTGAGCAAGTTCAAGAGGAATGCCAAAATATAGATCAGTTAAAAAGACAAAAACCAGTGTTTATCTGTGATATTCAGCAACAGGGTACTTAAAATATCATACATGGATTCTGGCATGTTTGTCAAACAACAAACACCTCCAGTTATGTTGGCCAGGGATCATGAGGAACTTGTGTTTCAGTTCAGTGAGTGGGAATACACTGTTGGAACTCACAAGCCTGTGGAAAATAACGTGAAAGTAGAGCTAAGTGTTGACTATTTGCAGAAGATCTGATGGTATGCAGCTAAAAATAATTTATAAAAAGGAGGAGGAAGAACATCAAGGCAGCAGGATGAGGATTTTAAATGTTGCATAAATTATTGTTTGTTGCCGTAATTTCTGAGATGAAGGACGGCCTGTTGTGTGATGTCTCTCTTTAAAGATGTTATAATTCACTTCAAAATCTGCTTTTATCCACCTCCATTTAGCTTTTCAACAGTCTTTCATAACTCTCTGTTCTCTACTTTCTCTTACTGGAGCTGTTTTCTTACCACAGACTGCTTTCTTTTTTTTTTTTTTTAACCATAATAGGATCACTAGAATTATTATCATCTGTAACTTTATGTGTGAAATCATCTATAAGGTTACTGACTGAAACCATAATAACTATACAAATTGTTGTGCCATGTTTTTAAGGATAACATTTTTTGGATTAATTCTGTGTAAACATCTGCACACAAAAAGATGATCATCTCAAAGAAAACACAGGAATCAGAGAGCGACATCTGCCACCAAAAGGTTACATGTGTACTTAGAGAAGATTCAGTCTAGAGTGTGTCCCTTAATGACTGTGTGTTCTGTCATGTGCTGAGTCAGTTCATAGTTATCCAAAATACAAGACAGTTCTTCAGTCTAGCTAAAATTTCCAACATCAGTGCAAGTGTTTTCATAGTAAATTTTCCATTAGGTATTTATTTTCACTGCATAGACATATTCAATAAATTAGCAGGTTGGAGATTTTGGTAATTTTCCTGTCCTTATCAGTCAAATCTCATCAGCCCAAGCAGGAGAGAGCGGGTTTTCTTAATGTCAAGGTCACAATCAGCGGGGCTGGTGTCACAGAGAGTTCTTGGTCGGGGTGGAGGCAGATGATGAGGCAGTGAGCATAAATCAGCACTTTTATTTTATCAGCGAAGCGAGGCAAGAAAGAGAGCAGAGTGAAGGTTGGAAGGATTAGGAGGCTGATCCATGAGCTGGTTGTCAACATGTTGACACTAAAGCTGTGATGTTTTGTCTTCATGGCACTGAGGCTGCTGTGTGTCAGGGTGCATCATCTCAGGCCCATCTGATGGGTGTCACAGACTGAACCAAAAATGGTTTTGTTAGGACTTTAACTCCAGATCTGTTTGGGAGGGGAGGCCATCTGCCCTGACAGAGGCCTGCATCCCCAGAACAGATTGAGGTTATCAGTGTAGTTGATCCCTGATCAGACGGCAGGTTTTGCTGAGCCATGTGCTGAGACCTAAGAGTCTGTGGAACCTGTTTATCTCTCTGTTGATTGCTGGAAATGATCCAGTAATAAAGAAACGGCCATCCAGTTTGTCCAGACAATTAAACAGTTCAATGTCACCTTGTGTCCTTTAGAACTTTTCACTGTTCTCATCAGACATCAATGTCTTGTGGCTCTTCTGGGAAATAGGATGTTTTCATTGTCTTGTAGCTTATGTTGCAGCTACTTCCATGACAAGTTACAAGTAGAGTCATCTCTTTAGTAGTTACCCTTTGCATTTTTCACAATACGCCTTCATCTGAACTTATCTCCACTTCTGTCTCATCAGGATTTTTAAATAGTTCAAACCTCTAATGCATTTGTGTTGATGGGGGTGATTGTGTTCTGTGTTTATACCTGCTTCTGATTGTTCACCAGATATCTGGGGTCGAAGACGGTTGAGCGCAATCCATGAATTTTGTCCTCTTGGAACTACATAATGTGTAAAGTGCATGTACACTACCATTTAAAAGTTTGGGGTCAATTTCATATTTTCCATGAAAACTCACACTTTTATTCATGTGCTAACATAATTGCACAAGGGTTTTCTAATTGTCAATTAGCCTTTCAACACGATCAGCTAACACTATGTACCATTAGTACACAGGACTGATGGATGCTGGAAATGTTCCTCTGTACCCCTATGGAGATATTCCATTAAAATCAGCCGTTTCCAGGTAGAATAGTCATTTACCAATTTAACAATGTCTAGACTGTATTTTTGATTAATTTAAAGTTATCTTCATTGAAAAAACATTACTTTTCTTTCAAAAATAAGGACATTTCTAAGTGACCCCAAATTTTTGAACGGTAGTGTAGGTACTCCAGAAATTTTTCATAGGCATGACCAAATGGGGGTCTTGGAAAAACCTGGAGTGGCACAAAAAAAATTTAATTTTTTTTTTTTTTTTAAATGCTGTTGTAGTATATAATGTTACCAACCCTGTTTTGTTGGCTTCCAGAGTGTGACTCTCGTTGTTGATCACAAATTGTATTAAGAGTCCAAACCAACTTGGTGGAGAACAGGACATTTTATTTGAACTCTGCAGCACACTGTACACACATAAAGCTTCTTCAGAATATACTTGCTCCTGAGCGAAAAAAAAGTTAATAAACATACAAGACATTCAGAATGTATCTATCATTTCAACACTTAATATTTTGTCAATGTGTAATGTTAATTTTTTCCAACTACAGCAATTTATGGTACAATAAAATGTGTTTTCATAGTTTCTTAGCTACCTGTTACCATATATTGATAGTTACTAATTGAAGTTATGTGACAATCAGCATATGTTTGTCCTTCCGTTTGATAATCTGTCGTTTCACCTGTGTGCAACATTACTCAAAACGGATTAACGAATTTGATGAAATTTTCAGGGAAGGTCAGAAATGACACAAGGACCACCTCAATAGATTTTGGCAGTGATGCGACTTATAGACTCGATTCATGGATTTGTTAAAGATTCCTGTATCATTGTGAGATAGCGGCAGGGCGTCACTGTAACTATAACAACAAGTGAATGCTATGTTAGCTGTTTGCTGATGATTACATGATTGCGATCCTACTACAAATCAACTGCTGCGGACTTATCCATCGAAAATCATATGACTGAGCAGTCTTTGTGGAGTGTTGTGCTCTCTCAGTGCTTTTCTTGTGTATAATGCATCCATTTACACATTAAAAAAACTCATAAAGGCTCCTACAAACAAGCAGTGAACTAAACTTCTTTCCTGTCAATGCTTTGAGATCTGTGTGTCCTCACTATAGAACACATATTAGTCTACAACTGCAAAGAGTCATTAAAAGATTTCTGCAGTTTTAAGATAATTTCCCTAAAGGAACAGTACCCCACTGTTTTAGAGGTCATAATCCCTGTTAGACAAATTAATACTCGGATGGTTAGTTGTGCCCCTCACACAGATTTTACTGTATATGTTGGTGACATATAGGGATGGTTCTCATTAGCACAAACGCTTTGATTAGCTGCAAGGGAGCACCTATTTTATCAGTCAAACACAGGGGAAGCAGCTTGCTGTGCTGTGATTAGTCAGTCTGCTGAAGAGTGTCTAGTCTGAAGGTGCTGGGTGTCTGTAGCCTCTGAGAGCCTGATATAACAGTGCTATGATGTGCATACAGTTCTGTATGTTTAAAGCTGCTTGTAACCATGCCAACAAAATCATGCATGTCTGTAACAAAAATTGGTGCATAGAAAGTGTATTTCAGGGGCCAGTACTTGGATTTTGCCCAGTGTTTGAAAAATTTTGAGACTAAGCGTTCATTGTTGGATGTGTCATAACTTCTTACATTTGAATAACAAGAAGCCTGAATTGTTGCTTGTCATTCCAACACTGGAAGTTTTTACTTCATCTAGGAAAGAAGTGGAGTTATGTTATGATCAGGTTTGATCTGTCTGTCTGTCTGTCTGTCAGCAACATTACTCAAAAATGGACTAAAGGATTTCAATGAAATTTTCAGGCAAGATCAGACATGAAACAAATACCAATTGATTAGATTTTGGCAGTTATGTAACTTATAGTCTGGATCCATAGATTTGTTAAAGATTTCTGTATCACTATGAGATAGTGGCATGGCGTCACTGTAACTATGACAACAAATGAACATTATGCCAGCAGCCTGCTGACGATCATCCTACTACAAAGCAACTGCTGCAGACTTATCAGGACTTATCCGTTGGAAATCAAACAACGACAGAGCAGCCTGGTGGAGTACTGCACTCTGTGAGTGTTTTTCTCGTTTTTAAGATGTTTTCATTAATCTCAATAGCTGACCTATTTTACAGAGCCAGACAATTCCAAGAATTTGGGACTGGTTTAGGATGTCTCTCATACCTTCAAACGACATGTCAACAATATCACCAAATCTGCATTTGTGACATAGCTGCCTCACATACTGAAATCCTTTTGCATGTACTTATTACATCCAGAATCTGTTATTGCAATATAGCCCTGGCAAATCTATCCCTGAAAGCAAATAGAGGTCTTCAGTTGAGTCAAAACCGTGGCTAGACTTCTTGCTAGATCTAAGAAGTACAATCACATTTCTTCAGTCCTGATCTTTTTTCTTTACATTAGCAACTAAAACAGGTCAAAGCCGAGGAATTCTTCTTCTGACCTACAGTCAGATTGGCTCCCCACTTAACTGCCAGCCTGAGTCATCCTTATCATCATACCATCAACATGTCCTCGCGCTCTCTTCCTGTTGGTCTCTTAACTTTCAACACTCAAAAAAATATTTTAGCAGTAGAGCCTTTGCTGACAAAGCAGAGGTCCTTTGGAATAAGCTTCCATTGCAAGTTTGAGAGGAGCAATCTGTGGAGAGTTTTAAATCCAGACTAGAAACTCAGTGTTTTTCTCTCCGCTTTGGTTCCTCATAGATTTTCTGGTGAGGTGAACGATTCAGCTGATATCTACTGGACAGCTGGTATCCTTGATATTTCCATGGATGTACCAATCTTTACTTGTGAGTGTGTGTATGGTATACTTTGTTGTTTTATTCAATCCAACTTTGTGTCTATGTGTTATTATTTTTGTTGTTGGCATTCCTTAGGTCATGTTGCACAATAAATAAGCTGAAGTTGAATTTCCAGACAGGTGTCTTAAATATTAATTTACCAACTTGCCTTGCAGTGTTGTGTTAAAAGTATATTTAGTGGTAGATTTTTGTCATGTGAGCCCAACATATACAAATATGATCTGAAGTTGTTTTACTTTAGTCATAATTCTGGCCTTTTAATGAGATTTCTAGCCAATGACAAAAATAGAGAACGGTGGCAGATGTGTCTTCTAAAGTTTCTGACTTTTCAAACATTTAAAGACCTCCAAATACAGTCTGTGTATCACTTGCTCTTATTTTTAATCTATTGAGAATACAAAATTTTGAAAATTATGAGTAAATATCAAAATCAAATTTGGTCCGTGGTCCACTTTCTGCTTTCTTATTCCTGACTTGATCATAAATATCCCAGGGTTTGGATGACTGGATGACTGAAAAGCTACATGGACAGACTGTGAAGTTGTTTCACCTTGTTGTTGCCATGTAGTGAAAATGTCATCGACAAAGCAGAAAAGGCAAATTTTTTATTAACAGTAAACTGAAACAATAAGATTTCCCCGGAGTTGTTGACAGGAGAATCCCAATCTGTGACAAGTTGAGTTTGGAGAGCACCAAAATACAGCAATTTCATATATGGTTTATTTACAGGATGGATGTTCTGTCCTGATATATTAATATTTAAAAAATCTCCAATTATCCAAACCTTGATTTAGTGTCAATATATGAAATGATACCTGTAGCATGCAGCATGACATAGTAGATCTGAGTCACTTCAACACAAGAGTGGAACCACAGAGACAGCAGATATAGAAGGCAGGAGAATGTGTTACATTAGTGCTGGAGGCTCTCAGTAAGGTTGAAGTGCCGCTTGTTCTGTGTTTCTCAATATGTTATCACGCAGGCACAGCTTGCCTGGTTTTAAAAGTGGTAGGTGGTTGTGGTGGGTTGTGTGTGTGTGTATATATATATATATATATATGTGTGTGTGTGTGTGTGTGTGTGTGTGTGTGTGTGTAGAGGGCCATATGTGAAGAAAGGGAAGAAGTGAAAGTACCTCAGTAACATAACAGCATTTAAAAAAAAATGAAACCAAATTCACTCTTGCCATGGCTAGGAGTCAACAGTGCAGCCTCCAGACTCCACCGTGAACAATTCAGAACATTAACGTAAGAAAACTCTCCGCCAGATTTAATGAATTAATCTGATGGGTTATAACAAAGTGAGTTTTCATGCACAGACAGATTCTCCAGACTCATTTGCAGAGGTGAGCGGAGCCAAATTGAGGTCAGGAAAAAGGTAGTGATGTTATCAGCCAATCCATCTCTTTTCAATGAGCTTTTTAATTAAAAGAAAGCAAAGCCAGTTAAAGGTAGTCTCCTCATCCTTGAGACTCCTGCTGAAACAGGGAAGGACTGCCATTTTCAGGAGAGGCAATCAACTGATTTATCTGCAGTATTACAATTAGTACAATTTTCTTTATGAAAATAAGGTCAGCCAGGGATTTTATCACTATGGAGGATTTTGACAGGCTGCTGGACTAATGTACTGTTTGCTGAATCCATTTCACTGCTTCTGTATAGGAGATCTCTGTGTAGCCCTGTGATAGACTGGTGACCTGTGCAGGGTGTCTCCTGCCTTCACCCTCAGTCAGCTGGGATAGACTCCAGCCCCCTACCCCCATAATAGCATTTGTCTAGTTCAATCTATTTTCTTGTCTTTTAATGCACTTTTATTATCAGAATTTCTATTTTAGTGTCTAGTTTACTTCTATGATTTTAATGTATATCTACTTTTAAATCATTTTTCTGAATGTATTTCTTTGTCATTGTAAAACACTTTGAATTGCCTTTTGTATGAATTGCACCATACAAATAAACTTGCCTTATATTGCTTACAAGATTACTTATAGCTGTGGCTTTAAATCTCATAATTATTATTTTGTACAACATAATATATAAAGATTTAGTATTTATATAATAATGTGGCCATTTCTCATGTTTATGACTAAAAATATCAAAATAATGACATACTATTTCATAATAATGACATAGTAATTGATAATTATGAGAGAAGATTTTATAATTATTAGGCAGATCATGAACAAAGATCTCAGACTAACTAGAAAATAATTATGAGAAAAATCTGTCATTATTATGACAGACTGAATGATTATCATAATGGATCAAGCCATATTTAGTAAAAATCTTCTTAATTATAACTTTTTATATATATATATATATATATATATATATATATATATATATATATATATATATATATATATATATATATATATATATATATATATATATATATATATATATATATATATATATAATCTTTCATGTTAACTTACTGACCCTTGGCCCCATCTTAGGGCGTGTCAGGGGACAAGGCAGAGCCCCAGACTGTTGAACGGTAGTGTATTTCTGTTTTCTTTAATTACACTTCGGTTTAAACAAACTATAAACATTAAAGAATGTGCTCAGATATTAAGAGGGGAAATTTAGCAAAGCAATTGGTATTACAAAAACTTTAAAGTGAAATCAGTTGCAGAAGATTGTCATTCAAACTTGGCATTTAGTGTATTCATTTCAAATAACAGTTCCAGCATTTAATATGAATTCGCTCAAGTTTTCATTACCACTATGTACTGTTTTCAGGCAATCAGTTTCCCCAATTTTTTGTATCAGTGCTCACAGTGAATAGAGCCATGTTTACATCCCAGGTTGGCTATGAAGCCCAATTGTGCATGTTTATTAGGAATAGCAAACATGCTGACTGAGTTATTTTCTCCATGAAACAATGGCAAAGTCCACTTTTGAAATATTCTAATAGATGCACCATTTACATGCATGTCCAGCAGCTAGCATTTTGTTTAGTCACTGCCCTTCTGGTATCAGTGGAAGATCCTTGATTCAACTCAGACTCTTTGAGTTGAACATTTATTTCTATGTGGTGACTTGCACAGTTGTAAACTAATAAGATGCTACCTTTAAGGATTGTATTCCTGTTGTATCCTGTGTGTAGTGTAGGTCCAGTGTGAGGAGTTAATGAGTCAGTATGTAAGAAATAGCATTAGCAACTGGTAGCTGCAGCCACTGTGTACATGTGGACAGAAATCATTAAGTCATTGTAGTCAGCTGTAAAATCTAGAGTTTACCGGGTGCTCAGATTTGCATAGTGTTTGCCACAGGAAATTAAGGCCCAGTTCATTCAACGTTGCAGTGTCTCTTTCATGCCTGCACAGTTGGTCTGGATAATGGCAATGCAGACAATATATTTTAAACAGTTTCAGACAAAAAGAACTGTTGAATTAAACAGTAATATTTTGTGTGCTACCTGCCTCACTTGAAAAATCCATGTGACAGCAAGCAGTGCATGCAGATAGAGCAAAACAGCAAACAGTGTGCAGGTTTTTCAACAGTGATTTTACAATGCAGTAAAATATCATTCTAGTTTAATGTAACTCAGAGCTCATCTTTAAAGCTGTATCTCGCATTTCTCTTCTTTAGGATCATATTGCATTCATCTATGTTTGCTTAGATCTTGGAACATGGTGTCACAACTACAGTAAACTAAAAACAGTAAAGAATGAAAATTTCCATCCATCCGTCCATTATCTATACACTGCTTAATCCTCATTGGGGTTGTGGAGGGTTGGAGTCTATCCCAGCTGACTTAGGGTGAAGGTAGGGGACACCTGGACAGGTCACCAGTCTATCACAGGACTACATATACAGACAATCACACTCACATTTACATCTAGGGGCAATTTAGAATCAACAATTGACCTCAGCATGTTTTTGGACTGTGGGAGGAAGCCGGAGAACCAGAGAAAGCCCACTCATGCACAGGGAGAACATGCAAACTCCATGCAGAAAAAACAAGGATCTTACTAGTACTAACCACCAAGCCCAGAATCAAAACAATCAGAGAGTTTTTAAATAAGCCAACAGTGTGTCCAGGTGGTATAAGCCACCTCATTTGGAGGTAAAACTCCAAAGAGAATTAGATTTGAATCCTTCACTCTACTGGAAAACTGTGTGAACACAACTATGGAAATACAGAATATATCAAAGCTGCAGGAAGCCATTCTGTAAACAGTGTTGATGTTTACAACAGACAGTTGATTAATAATCTTTCTATGCTTTTATTTTACTGTTTCACTAAAATGTTTTCTTCCCAGTTCATAAGTGCAGTTATCTTTACTGATAAAACCGATGGTCAAATCATAGATTCAGATCCAGAACTTGTAGTAAACCAGGATTATCCTTCAACACATGATGCTGATGATAATGGTGCCAGCATAACATGTCTTACATCAATCTCGCATATGCTTATTTTCATATACATATAAAATAGGATATGACAATAATTCAGACCAGCAGGTTTGTTCAAAATCTGAATGTTTTTGCGGGCAAAATGTAGTAAAGTATTTTTAAACAACATCTTATGTACTCTTACAGCGTGTTCAAGTTCCTTCAGCGGAATCCGTTATGCTGTTGTGTGTCTCACAACACTCATATAATCTATCATTATGAACTATCATTACCTTATTTAACCTAATCATTCTCTCCCATTGTTTAATTGTGGTATAACATGTTAATCCATGTCACTTCTCTGAGGTAGCACAAAACAAGCAAATACAACAAATACAAGTGTTGAGAACAGAGTTAATCAAATACAAACAAAGCTAAATCATATTATTCATGTTATGTTTGTTATGTGTGTGAGGCTGTGCTCGTGTGTCATTCTTAATCACTACAATGTGCGCTCTCATCCTCACGGTGTAAGACACATTTTTATATGTGCTTCAGCGCTTACAAGCTGGACACATGGATAAAAATACATGACTGTGACACGAGCTGCTCTCGTGTCCCACAACAAGCTACCTGCGGTGTTTGTTTGTCAAGAGAGCACGCTCCAGCTGTGAAATTAGGGGTCAGGTTAATGTTGTCACTCCAGATGTTGTGGAAAATTACTATTACCATCGAGACTTTTAGGTCGTGACTTTGAAAATGTCACTAAGGGCAGACACACAATTTAGCAAGCCTGCCAGCAACCGAAGAGTTGTTTTAACCTTGAGCATCGAACAGATACGTCTACATGTCAAATATCATTTTTCACCTTGGAAAGGAAAAGTCTTCTCCAATTAGATGAAAGCTTAAAGAAAGTTCATGGTCAGTGAGCAAACGTCCTTAAACATGTATATGTCTATCTGATATATGACTGCAGAAAAGTGACTCAATTCATTTCACATAAATCATTCAGGGTTTGTGGAACTCGAATCAAAAAGTCACTTTGGGTTTTGTTGGACAATGAAAAACCTGTTTTGATGTTAAGAAAAAGAGATAATGTCCAATACAGTTTCAAAATTGTAAAGAAATACTGATCTTACAAGCAAATATGGATTACTTTTTCAACTGCTGTTTCCAAGGTTAGGAATTAATTACAGTGTTGCAAGAAGTAATGTTGACCTATGTAACCTTTGTATAATAATTACCACATAAGTGGCAGCACTGAACCAGAGTGGGAGAAACCAAAACATGTAATGCTTGAGCAAAGAAACCTTTCTTCTGAATAGGTTTATTGAGTCAATCTAATATTTTCCAAAGACATAAGTGTTTCTCAAGAAGATCAACTCAGTGTGTCTTAGACAAGAAAGAGGAGGAGGTTGGGCTTGCTTCTATAAGAGAAAGGAGCTACAGCATGTGTCATCGTCCTTATGAACATGAGCCAGTGCTGGTTTTGGTTCAAATTTCACTCCTGGACAACTAATAAGCAAGATGGTAAAATAATTCGTTTTTACCTGTATACACTATCTTTTCACCACTTACTTGCCCAATTGTCTCCATGTGAAATATGGTTAGATTTTAGCTATTCCTGTTTTCTAGTGAAATTTGATTTGATCCTGTTTCAAGTGTGACCTTTTTGCCTGCTCCTTAATTGTGTCTTTTGCCTTCTGCTTGCCATTGGTTTTAAACATTTTTTGAAAGAAATATGTGTTTCCTCCAAAAAGTAACACTGTTTCTCATGCAATTTTCTAAAGGCCACAAAGACGCATTTTGGTGGAAGCACAAGTTCTCAACAGGATTTTACTTTCAGGAAACTGGGGTTTGTATCTCATGTGGGATTTTATTTTTATGGCCCATTCAGACAGAACGCAACAATAGTGCTGCTGCAGTCTGATATCCATTATTTCCTGTGGCTTGCACTGTGCCACAATGGCAGTTAATGCGTGTGGAGCGGTCAAATTTTAAATTAGGTAGACTGACCGCTGTGTGCTATGATGAATATCTGCATGGTCAACAGAAACAAAGCTTCCAGCCAAGGTAAAGAGGTATAATTTTCATACAAAATATATTACTGACTGAGTGATGTAGTCCAGTTAGTTGTTCTAAATAAAACTCTGCCTGTTTTGCTTTGTACTCTGACTCCCAGGCAGTGAGCTGAACTTTGTTAATGTTATGTTGTGTTTGAAAGAGTCTTTAGACTTAAGTTTCAACTGTTTACTTTTGTTTTCACTCACTGTTTTCTTGGTTTAGGCACCAAAGCTGGATGGCTACTTTTAAGACAACATCATGGTTTGGCTTAAAATATAGTCCTTTCACAACATGTTGGAAGTTTCTCTTATTTTGCTGGGTTACCACGGTGACCAGTCCATCCCATCTAATAGATGAGAAATGGAGCGACAGTAAAGCAGTAAAATAAATGGCAAAGATACACTGCTTGTCCAAAAAAAAAAAGTCACCACTTGGATTTAATGAAGCAAATAGTTAAGAGACTTCCACTGGATAATTACTGCAGTGGTGAAAATGTTTCAGCAGGCAACAACTTATTTAACCCTTGCTGATGCAGTGAGGAGCTTCTCATTTCTTAAACAACCATGTCGATAGACATATTCTGTGGTCATGGAAAGGATGTTAATCTGTCTCAGAAGGATCCAATTATTGGCCTGCATTAAGCAAAGAAAACAACTAAGGAGATGTCTGAAACTACTAAAATCAGGTTAAGAGCCATCCAGCGCATTAATAAAACCTGAAGGAGAATGATAAACTATCATCTCTGAGGAACAAATGTGGTCGGAAAAAAACTCATCGATGATTGTAGGAAATCAACAGTAGAACGGCTATGTTTAATAGTGAAAGTAAGAGCATTTACACACACACAGTGTGAAGGGAACTCAAAGGATTGGGACTAAACAGCTGTGTAGCTCTAAGAAAACCACTGATCAGTGAGGCTAATCAGAAAAAAAGGCTTCAATTTGCTAGGTAGCATAAAGATTAGACATGAATGAAGGTCATGTGGTCTAATGAGTCCAGATTTACTCTGTTCCAAAGTGATGGGGGCATCAAGGTAAGAAGAGAGGTGGATGAAGTGATTCATTCATCATGGCTAGAGCCTACAAGCCTGTAGAGGTTAGAGTTATGATCTAGGGTTGGTCAGGTTCAGCAATGTTCTGTTCCCAAAGAATGAGGTCAGCTGACTACCTGAATATACTGAATGATCAGGTCTTTCCATCAATGGAGTTTTTCTTCCCTGATGACATGGGCATGTTCCAAGATGAAGATGCCAGGATTCATGGGGTTCACATTGTGAATGAGAGGATCAGGGAGCATGAGACATCATTTTCACCATGGATTGACCTCCACAGAGTCCAGACCTCCAGCCCCATTGAGAATCTTTGGGGTATGCTGGAGAAAACTTATTTAAAGTTAATTTAGTATTTTAAAAATAATTCCATATTTTAAGAATGAAGTTATTGGCTATTACAAGCAAACTATCTAACTGCTGTGTTTGGAAAAGTAGCTGCTGTTGAATTTTTTTTAAGGGTTTTTTTTTTCTTCTTCCAGGAGAATATTTCATGCTGTTTCCTTTTCATCATCTCCCCATTAAAACACTAAACCTAACTGGCAGCAACCTTCTGTTTCTAGTTTCACTTCAACCTTTCAACACTGACAGCACTCCGATTCAGAAGTAAAAAACAGCAGCATTCTTTAAACATAATAATGAGGTTGTTACTATACTGTCCTCTGGTGTGTTTGCTGGCAGGTATGTATCCTGTTTCCCTTCACCATCTGCTGTCACGAGACACATTATACAAGGGTGGACCTTTCATAGAGTGCCATGAAGACGAGATAGGATACTGCATCTGACAGGGAGGAAAACGATGCACCACCACCTCTCCACGCAGCACATCTCATTACCCCGGCCACCCTGTCGACAGCGGGATCATAATTAATCTTCATTGAGCCACTGTGCTGTCTGGCTGACAGGCTAAATGATTGGGCGGTAGAGGGGGTGGATAACAGTGTCCTCCAATGTGGCGTTAAAGTGGAATTCAATGGAGTTTAATAGCAGGTTGAGGAAACACAGCTAGTAGTGGCTTACGGTGACTGCTGACTCTTAAAGGACGTAAAGAGCAGAGGAACAACAGGCAGCTCAGCGGTTTGAGTCCTGTGGCCATTACATAAGTATGAAATTATGAAACATGCTGCAATGACACACAGTAGATCAACTGAGTGATGTACAGTTAAACAGCATGTAATACAAGTTTAAATCCAATGATTCATCACTGCAGAGAAGTTTACCATCACAAAAAAAAGGTGTAGGTATGGTAACCCACCCATTCGATTCAAATATCAAATCATTTATAACAGCTCCAGTCTCCTCATACAAAGAGATACAGGAGTTTGTTTACATCCTGCCAGTAGCTGGAGGGTGATCAATTCACCAGATCGATAGTAACTCCTTTTGAGCTCATCAGTTTATTGCATTGCAAAACAGCCTAGAGAAAACCTATTTACTCCAGCAGTAATGGCAGGCATGCATGTGTACAATGTGATTTCTGCTCAACTCATATCCACTGCTGCTTTCAGACTGTGACAGACCTTCAAAAAGAGTTGCTGAATGAACCACTTGAACTACACTCTCTTTCAGGAGGCCACTTGCATGAATGTGAGAATAAAAATCCGGGGAGGCAACAAACAGATGTAAAGGCTGTGGTGTTCAAACATTCTTCCATTTTATTCATTTCAGTCATCGTACCAAAGTGTAATGCTCACTCCCATAGACAGCCATAAGTGGATGCCACAGAAGACTATTTAACCTGATTTCAATGTAATCATCAGCATCAAAAAAGAAAATCTGGCTTATTGGCACCTATTATGTGCAGTATTTTGTGAACCTTAATAGCTTTGACCCTTCATCAAAGAGGCTATCTTGAGCCTGTAAGGTCATTCTTGTTGTTTTGGAACCTCAATATAAATGTAACAAAATGAAGGTCAATCATTTTATTAGTTTTATGTACAGGACTGATGAAAACACTTCAACTCAATTTAAAGATCATAATGATGAGGAGCTTCCCACCCAAAGCAGAACATAAGGAAGAAGAAAAGTGGTGTGCAGCAACCATTTCTTTCCTGACCTCATGCCAGGATGAATACCTCCACTTCACAAGGACCATCAGAAGCATCCTGATTATTTCTGGAATCTGTAGGAGCCACTCTCCTAGGTTTGGGGCTACAGCCCATAATGCTCCTGTTTCCGCTGGGACCAACTTGGACTTCACCTTCCACATCTGTTCCAGTTGTTCCTTCAACCCCTGTTACTGCTCAGTCCTTTCATGCTCTCTCTTCCTAAGGTAACTGTCAGCCACATCTATCATATCTGCCTTCTTCTTCTCCTGGTCTGCCTTCTCTATATCAGGTTGGTTAGCCAGCAGCTGCTTGTCAGAGACTCAGCCCTCTGAGCAGCAGATTTGGGGTTTGAATCCCAGTCTGGACGAGCCTCTTATGTAAGAATACCCAGGCTTAGACCCTCCATGCTACACCAACCTACTAGACCGGAATTAATAAAGCCCACCTCTCGCTAATTGGGGGAGCAGGACACACTGATGAGTAATGGGCTACTGGAACAAAGACTATAAGAAAACTAGAAAAGCATTCAGAGAGCACAGTACTCTGCCAAGGCATTGTCAGACATGCAGCATTAATTTTAGAAATGCGCCATTTGTTAATTAGTTATTGATGATCAGAAATCACAGCAACATAGAATGTGGCCTTTTAATATAGATATACCCGCAAAGAAAATGACCTTGTGCTGAGCACAGGCATGTGTTATACATATGTACATTATGTGCGGATACCGAATCGTGTGACCTAAATATGTAGCGGGTACAAGGAATTGATGGGACTCGGAAACACACCCACAGTTTAATCAGTTGTTTCTTGTATAATTTCCGATGGATAAGTCCAGATAAGTCCACAGCGGTGGATTTGCAGCCAGATCGCAATCATGTGCTCATCAGCAGCCAGCTGACGTGAAGCTTACTTGTTGTCATAGTTACAGTGACACCGTGCAGCTATCTCGCAATGATACAGAAATCTTTAACAAATCCATGGATCCAGACTATAAGCTGCATCACTGCCAAAATTGAATCACTTGGTCCTTGTGTCATTTCTGACCTTTCACAAAAATTACATCCAAATCCGTTGCTCCGTTTTTGAGTAATGTTGCTAACAGACAGACAAACAGACAGACAGACAAACCAATGCTTATCATCACAACTCCGCCGCATCCCTTGACAGAGTGATAAGGGATGTAAAAAATAACAATAATAATCTAAGAGTCCTCTGTCTTATTACATCACTTATCACTGCTGATTCATAGTAGCCAATCTATGCATACAGTGAAAAGAGGCTGTTTCAGTGGTATTATTATAGTATTTTCTTTAGTTCTTTTATACATGTGGCCTCTGGGCTTACAGTCTATGATGCACACAGCTCTGATGTGTCAGTACTGGTTTATTTGCCCCTGGAGAAACTCAACCAAAATGTAACATTATCTTTATTCAACATAAAACAATACATGCATGACAATGTGATTTCTCTTCATCTTAATAACTAAACTAAAATTCTTAAACTTTGCAGAGATGTTATTTTTGAAGCCTTTGACAAGATGTGGCCTTGTTTTCTAGGAGTACAAAAAGAAGAAAAGGCTCAGCAGGCCTAAATATGCTTAAGAGATGACTATCCTCAAGCATGATGAAACAATCCAAATTTCTTTGAAAATAGGGAAAATCTGATTCAAAGCAGTTAAAAATGCTTCATTAAATCCAAACAGAAAATATGAAAGTGATCTCCTACTAACCGGAAGCCATAATAAAACATTTTTGTTATGTTGCTCCTTTTGACTAACCTGAAAATTAAAGCAGACCACTCTTTCAAACACCAGCCGACAGAGAGAACATTTTATTCTCTCATTGAAATGATCAAATAGTCCAGTACTATGATGTGGAAACCAGATTAAAAGCATATAAAGTGATCCTCTTAAAAAACACACTGCATTCTGAAGTAGCCAATGTATAACTGTGTATATCTGTATAAGACTGTCAGTGATTAAGGTAATCTTTGCCCTCAACATAGAGAATGCACTAACAAATATGGAGATTCATATTTTCTGTGTTGAGCAAGCTGACAGGTAATTTTAATTCCCGACTGTTGTATAAATAAAGAGGTTGGAATTCAGCAATATTTTCTGTAATTCAAAAATGGTTTGTTTTCAAACTGTGAACACCTGCCAGTTAGTAATCAATTTCACAGGTTGAGCTGCATATTCAGGCAAGTCGAATTAAGCTGAATGCCCTTGTTAATTTATCCAGTGAATGAAAGTTATGTCTCCATGAATCTGTAATACAGTCAGACATCATCAAGCTCAAACACAAACATTTCTCACCAGAAATGACTGAAGCTATTAATCCAGCTTCCCTGTCATGAATGAGCTGCGTGCTTATCATACAATCTGTCACCTGGATGGTGACAAATAATCCTCTGCTGGTGCTTTGTAAATTTGAATCAGAAGTGACTCAGAAGGCTTTTTCAACAACACACGTAAGTTAGGTGTGTAACATAGACAAGAAATTATATTTTAGAGGGAGAGAAACCTTTAGTTAATCACTAATGATAATTAAATGTAAGGTAAAGACTGGAAATACGCCATATTTCAGCAGTGAGCACTAACTCACACTTTGCATTACATCTAAGTGGTCCAGTGCATATACACTACCATTCAAAAGTTTGGGGTCACTTTGAAATGTCTTCGTTTTTTAAAGAAAAGCTGTTTTTTTCAATGAAGATAACACTAAATTAATCAGAAATACAGTCTAGATGTTGTTAATGTGGTAAATGACTATTCTAGCTAGAAACAGTTGATTTTTAATGGAATATCTCCATAGAGGTACAGAGGAACATTTCCAGCAACCATCACTCCTGTGTTCTAATAGTACTTTGTGTTAGCTAATCGTGTTGAATATGTTAGCACATGAATAAAAGTGTGAGTTTTCATGGATAACATGAAATTGCCTGAGTGACAGCAAACTTTTGAATGGCAGTGTATATAAAATAAAAAACTAACAGTTTAGATTTACTATATTGAAAATATCCGTCCCAACGTACGAACTCAATGCAACCAAACATTTTACACTTCATATACATTACTGAGACTTTTTTTCAGTACTTTGTATGTCCACCTCTATTTTTAATGAAAGATTCTGCATGGTAAAATGTATTTTATGGATCGTTATCTACATGGTTTTTAGCATGCCCTACCAGTGAAGAGGTTTTAGAATGCCCCAATTTTTTCAGTTTTTTGTTGAAATTCAAGTAGTTCTAGTCCAAGAAATAGCTTGAAATGTTACAAAGGTAAGTGGTGAACTGCCAAAGGTAAAAAAAAAAAGGTAAACTTACAAAAAGGCATGATACAAAAAGGCCTTTTCAGAACAAGAAACGGTTAACAACTTAAAGCTGTTCCTCCAATTGAAAGCTGGTGCTACCAAATCCTACAGGTGTCCCAACTTTTCTTGATTACTTACAACCCCCTCCGTCTGCATAAAAGTAGTGTGGCATGTAATATTTGTTATTATTGATACAGATACAGAAAGCACAAATGCAAGTTAACGAGATTGGTTTCCAAGGTTTGTAGGGTTAGTCATTAGTACATCGCAGTTTCAAAGTGGAAATGTTCTGCCGTGGCACTGACTGCTTATTTCACCCATCATGTGTCTACAAGCACATAATAAACACCATGAGGAGAAGAAAACAAGGCAAAGACTTGATTTTCACTAACATTAGTTTTAAAATGCTCACTAACAATCAAATATTTTACAGTTACAAAAGCTATCTGTCGAGTTAGCAAAATGATTTTCATTTTCTTCAGCTGTCTCAGATCTAAAAATTCTACATGGCTCTGCTGAAACAGTAATACTCTAAACGCAAAAAGACAGACATGCTCTTTCAGATGCAAAGCTTCTCTGTGGACGCAACTTAAATTATGGACAGACGAGCAAAAATCACTGAGCATGTAATATTAAAAGTCATTGAACCACCCCTGGAGTAATAATCTCACCCCAATTGGTCTACAGAGGGGTTTAAAACAGCAGGAAATCACGGGCCACAAGGAAAACTTTTATTACTTTGGACTTGTGGTTTAATTAGGCAGTTTCTGATTAAGTATGGTGATCTTTTAATACTCGCTGCTGTGAGCCACGTAATTCTTGGTTTGCTGCTGCATTCAAGTTGCTTAAAGCCTCTATTCTGAACTGAACAGCTACAGAAGTTGTGCCAGCTACTGAGAGTTTGAAACTGAATGAAACAGTTCTGCAACTCAATGGGGTTAAAATGAAAAGAACCAGTATCCTCAGAGTGGCAGAGGTGAGAAGAAATTCTCTCTGTGATTTATGATGAAATACACTGCCCGTCCAAAAAAAAGTCGCACACTCTAATATTTCATTGGACCGCCTTTAGATTCACCGTGGCGTCATTTCAAAAAGCTTCTGCAATGTCGCAGCATGTATTTCTGTCCAGAATTGCAAAAAATTTCCACAGAGGTCTTATATTGATGATGGGAGAGTCGGTCTGTTGCACAGTCTTCTTCAGCACATCCCAAAGACTCCCAATGGGACTGAGGTCCGGACTCTGTGGAGGACAATCCATGTGTGAAAATGATGTCTCATGCTCCCTGATCCACTCATGCACAATGTGAGACCCATGAATCCCGGCATCATCATCTTGGAACATGTCCATGCCATCAGGGAAGATAAACATCACTGACATAAAGACCTGGTCATTCAGTATATTCAGGAAGTCAGCTGACCTCATTCTTTGGGAACATAACATTGCTGAACCTGACCAACCTCAGATCGTAACTGTAACCTCCACAGGCTTGTAGGCACTAGCCATGATGAGTGCAACACTTCATCCACCTCACTTCTTACCCTGATCACTTTAGAACATAAATGGGTAAATCTGGACTCATCAGATCACATGATTTTCTTCCATTGCTCCAAAGACTTATCTTTATGCTACTTAGCAAATTGAAGCCTTTTTTTGTGATTAGCCTCACTGATCAGTGGTTTTATTAGAGCTAAGTCCCAATCCCTTGAGTTCCCTTTGCAACGTGCATGTGGAAATGCTCTTACTTTCACTATTAAACATAGCCATGAGTTCTACTGTTGATTTCCTACAATCATCTCAGAGTTTATTCTGACCATATTTGTTCCTCAGAGATGATGGTTCACCACTATCCTTAGGGTTTTAATAATGTGTCGGATGGTTCTTAACCTGATTTTGATAGTTATAGAAATCTCCTTAGTTGTTTTCTTTGCTGTGTGGCAAAAATAAAGGGAAGATAGGTTCACTCTCCCTGCTTGATTAGATATGTGTAGTAAGATGTATTGTTAGTATTATATACAGTATACCGTAATTATATAGTTTGCCCTAATGCTCACATTCGACAATCCTACTTTTTTTTTTTTTTCAGAAAATAACTGATCGTGTATCCTCTTTATGTTGAAGCATATGTCCCACTTTGTATTTCATTAGCAGTTCCAGTTTTTGCCAGTGGCCACACAGAATTCATCATCATCATCATCATCATCATCATCATCTCTGTGTTTTCTAAAAAACAATGTCTCATATTTCCCCACTACAAGCAAAAGTCTATTAGAATTAATAGACTTCTGAGCAATGCTGAAGAATACTCCATGAAAACGATCTCAGTTTCTTTGTTTTGCATCAGCATTTTAAATAGACTGAATCGGTTTGGGGGAGGCATTTTTACAATGTACTGAGGATTGCAAGGTGCAAAGTGCAAGATAATGTAAATAGGGGAAAACGACACAGTGCTGTGTGTTCACAGAACTGCTTTCTGGGATTTTTAAATTTTTTTTGTTACTGTTGACGCAGGAAGCCTTTAGAACCTTCTGGAGGTTTAGTGATGACGCTATAAAAATCCTGTGAATATTGGACATGGTTGTAGTAACAGCCTCACAGGCTATTTTCGATGCCTTAATAGCATGAACAATCTAGTTATATTCCCGAGCCTTATACTTTGCCGTGTAATTCTGGTAAAATAGCGTGGGAGCAATTTACCAGGTGCTTAGGACCGCATTACATTTCATGCCTTGATTTATCTCTGGGGATAGTGCTTAGGTCTATCTCAGGCTCGGTGATACAATTAAACATGTGGGAGGTAGAGCTTGGGGCACAGATTAGTGTTGAAACCTTGGTGTTTTTTCTGGAGACGTTGTTATAAACAACAATTATAAAAAGAGCATCTAGAAAAATCTGAAAGTTAAGGTCAGTGTACGGCAGTCGCTGTCAGACAGGTGTTATGCCTCTGAAAAAGGGAAGAAATAATCACAGCAGTGATTCAGTGTGAAGTTTACTCAACTCGCACGGTAATTAAATTATATGCACAAATTCAAACATTCTTACAGACACATTCTCAATATTCACATTTTACATTTACACCATAAAACTATTTATCATTAACAAATGTACATGTTGCTCACCAGATACAAAAATGACTACATACCGCACTTACTAGCAACCGATGCTCTGTTGACACGCGTTCAAGTTCACTCGCCAAAACTAGCATTTAATTTATGCAGAATACAACAAATACTACTAAAAAAAACCCGCTACTTTAGTCATGAACCTTACCAACCTGAAAAAGGGAAGAAATAATCACAACAGTGATTCAGTGTGAAGTTTCCTCAATATGCACTTTACTGTAACGAGGAAAACTCTGCACGATCTCAGACAAACTGATTGAAGTGCATATGTCGAGCACAGATCTCATGATCATGGCATAACAAAAATAATAAATAATGAATAAAGCAATGCTCTTTGAACATTTTTAGCCTCTTTAACATAATTGTTTCCCAATTTTAACTCATTTAACACTTTTTTAGCCACATTCTGAAACTTTTAATTTCATCTGTTTTTAACCTTTTTATCACTCCATCGATTTTAACCCTAATGCCATGAATTATGTTTTTACCACACTTTAACTTTGAACAGATCACAATAGTATTTCCATTTAACCTGTCATGAACACAGTGTTCTGAAAAACATAACTGTTTATTGCAGATTCTCTCTGACCTCTCACACAGGCAGCTCATCAACCGGCACTCATACCAAACAGCCACAACATTAAAACCACCTCTCTAATGTGTTGTAGGTTCTGCTTGTACCGCAATAACAGCTCTGACCCATCGAGGCCTCACACACCGCTGCAGGTGTCCTGAGGTATCACTTTTGGAGACACTCAGATGAACCTTGTTTCTGTGTGAAAGCTGGAGGGATTCAAGGACTCCTACCAGCAACAAGCTAAACTTCAGCTCCTGTTAAAATTTTGTCAAAACCTGAAAGACAATCATTATTGCTGAGTCTTATTAATCTGACCTGTTTCAGACTCTGTCTCCATCGCGGTAGAGAAAGTAATTTTCATTTGTAATAGATGTAAAATTGCAGAGCAACATAAATGAGAAAGAACTCGATCTGAAAGGTGACTTTGATTTTGGAGAGGTGTGACTCTGTCTATTGCTCTCAATGATGTTCATGGAACAGTGTTAGTGCAGTGAAATGTGTTAAAGGGTTGATGTTTGTCTTGTGTGCAAAGAAAGTCTGTTAAACTTTTAGAACCTGAAAGTGGTTGGCAACCTGTTTCTGTAGACTTCTTAAGTAGCATTATATCTACATCATAACTGATGTCATAGAGTGGTCACCAAATAGTAAAGTTGTTTGTCAGTGTTTATGATTTTGAGCTGTCCAGTTACTTGGACAGTTTATCAAGTTTGCAATTAGGTTTAGACTTAGGCTTTTGTTTATCAGTGAATCTCTGAAGCTAAATGTATTGTCTAATCTTGGATGAAAGACAGATATTGTATATGTAAACTGTCTCTTTCACCACTGTGGTGGGTTTCTCTGAATGAAGCTGTGGAAAACATTAGTGTAAAAGTGGCCTATGTCTGAATCACAGAATATTCACCTTACCAGAGTGATGAAGAAGCAAAGTTATGCATAACATTTCTAAAAAAAGGGCCGAACAGTGACTCCAACTGAACCCAAATTAGTCAACACAGTAAATATTTATCAGTCATTTATTTGTGGTTGTTGCAACATGAATGTGAGCACAACGCCACTGTTTTGTGGTTTTGTAAGAGTTTAATGACATCAGTAAACTCTTGGGAGTCAAAGCAAGTCTTTCCTTTTCCTCCAGCCATGACCACAGTGTCTTCATCTTTATGAATATGAAAATTAGACATTGTCTTGCTCCTGTAAAATATTTTGCTATATAGTGAGCTGATTATGAAAGGAGATTTTGAATTTAAGTGAATTTTTTTTTTTTTTTATAAGAATGGTATGAGCACTGATGAAATTTCAATAATCTAAATAAACATACAAACTCTGGACAAAAAACCCAAAAAACTCAAACTATCTAGATAGATATATCGCCAGAAGTTAATGAGAAAATAGCTGTTTTAGTTGTGGGAGGAGACAGGCTGAAGTGTCTGAGAGAGAAAAACAAAAGTTCATGGTAATGAAGCATGTAGTTCCTCTATATAATATTACCACAAATAATTAATATGCTCCCAGACATAACTGTCCTGTAGATGTGTACTGATGATTTTACAGCTATGCAGGATAGAAAAAAATGTTTTCATTATTACTTCGCCAAGGAATGTGTCCATCTGTCTGTTAGCAACATTACTCAAAAACAGACCAACAGATTTGGCTGAAATTTTCAGGGAAGGTCAGAAATCACACAAGGACCAAGTGATTAGATTTTGGCAGTGATGTGGCTTATAGTCTGGATCCACGGATTTGTTTAAGATTTCTGTATCATTGCGAAATAGCGGCATGGCGTCACTGGAACTATGACAAGTGAACACTATGTCAGCTGCCTGCTAATGATCACATGATTGCAATCCTACTACAAATCAACTGCTGTGGACTTATCTGGACTTATCCATCAGAAATGATACAAGGAACAATTAATTAAACTGTGTGGGTGTTTCCAAGTCCCATCAACATGCACAACAGATGTCAGTGCTCAGCACAACGTCATTTTGTTTGTGGGTGCATCTATATTAAATGGCCACACTCTATGGTGAAGTGATTTCAGCCACAATTTTTTTCAAGATTTCAGCCATCAGAAATGATACAGATATGAGCAGCCTTGGCAGAGTACTGCACTCTGAGTGCTTTTCTAGTTACGTCATGCTGCCACATTGTGTAATTTACTTATTATCAGAGAGGTTGTTTTCTGAGAACATGTCTGCTGACACCGACGAATCCCTGTGCACAGCACTTGTCTTACAGTGGTCACACTTACATGGATGGAGACAATGTATGATCGCTACATGTATCCAGTTTAATAAACTCAGAGGGAAGGCTTTCACAAACAGCTGCAACAAGAAACAAAACACAATGCCACATTTTATTTGCAAAACCTGGAGTAGGAGACATCATGGATGAGCCCCATCAATCTAACCTGTTATAGTCTCTGTCTTTATTGTCTTTACTTTTTTGCTCCTTTTTCCACAACTATGTGCTTACAGTGTAGCTTTTTGTTGGAGGGGGGCCACTGGGGGTATCACAGCATGAGAAACCAGACATGTGGTATGTGAGAGTGTGTGATGGGTGTCAGACAGCTAGCTGGTAGCTGTAAAATGTAAGTGACTTCAGACAAAGAGACTCTTTGCACATGTTTCACAAGAAAGGTGTGTAGGAGGGGTACGAACATATCAAAAAGTCTCACACACACTGTCTAACTGGCAAAATTACATTTATTCAGAACATTGCCGTTCTAGACCTTCATCAGGCAAATGTTTGTAGGGAAATGACTGTAACTCCACAGCTGATCACATTCTCCACATACAATAAGAAGACATGAATCCTAAAACATCACTCTGAAGAATGACAAAGTTGTAAAACTATATAGCACCAATAATAAATATACTTTAAAACACCATCGACTCAAATTCTTTGAGTCAATTGTGTTTTCTCACTTGCCATATAAACATATCCCTGCAGGTTCATCTGGCATCTGGGAGACTTTGTTGATATATGCATTTTTTGGGAGCGTGCTTTGGCTCTTAGGAGTTTTTAAAGTATTAATGTCAAACTATTTTACCTATTTATGTGAACAACTTTAAGGTACATGCATACTAGTTGGAGTGTGTATCAATTTTCTATACACTGATCAGATATAACATTATGACCTGCTTAATATTGTGTTAGTCCCTTTTTGATGCCAAAACAGCCCTGACCCAGTGAGGCATGGACTCCTCTAGACACTTGAAGGTGTGCTGTGGTATCTGGCACCAAGATGTTAGCAGCAGATTCTTCAAGTCCTGGAACGTGCCTTCTGACTTCTATTCTAACGTGACTTCTATGTCCAGCACATCCCACAGACGTTTGACTGGACTGAGATCTGGGGAATTTGGGGACCAAGTCAACACCTCAAACTTGTTGTTGTGCTCCTCAAGCCATTCCTGAACCATTTTTGCTTCGTGGCACAGCGCATTATCCTGCTGAAAGAGGCCACAGCCATCAGGGATTACTGCTTCCATGAAAGGGTGTGCATGGTCTGCAACAATGCTTAGGTAGGTGGTGCGTGTCAAAGAAACATCCACATGTATGGCAGGACCCAAGGTTTCCCAGTACAACATTGCCCAAAGCATCACACTGCCTCCGCCGGCTTGCCTTCTTCCCATAGTGCATTCCGGTGCCATGTGTTCCACAGGTAAACGACACACACACACACACACACACACACACACACACACATCCACTTGATGTTAAAGAGAACATGATTCATTAGACCCTGACCGGTCTGCAGCTGTGCAGCCCCATGTGCAACAAACTGTGATGCGCTGTGTATTCTGACGCTTTTCTGTCAGAACCAGCATTAACTTCTTCAGCAATGTGAGCAATAGTAACTCATCTGTTGGATCGGACCACACGGACCAGCCTTCACTCCCCATGTGGGTCAATGAGTTTTGGCCGCCCAGGACCCTGTCGCTGGTTCACCACAGCTCCTTCCTTCGACCACTTCTGATATATACTGACCACTGCAGACCAGGAACACCCCACAAGAGCTGCAGTTTTGGAAATGCTCTGACCCAGTCTTTTAGCCATCACAATTTGGCCCTTGTCAGACTGGCTTAAATCCTTACACTTGTCCATTTTTCCTGCTTCTAACGCATCAACTTTGAGGACAAAATGTTCACTTGTTGTCTAATATGTCCAACCCACAAACAGGTGCCAGGGTGAAGAGATAATCAGTTATTCACTTCATCAGTGGTCAGAATGTTATGCCTGATCGGTGTATACTTGTCATTCAGTATGTTTTGGAATTCATGCTGTCCTGTAGTATGTGGGGGATGTGATTAGTTGCCAAGTTACAACCGTCCCTTATTTAAATGACTTTTCTTTGTAGCAAACGATTTGTCTAATGATCTAGGCATCACAATGTCAATAATAAATGTATTTTTGTAAGTTAGACAGTGTGGTGGTGTGTGTTTGAAACTTCCTAAGTGTAAGTGATGAACAACTTTTAAAATCATCATTTAAACTTTTGAAGTTCATCAACATTAAAACCTCTGAATTGGTGTTGGAGGTGCAGTTCATCCTTTAAAACAGTAATGAGCTTTTGTAGCAAGGACAGAGAGATGTGTCAAAATATCGCAGCATCAGATGGTTTGATAATCTGTTACAGGAAGAGACAAGGGGTCAATTAGCCAATTTTTCACAGTTTTTGGCAATTAATCGCTATTTCCATAGCAATAAATAGCTCAAATTAACAAAATACCCTTCCAAAGTGCTATCAAGGCCAGCCGGTTAATATCTGGAGCTGTCTGACTCTGTCCTTGCAACATATGGTGACTTTGGACAAAGGACACTAGCTACAATAGTGCTGCATCCCAGTTGCTATAATTGATGCACATTTGCTCAAGAAGAGCATAGATAAACTGTCACATAGAAAACATGAAAACACATACTGACTGAAGAGGGTCACTGCCAGTTTTGCCCTGAACACTTCTGAGTCAACGGTTTGATGCGAAATCAAAAGGTATTAATGTTTAATATTAGGAGATGCATCCTTGGTCACAGTGCTGAATGTAGTAGCAGAATTTAAGGTGAAACATGGTATTATTAGTACCATGTACAAATGTGTATTTTCTTGCAAAAAGTACAAACTGTCCCATACCAGCTTACCTCAAATGGTTTCCATAGCTGTCAGAGGAGCACCTGTGGCATCAGATTAATGTATCACAGACCTGCATGAACAGATGGGCTCCACTACATCGTTAGTACCCACAATCCACAGGGGCGTCTGTGGCATCAGTTTCTGATTCAGCTCGGACCATAAATATTCATGATTCGTCTTCTCTCAGACAGTGTGATGAAAGCTAAGGCCAAAGTTCCATTGAGCATATGCAGCTGGATATTGATCAAGTCATCATCCTTGCGCTCATTTGTCACTGGATATTTTGGGCACATGACCATGACGGTGTGAGCATGACGCACAACCATTTGCAAGGTCACCATCCCATATCGAGTGTGATGTAGGATTAAATGTGTTTGTGTAAATACAGATTTAACTCACACACAATCTCTCGTTCTCGCTCATCTTTCGCTGTCTGTTGCCTCAGGTGGCGGTACCACCAGCTAACATTGAACTTATCAGCCAAGAGAATGAAACAAGGAGGTGATGGACTCCTCTATTAACCAACTTGTCACTCATCATCTCTTGACCCATCCTCATGAACAGAGAGGAACATGCTGCATCCACTGTTTTGGTAGTCTGCACCTTCCTTATTTTGTTTGCTGTCGCACATTTTAATCTGCTCCACTGATTGCTTTTCGCCTGCCTTGGCTGACAGCCCTACGGAGCCTAATCACAGGGCCACAGTTTTATGTCACTGCTGCCCAAACATAATCAACTGGACAGATTATGCTAATGCGCTCACATCCGAAGAGCAGTGTAAGCCTCAGTGCTCAGACATTACCACAATCCCAGTCAAAGGCATGTGACAAACAATTAATTTTCCCCTGGGATTGGCTATCCTTACTCCATTTAAAATGTACAATGTGAGAGGTTTCATAGACCTTATTTTATTTTGTCTCCCTTCATTCATTACATGCCTTTCATGGTGTCTGGGCCACAAGTTGGCACATTAAAGCAGCATTTTGTTAATGCAAGACTACTGGAAAATGTTGCTTCACAACAAACTAGTAATTCAATTTATGGCATTTCTGCTTTTTGGATTCTCTCCTTGTCTTGCATGACACACTGACCTGCTGGAATGTTAAACAAACAAATCAACTCCCTCAAGTGTACACTACAGTTCAAAGTTTGAGGTCACTTAGAAATGTCCTTATTTTTTAAAAGAAAAGCAGTCTTTTTTCAATGATGATAACATTGAATGAATCAGAAATACAGTCTAGACATTGTTAATGTGGTTAATGACTATTCTAGGTGGAAACGACAGATTTTTAATGGTATATCTACATAGGGCCCATTTCCAGCAACCATCACTCCTGCGTTCTAATGCTACATTGTGTTAGTTAATGGTGTTGAAAGGCTAACTGGTGATTAGAAAACCCTTGTGCAATTATGTTAGCACATGAATAAAAGTGTGAGTTTTCATGGAAAACGTGAAATTGCCTGGGTTACCCCAAACTTTTGAACAGTAGTGTATACATTTCATGTTTTGCAGCATTCAGATGAAAGAAAGAAAGAAAGAACGCCTGACATGCAGTCACTGAACTGACAGGAAGAAGCCAAAAATCCTCTTTTGATAATAAATAATAGGTGTCCATTCACATTGTGTTCAGTCCACAGTCCTTGGTACTTTCAGCAACATGTTCCTTTCGTTTAAAATATCTAATGGAACCAACAGCAGCTGAAACAGTGTACAATAGGTAGTCCACAAGAAGCAAAAAGAAAATTTGCAATGGGAATACAGACTTTATCAAGGTCACTTGACTTTAAAAGTTGTTTTCAAGAAAACACGTTGACTTGTAACAACACTATGTTACAAATTGTTGTATGGAATGAATGCAAAGTAGCATGTACCTTGAAAAATGTCTCATTCTTTTCTCCTCATAGATGAGCTTTTACTGTTGTTAGCTTTATGTTTCATTAGTAAGTAGATAAAGGGCAACAAGCCAGAAGAAGTCAGAACGAAATCATTAAAACTTACAAATTCAACCATAACTATGACTGTAACTTTAAAACAAGTTATTTTGTCTAGGGCCTTCTGTAGGTCATTTTGGAAAACAGTGATGCACATTTTGTGATTTAGTTTGGATGACTTGTTGGTTTTTCACTGTAATTCAAGTTTTATCAAAAAAACCCAAAAACATTTAACACCTTTACAACAAGGCATAACACGTCTATGCTGTTGCATATATTCAGTTATTGTTGCCTTTATTTATTTTTGTAACAAATTTTTCAGACCTACATTTTCCTCCACAAGCTGTACTATAACAGCTGCCCAGAATTCAGCAGACTCTAAGCTGAAAGTTATTTGGACTCTGGGCTTTAGAGTTTGTTGGAATTCTGCTCCTGTACTGACCCAGTGGCTTTGATGTAGCTTCACAATTTCATGGTTTGCACAGATCCATATTAGTCTCTCAGAGTTTGTAATTGTATTTTACTTTGTGGTCCTCTTTCTGTAGCAAAGCTCAAACTAAAATCCATCTCACACGCTGACTTGTTAAAAGCCTCAGCAATTAATTGTTATTATCCGGCGGTTTAATAAGCGGGGTTTGCATTTCAGGTTGGCAGGTAAATGTGTTGCACCTAGTCCCAGGCCATGTTGTTTTATATCTTTTATTGCGCTAGTTTTTGGCCTAATATTCTTAGCTTGGGCTTTTTCTCTGAAGTGGACTATATACTCGAAAATCTCATCCGAATTAGTATCCAGGGTGTGTACTCGTGGAGGCAGGCAGAGACCTTGAGGAGCAAGCAGTGAGTCGCGAGGCCTTGCTTCTCCTGCTCATTAGAAACATGAAGTAAATAGTTGGGACAATACACTGTCAGCGCTCAAGTACATGCTTCTCGCTCTCCCCCAAACAGCAAATGCACACATACAGCTATGGGATGAATAATGGATTCCTACATCAAAGTTCCGACTCTCTCCACAGTATTTAACGCCCAGGGCTTCAATAGACCAGTCCTGCAAATTTCTCCCTCTCAGTCCCTGCCTAGCCAAGACTCTCCACCCCTTCTGGTCTACTTTCTCTCAGCACTGTCCAGACCATGAGACAATGTGTTTCCCTGCATGAATGTTTCATAAGATGCAGACATATGAAGCATGCATATGAAGATGAGACCTCTGACTGTGATACTCACAGCTGTGTACTAGCTCTATTTACCTGCCTGTGCGAGCAGGCATGGATCTCTTTGCAGGTACAAATAGTAGAGGACAATTCGGTGATAATATGTGTTGAAAATGCCCAGCAGACACTCATTTCTCTTTTGAAATGCAGTGCCCTCACAAATATTCCTCAAAATTTGGCGCAAGCAAGCAGCGACTGTTTTTTTCTTCCCTCCAGCTCATACTGTTCAGATCCTTTGGTGGATGTCATGCATTCCTGAAATGCAAAGCTGGCAGGTCCAGATGTCTCAGTGGCTGACAGAAAGACACATTATGTCACATCAGCAACTGAAAATGTTCGATTGGTTCTAGTCATGGGCTGCTTAGTGGTTAGCACTTTCGCCTTTCACCGTGGAGATCCCCGGTTCACATCCCTGTCTTCCCAGGATCTTTCTGCATAGAGTTTGCATGTTCTCCCTGAGCATGTGTGGATTTTCTCCGGGTACTCCGGCTTCCTCTCACATTCCAAGAACACGCTGAGCTTAATTGGTGTTCCTCAGTTGTCTGTAGGTGTGAATGTGAGTGTGATTGTTTGTCTCTATATGTAGCTCTGTGATAGGCTGGTGACCTGTCCAGGGTGTCTCCTACCTTCACCCTAAGTCAGCTGGGATAGGCTCCAGCCTCCTGCGAGCCTAATGAGGATCAAGCGGTGTACAGATAATGGACGGAGGGATGGTTCTAGTTGCCAGAAAGCTATTGTATCATTTTCTTTACCTTCCAGACTAAAACAAAAGCACCACTTTAAACACACCATTCTCAAAAGCTGTCCTCATTACTAGTTTTATATAAAATGCCTTGATGTTGAATTTGTGAAGGGGTTGGTTGGTCATAACAGATAATCCCACTGATAATAATTGTTATCGTGGTCCTTAACTGTACACATTGTTTTTGCAACTTTTAGTTAACTGTTTTGTTTTTCATGTCCAGCTACTTGTTGAGGTTCATCCTTATTTTCTTAAAACTCATTTTCCTTCTCACCAGACTTTTATTCAAGCTATTTTCTTACATTCAACCAAATGATCTGAAATAACACAGAATACAAAAGTTTTGTTTACTTTTTCCACCAGAGTTGGGTGATGAAGCTGAAAAAAATAATCACAATACCATGTTTTGTTTTCACGTGATTATAGGGATTTTCTAAAAACTTTTTAAATAAAGGTCATATATTAGTATAGAACATAACTTCGATCACTTCATCGTGGTGTGGCTCCTAAAAAATGCAGAGTTTAGAGTTTAAAGATACATAATGCAGGCTCCAAAACAAATCCACAGCAACAGACCTTGTCACTGGCAGAAAGTTTTTTTTTTTTCCTCACTCTTTAATTGTACATTTTCTGTCTGTGCTGTCAGGAAGTGTAGCTCAGCTGTGCTGTGTTTGCAATGCTACGTAAATATAGTTGTTCTGAGATGTGTTGACTTATCAAGTTCTTGCAGAAAATGTGTTAGCAAACATTGCCTCAACTTACACAACTAGCAGAGACTGAGAATGATGGTAATCCTCTGGAATCCTCTTTCTCTCACTACTCCTCAAATGAAATATTCACTGGTGCGCTGCTCTTGGTTTCTTCCACCAACTCCAGAGTTTTTTGGCTTATTGTATGTTTGACTGTTTGTTTGGGGTTTTTTTACCACTATGTTGTTTACTTCGGCTTTCTGTTATTTCATACAGGGCAAAGTAGCACACAGTACAGTTAGCTGATGTGAGCCAGTGTGCTGCTGTCCACAGTTTTGGAAGAGGTCTGAGTGGGTGGATGGAGTCAGGCAGAGCTTTTGGGACTTAATCATACCGACCAGCAAACCAAAACAATAAGCTGAGAAGAGCTTAAAGCTGAGGAGAGTGTTGATTCCCTATGGGACTGCTGTATTTTCACTTTACAGGGACTCATATGATTCAGTAATACCAAGCATATTACCAAATGAGTCAAATCTAAGGGGATATGCAGATAGCTCTGCTGATATCCTAGCATTGTCCACTGACCAACACTTCGACCGCGGACCTCTCTCTAATGAACAACACAACACTCACACGGGATGTATTTGTCACTAAAAGCAAAAGAGAGTTTTCACTTTTCACAAAGCACGGTGGTAAAGCTTGTCTAAATTCTTGTGATAGAACACCCTACTTACAATCAGGTCTGACTGAGGAGAGCTGCTGTTGTGCTGTGCAGTTTGTATCACAAAAAAAAAAAAAAAGAAGCAGGAACCACATCGCTGCTACAACCCAGAAACAAGAAACCATGTCTTCCAGGGAGACTTTACAAGCTGCTAGATGCTAGAAGTACTACTATACTGTGAATTAATACACTGAACAAAAATATAGATGTTTTCTGAATTTGTGAGAAAGTTCAAAACCTCAAAACCCCTATTATTAAAGGGTTTAGTGTAAGTTGTTCAGCTGGTGACAGATTCTACTGAGTTAATCTGCACCCCAGTCAGGTTTGGCCTTACAGGACAATGATCAGACTGACCAGAACACAGACACTCCTCTGACCAGTGACTATTAAAGGCCTCTCTCTAACGCAGCTTTATTCAAATGACAAGATGCAGAAATGAGCTGTTTGCTGCTGGATGCTCATGTCAGGTGAGCCCCTTTCAGACCTGCACTCCATTCTAGTAATGTGACCACAATTTAACAGTTCGGCTTCATGTCTGAATGTCCACTTCGGTCACGTTTCCGTAAAAGTCATGCTGGCAACGTTACTAGGTCAGACCTACTAACATTCTCGTGTCACTTTCAACTATCACATTACTGGAGAGGCACGCTCAAGCAGCATTACTTCCAAAAACATTCCAGAGACACTCAATACAGTTTGTGTGCCAAAATCACAATACACCATTTTCACAGACAATTTAAAATCTAGTAAGCTACAAAATTAAATGTGTCCAATAATAAAACACCAAAACAGATTGTAACATCTTAAAGAATAATGATACTCAGCAACAGCAGGATTTATTAATTAGGTTTCACTATAAATGATAACGATGGAGAAAGAGCTGATCAGGATCTACCAGCAGCTGTGTTCACCTCAGACAGGTGAGCTGTCACACAGACTCACAGTTGATCAGCTGAAGTTTAATATTTTTTTCACATCTTGGTCACCCTCTGGTTGAGTCCTGAGCTTTTTAATTTATCTGTTTAAGAAACCAGAAGTAAACTGGGTTGTTAGTTATTTGGACACTTTGATGTGCTGCTGTTAGTTTAGTTTTAGTCTGTTCTCGCATTATTATGTTTTATTCATAACTTGGTGTTTTGAAAAGTCTCTCTCACTGTAGTGGTATGTCTCAATGCAGCTCTGAGGAACATTACCGGAGAAGTCTGTCACTGAGCAATAAATTGTTTTATTTAACCAATAACAACTAGTTATTTTTCTTACACCCGGACAACCCTAGCGGTTGGGTCATAACACTGCATGTTTCATGTGCAAACGTACACACTGTCTGCTACACTTATTGTATAGATACCTGTGTAGGTGCACAGTCATTTGAGAGGGAGTTATCTTTGACTATGTGTGCATGGTCTGTTGTATCACAGCTATGACACCCAAGTATCCAGTTTTAGTGTTTGCTCATGTAAAAATCACATCCCAATTTCAGAAACCTGAATAAGCCTTTATCCCACACAAACTGCTCCTATGTACAACACTATGGTCACTGTCATCAGTACCAGAACAGATGTTTTCTCTGTTGTTTTTTCTCTGGTCTCATCAACAGTTCAGTGTGTCACACAGTTGATTAAAGAAGCTCATCTCACCAGTCATGGCTGCATATCTTTCACTGCTACCTTGTGGTGACAGTGACAGCCTGACACAGTTCAAAGAGGAGGCCTGGCTTAATATTTCCTGTCGCTCTTGTCTCCTATTGGCAGCAATGAGGTGAATAAGCCAGATTTGCAACATGATCTTGACATTTATTAGTGCTAAACCTAATGTGAGCCAAAGTGGTCTCATTTTCTATAGTCAGTCAAGTTAATTTAAGGTTAGGCGAACACTTACAGGAATGTCAGGTTAAATTGCTAGTTTGTGTTATGAGCATCACAGGCATCACTACAAACAGCACACAGTAATCAGTACACAGAACACTAGTATTTAACATGTAAAGGGAGATATGAATAACCAGATTTCTCTGTACTCCATTTCATGCTACATTCTGAATAGGACAAAACTCAAAACTGCCTTCTAACCCGGATACTGGTGCGTATGTGTTACACCCCTGAAAAAGGAGAGACATAATCACAGCAGTGATTCAGTGTGAAGTTTCCTCAACACGCATTTCACATTTACACCATAAAACTATTTAAACTCAAGCAACATAAAAACAATTGCACTAAAATATCATGAACAAATGTAGACATGCAGTTCACCAGACACAAAAACACATGCTGCACTTGCTAGCGACAGAGGCTCTGTTTGCACGCAATCAGCTTCACTTGACAAAACCAGAATTTCATTTATTCAGAATACAAAACATAACATATTAGCAATGTATCATGAAAACACAACTTTTGTCATGAACCCTCCCAACTTGAAAAAGGGGAGAAATAATCACAGCAGTGATTCAGTGTGAAGTTTCCTCAACAGACACTTTACTGTAATGAGGAAAACTCTTTGATCCCCCGGGAAAGTAGGAGACAAAAGCAATGGATCTCAGACTAACTGATTGAGGTACATATGTAGAGCACAGAACTCATGATCATGGCACAACTTAAACAATAGAGCACACAATGTGAATTCAATAATACTCTGAGAACGTTTTCAGCACGATCGTTTCCCAATTTCAACCCTTTTAACACTGTTTTAGCCACAGTCTGAAACTTTTAATTCCATCTGTTTTTAACCTTTTTATTACTCCATCAGTTTTAACCCTAATGTCACGAATTATGTATTTACCACATTTTAACTTTGAACAGATCACAGTAGTACTTCCATTTAACCGGTCATGTACACAGTGTTCTGAGAAATATAACTGTTTTTTTGCAGATTCTCCTAATATATATTCTGACCTATCACATATGGAAACAATCATTACAGACAAATCCACAGCACAGGGAAGAAAACTAAAGCAGAAAAAGCTGCCTTGTTGCAAGGCTGCTTTGTTAAAACTTAAACAGTAACTGTGTTTCACAGTTGTACAGCACAGGATGTTGTTTTCCACTCAGTTTCTTGTTCTTCTCAGCTTTATAAATATGTCAGCTACATGCATCCAAGTGGCTGCAGACTTAAAGGCATTTTGCTCGTCACAATTACGCATTTGAGAATCCCACGACCAGACATTTGTGAATGGTATAGATACCCTGTAGAGCTGCTGTTGTTTTGTTTTTTGTTTATTCGAAAAAAGAAAGTTATACACCAACAGCAGTTTTACAGTAGAAATCATGCTGAAGGGGACCTGTGTGTCCTACGTGTCTTTGTAAAACAAAAGTAAATGTTATTCAGAGTCGCTTCATAGCTTGAAAACTGCTCTGCTGGCAAAAATGAAAATCCAATATGCAGCAGTTCTGAAGTAGACCCCTGCTGTTCGAAGAACTAAATATGCAGCAGACAGTTATAGCAGTGCGCATATACTTTACTGCACCTCATGCAATATTATTTCTACGAAGAACAGGAGAAACTTGGACCAACAAAATGCTTGTCTTTGGTTTTAAAGGTGATTTCTCCTTAAATTTCTCACAAAACAAAATTGTACGTCATATGCAGTGTCAATAGAGCACAAGGAGTGCTGTCTCCCTGACACCGCTGTGGCTTTCAGGTGAATAAGACTGAAGAAGAAGTGACTGCTGGGCAGAAACCTTGACTGCAGAAAACATAAATTTCCATAGATATGAGACAAACCCCGGTGGTGCCTTTGATATTTCATGGAGCCTTTCTTTACCTATTTGATTCTGATAAGGTTAGAGACAGTGTACCAGATGGAGAAGCAGCCCCAGTGAATGTGGCTTTTTCAGCCAGGGATTCAATTATGGGCAGCAGATGACTGACCTCTTATGCAAGCTGGAAATAAATATGCTGGGGATCATCCAGATTAGGTTGGAATAATAGAGTGGTGGAAGAAAGGCCAAATAATCAGCCAAAAGGCAGATGAAAACAGCTGGGCCCAGTGGTGCTCCTTTGAGGTGCTGTGTGCTGTGCTGGTTTCAATCACTATCTCAGGATCAAAGAGGATATTCTGCCTCAGTGGTCCACCTGAAGAAGCTTTTGATTACAGTTTGTTCATCTGAGTCCTGGTCTTCGTTTCAGCAGGGAAAGGGTAAAAACCCTCACCAATGTAATTAAGCCGTAGTAGGTTTTAGATATCATAATGAGATTGAGAGGATTAGAAGGAAAGCCAAGGACAATTTATGCGAACCTTTTATTGGATCTTTATCAAGTATGCACTTAACCTTTTTGTACTGAGATTATGATAGTATTTTAAAAAGTCCAAACAAATCTATCTTTACCGTAGAGACATCTGAAGTCTCGTCAATTGATTATAAAACCCTTGTGCAATTATGTTAGCACATGAATAAAAGTGTGAGGTTTCATGAAAAACATGAAATTGTCTGGGTGACCCCAAACTTTTGAACAGTAGTGTATAAACACTTTATAGTCCATTTCTTAAGTTCATATTATTGATAAATGGCTGGAAAACGGCAGATTTTTTTTATTTCCAAGCCTGACATGAGAGTTTTTCATTTGACTGTTCTTTTAATAGTTTTGAAAGAATTGAAATGAATATATTCCAAAGCACAAAGGATTCTAATCATCAATTAACCTTTCAACACGATTAGCTAAAACAATGTACCATTAGAACATTGTGCTGGAACTGTTCCTCTGCACTCCTATGTAGATATTCAATTAAAAATCAGCTGTTTTCAGTTAGAATAGTCATTTACCACATTAACAATGTCTAGACCGGATTTCTGATTCATTTAATGTTATCTTCATTGAAAACATTTTTTTTCTTTCAAAAATAAGGACATTTCTAAGTGACCCCAAACTTTTGAAGGGTAGTGTATATAATTATAGCCTATACACCATGTGAAGTGATGTAAATCAAACAGACATGCTGTGTGTTGTGACCAAAACACATACATGCTGCCTCTGGCTAAATGCTGAACACACAAAAAATGCTCATGCTGAGTCCTCCAGCTGTGACTTCTATGTCCATTTAAGAATTTCTTCAATCAGTGAGGTTTTTGACTAACACTGAAGTGCACAGTGGGATAGAAAGTTTGAGTGCAGTTGTTATATTTTGCATTATGAATGAACAGAGAGCTTGAACCTTGAGCAAAGAGGACTTCATGGAGCTCACGACTCACAGCATGGCGCTCTGACAGGTGATTACAACCAGCTCACTGAAGGATTTAACTATCCAGAAAAATATTATGAACACGCAAATATGCGTGTTTGCAACCACTATAAACTTTATTGTAATTATACACCAATCAGTCACAAAAATAAAACCACTTCCTAATTCTGCGTAGGTCTCCCCTTGTGCTGCCAAAACAGTTGTGAAAAACTTGTTGAGGCCTGGACTCCAGAGAACTCTGAAGGTGTCCTATGGTATCAGGCACTAAGACTTTGGCAGCAGAGTCTTTAAGTCGTGGAAGTTGTGAGGTGGGGCTAACAGATCTGGGGACATTGGAGTCAGCAGCTTCAACTCTTTGTCATGTTTCTCAAACCATTCCTGAACAATGGCTGCAGTGTGGCAGGTGGCATTATCAAGCTGAAAGAGGTGACTGCTATCAGGGAATACCGCTGTCATCCAATGGAGGGACATTGTCTGCAACAATGGTTAGGTGGGTGCCAAAGTAACATCTACATGAATGCAGGACTCAAGGTTTCCCAGCAGACCCTCATCCAGAGCATTACACTGCTTGTATCAGTTTGCCTTGTAGTGGGCCAATTGGTGTACATCTTTACTTTGTCTTTGTCATAGTGATGGTTTATCTATAAGTTCTGTAATTGTTGATATCTTGTGAGACAGTGAGGGAGAAAGCCTTCTTTTGAATACAATATTTTTTAACTGCTCTTTTGCCACACACGTGTGATGTATTTGCAACCATGCTTAACTAACGTAACAGTGCAACTTGACTGACAACTGGCAAAAGCAAATGTTTTTAAAAACACATATGAACTATTTATCTCACTTGAAATACAATACCGCAGAGTTGGAGGAGTGTAAAACACACACCATGATCCTGGCTTGGTGATGGGCCCTGCACCAGAGACATGGATGACCACACATGTCTGAGGAGTGCAGTAAATAGATAAATAAATGGAGCATGGACAAGCCTCCCAGTGTCAGAGATGTGCTCAGAAACACGCCGGTCCATGAAAAGCTAGACAGATGCAAAGCTGCAAGACATCCCATGGTAAAACTATTCAACTTTTTCCTGCTTGTGAACTATTTATAGAGTTTGTCTCAGAGGGGTGAAAGAACAATATTTATAGTAGTAGTACTGAGACCATTAGAGAATAGGTCAATGTCAGAATTATTAAATGTGTGATGCATGAAGTAATGAGTTTTTCTGCAAGTGAAAAGCAGGTCTTTTTCAATGATCTTTATGTCTGTATCTGTGTGCGTGTGTGTGTGTGTGTGTGTGTGTGTGTGTGTGTGTGTGTGTGTGTGTGTGTGTGTGTGTGTTCAGGAGACTAACAAAGGAAAAGAAGATTCTTTTATGTCAATTTCATTATTCCGTTATTGAGATGTAAGTATTTGTCAATATGCAGTGCATGATATGTTTGTAATCACAAGTAAACAGGACTATATATTTATGATTGTAAAGACGAACACATTTTTTTTAATCAAACCAAACACATATTAAAAGAAATCTGTAACATTAATGGTGTTGATTGCGCCATATTAGACATATGATTAAATCTACATAACAATTTTGTCTACTTGGGGTAAGACAGAAAAACAGTGTTATCGAAACAAATCTTTAAGGCTGCGCAGATCATCCATCCATCTATCCAGTATCTATCCACCGCTTAACCCTCATTAGGGTTGTGGGGGTCTGGAGTCTATCCCAGCAGACTGCAGAGAACACCGTGGACAGGCGTGTCACAGGGTTACATATAGAGACAAACAAACACACTCACATTCACAACTACAGACAATTTAGCATCACCAGTTAACCTCAGCATGTTCTTGGCCTGTAGGAGGAAGCTGGAGCACCAGGAAAAAACCCACACATGCACATGGAGAACATGCAAACTCCACGCATAAAGATCCCAGGTGCGAACCCGGGATCTTCTAGCTGCAAGGCGACAGTGCTAACCACCTAGCCACTGTGCAGCCTGCTGCACTGATCAATATGTCATTATTTTCATTACATTTTTAGCACATTACATTACATTAACAATGGAATCCCATTTAATGCTAAAGAGTTGGTCCTACTGAGTAAACCACAGGTATTTATCACTTGACTCTGCAGCCCCGTCAACTCTATGATGCATTTTAGCATCTTGTTTTAGCATTTTGGGTTAATGCCTCGGTTTCAACTTTATTGCTTTGGTTCCCTCTCACTGCTCACATCAACCTTGTTTCCAGCTGCAGCAGCAGCTGTTTTCAATGTAAAGGCCCAGATAAACTCACTGTACACTACCTGCCCAAGAGACCCAACAGATGAATAAAGTTAGCAGCTAGCTGATGAACATGGTGGCATATTTAGCAGCTAAAGAGCCAGCTATTGCTCAGAAATTGGAGATCATAATAGAGCTAAAATGACCCTAATTACTGAAGTTATTTCCATCAGATGTCCAGAAACACTTACAGTCTCTCATGTGATGGATGTCTAATTAAGAATCTCCTTTCTAACACGTTCACCACATCATTATTTTAAGCTTGCTTGTCAGTACTGTTTTTGCAGCTTGTTTTGCTGCCCTTAAGTAGCCAAAAAATCTGTTCAGTCTGGTTTAAATGGCACCTCATTAGGCAGGATACTTCAATGTCTTTACCTTTGATAAAGTTCTCTTTACTTACTATACACATTCAACAGAAACAGAGCAATATTAACTGCTTTTCAAAAGCTTCTTTCTGATCCTCCTCCATCATTCATTTGTTTTCCAGCACCATCAACCTGCTCCACTAACTCGTAAAGAAGATGTTGGACTGTAGGGCTTGTTAAATGTTCAGCTTCTTCTCAGTGTATAGTCAGTGCATGTGAGCTTGTGAGTAGAGAAGGCAGACTGACACTATTGATCTTTTCACATTACATTTGGTCATAAAATTAAAATTTTACTACTTGTAATGTGCTATTTTGTTGCACAAGTTTCCTTGCTGTGGTATTAATAGATTTGAGATTAGAGCAGTTTCTCATCATTATACATTTATACAACAGACTTGCAGTGACACCTGCTCTTGTGTAGCAGGCATTAAAACAAATTTAAAATAGTGCACTGCTAAAATAGATAAGAACTGAAAACTGTTAAAACAGACAGCAAAACAGATTAAACAAGAAAATCTCACAGAGAGCGCAGTACTCCACCAAGGCTGCTCAGTTTGTATCATTTCTGACGGCTCTTGAAAAAATTTGTGGCAAAAATGATGGCACCATAGAATGTAGCTATTTAACGTAGATGTACCCGCAAACAAAATTACCTTGCACTGAGCGCAAGCTGTGTTGTGCATGTGTACATTATGTTAATTGATGTGACTCGGAAACACCCCCACAATTTATTCAGCTGTTCCTTGTATGATTTCCAACAAATAAGTCCCGAAAAAGTCAGAAACGGTGGATTTGTAGTAGGATTGCAATCACATGATCGTCAGCAGGCAACTGATGTGTTTACTTGTTGTCATAGTTACAGTGATGCCATGCCGCTGTCTCGCAGTGATATAGAAATCTTTAACAAATCCGTGGATCCATACTATAAGCCGCATCAGTACCAAAATCTAGTCAGTTGGTTCTTGTGTCATTTCTGACGTTCCCTGAAAATTTCATTCAAATCCTTTAGTCCATCTTTGAATAATGTTGTTAATAGACAAACGTACACCAATCGTCACATAACTCTGCCGTTCCTTGGCTGACTAATAAAATGACTATACACAGTACCTAAACTGGCAATGCACGTGTCTGATGGTAAGCTTCTGTACATGGTGAGAGAGGAGGTAAAGTGTGAGTGTGGTAAAAAAAATATCAGTCCTTGATGCATGTTCATGCTGTTCGTCTGAGTAGCAGTCTGTGGTCAGGGGAGCGGTGCTCGGTCCAGAGAAGGGTTTAAATACAGCTACTGGGAAAAAGCTGTTTCTCAGTCTGTTTGTCTGGGACCTGTTCACCCTTTACTTCTCTCCAGATGGTAGTGGCTCACATAGATGATAGCCTGGGTGTGTTTGTGCCTTTGTCCTGCATAGATATTGTCCAAATTTGCCCGAGTGATTTGCTGATCAGCCTTTACCACACGGTGCAGTTCTTTCTGTTCTGCAACTGTGTAGCTGGCACACTAAATGGTCAGGTCATAGGTGAGGATACTCTTGATTGTGCTGTGGTAGAAGTTGATCAGGAGCTGCCGAGGTAGATGGACCATCTCAGCTTTTAAAAAAAGCACAGTTGTTGGTGCCACCTTTGTCCTTTAGGCTGACTTGCCATTGTCGGATATTAGTCACTAATCTATACACAAGTTTCACCACAGTGTTTGATGGATACCTGGTGGTACAGTCAGTACAGTCCATAATATATTTAGCAACATTTCTAATCAACCATAAATATTTTTGATCTAATTTTATAGACTAATGTTGTTAAGAACCTCATATCTAATTAACTTTCCTTACGGCAACTCTGTGTTCCTCATTATGGCTATTAATCAGGATTTCCTAATTGTCCTGGCTCAGACGATTAGCATAAATTATGAAACAGCGTACCCAGCCTTCTCCTTCGGGGTCCAGTTTTGCCCATTAAGGATTTGACTTGACACAAAAAGGGAGGGGGAGAGAATAAAAGAGGGATGCTCTTACAATTCCTGGATGTCTATGCACAGTCACAAGCGTCGTTGGTGGACACGTGTCTGTTCTTAGCAAACACAGCTCCTAATCCTGCCTCAGCAAAAGGAGAAAAACAAAAGCCCAGTTGAATCATCTCTTTTCTCCTTCCTGTGTTGTCTTCCCCGTAGTTTTGAATTCCTATCAGATTTTGCAGTAATATGATATGCATGAAGCCAGTGTGATTGAGCTGAAGAACTCCCAGCCCCTCTGGAGGGAGGTTGGAGGGTGCATTGGATGAATTTATAGATAGGCTATCTCCTGAATGCAGCCTTTGATATCTCTGCCAATGAATTTAAGCTCTCCAGAAAGAGATACCAGGGAGTAGGGAGAGCGAGGGGCAATCTAGGCCCAAGTGCACAAATTCATTCTTCCAGCTGACAAGCTGCTGATATCCTTTTCTAAGCACGGCATGCTTCATGTGTGAGCTGTTAAAGTCTGAACGTGTCCATCTCTTTCCTGCCTTCCTCATTCTTTACCATATGTCTTAATGTCTCTGTCTCTAAACATTTGACAGTTATAGGAGCAAACACCAGCATCTTTTCTTTACCCTCTGTAACACTAATCAAGAGGTAATAAATAATAAGATAAACATTAAAAAGGTTCATGAGGCTGAGCTCTATTACTGGAGCGTCAGGATGAAGTGGGTTCAAGGGTAAAGCTTAGTTTGTCACCTTGGTGATGTTGTACATTCAGTCTTACACTGTTGCAGTGCCCATTCCGTTTTGTTTCATTATCGCAGCGATACAATTGCTGTGATTATCATTTCATACGCGGCTGGATAGAACAATAAGTCCAGGCAGGTATTGCAGTTAATACTGTCCTGAAACAAACACAGCATGTTTTTCATGTGCTGAGAATGAAATCACCCCCTGTAGTCTTTGAAACAGGATCTCAGCTGATATATAGCTATATATAGGCTGTATCAGACTTACTTCTGCAGCAGTTCTACATAAATGCAGGACCAACCACACATGTTCCCGTGATTTTGTTTGATACACAAATATGGCTTCTCCATTGTAGCTAGCAGCTTTTTCTCAGTGTGAGACTGCTCCCTGCTGGTTACACCAAGTCATTACAACAACTCCCCCTGCAGACCTGAAATCACAGTGAACCATTTCAGTCTCTGTTGCGGCAGTAGGCTTGACAGTTTGATTCATAAGACTTGCCTAAGGGTATGACAGCAGCATAAATTTGAAGGCAGTTCACCTATTTTAGTAAGGAGTACGTAAATGTATCATACACGCTAGGAGTGTATCGGAACACAGCCTCAATACGAACCTCAGCCCTGGAGTCACGGTTCACTACATTTTTGGTACAGCAGAAAAAAGAAATTAAAAAATTCACATTCAAAACATGAACATATTCAGAAGACAATCATTCTTAAGGCATCAGTAAAGGCATTCAAATGCTATGCTATTGAAAATAAAATACTTGAGCTGTTTACCATTATTTTGTAGAATTAATGAAATAAACAAGTGGAACATTTTCTTAATGAAGTTAAACTCGTGATTAAAGCCTGCAGTGCTGCTTCAGTCTCAAATATTGTGAGGCTCCCTTCTTGAATTTCGCCAATCTTTAGGAAACGACCTGCAAAGTATGAGCAGAGAAGTTGCAGGTTCTGATGCTTAGGGAGCGTTCTAGAGAGAACCACCTCAGCTGGCTTTTTTCAATATGAAGGAACAGTGGTTCTACTCTGAGCTCCTCCTGAATGGAAGAGCTCCTCAACATATCTCTAATGGCACAAGCAATAGCTGATGGAGAACGTCTGGTGCAATGCCAAACCATTAAGGATGAAGACTGCATTCTGCAATTTTCCTGCTGGAAGCCAGGAATTGTTTAGCTCTCAGTGTGCTGCGATAATGAAACAAATCTGAATGGGCACTGCGTATCGTGTACTGGACAATTTGGGATGAATTCATGCACATTGCACTCCATAAAACAAGAAGCACAGGTGAAAGGTTTTACATAATCAGAAGAGTCTGACGGTGAATTACTAATAGTGATTGCAAACAGGCAAACAAAGCACACTAAGAAAAAAGATTACCCAGGAGGCTGACATGAGAACAAGGTCTACTTTGATGTAACGCAACATCATGCTTGAATTTAATGTTCCTTTGGGATATAAGGGATAAGAAAAGACACAAAGGCAGAACGTTTTAATTACAACTCCCATCCTTTGGTTCATAAATAACTTAGAATTTAAAGCAATGACATTGTTTAAAACGTATGCATGCATTAAAAATACAGTATAATATAATTAATGCAGTCCTGCATCATTTAAACTAATGAGTGTGGAGTGGCGTGAGTGCAGCAGAAAGGTTATCTGATCACTCATTAGCATCACAGTAACAATAAATTAGCATATGGGGTAAAACGGAATAGTTTTCAGTGCTCTTTCCAAGGTCAACAATGAAATGTGACACTGAACGTGTTCCAGGACAGCAACTAAACAATTGTTATGTTAGCTGGTGTTTTGAAACAAAAATACACAAATACAGATGATAGCAACTTGGCAAGTAAGACTGGTGGACACCGGCAAACCTGGCAACCCGTGGAATACAGACTGGGCCAGTTTAGCCAACATGATCAGAGCAGCACTGCGGCTGCTATGAAGTCATGTAGACTGAATTTGTCACCATATTAAATTTCACAAACTTCAATATTCACTAATATACTTTGCTTTATATATATTGTTATAGAGTCTGCAAAAGATAGATAGATAGATAGATAGATAGATAGATAGATAGATAGATAGATAGATAGATAGATAGATAGATAGATAGATAGATAGATAGATAGATAGTTAGATAGATAGATAGATAGATAGATAGATAGATAGTTAGATAGATAGATAGATAGATAGATAGATAGATAGATAGATAGATAGATAGATAGATAGATAGATAGATAGTTAGATAGATAGATAGATAGATAGATAGATAGATAGATAGATAGATAGATAGATAGATAGATAGATAGATAGATAGCACTGTGCATTACATACTTACACTGTAAACCTTGCATAAACTGATTTAAAATGCAACACTACTTAATTACAGCCATCTCGATGAAGCCAATTTCAGTTTGACAAGCAGGATAGTGGTAATATATCTTAGCATGTTAATAAAAGCATGCATTAAATATGTATGTTTAAAAGAGACCAGCATGTATTTGTAGACTGGTTTTACCACTGAACTTACAAATCATTTAAAACCTATGAGAAAATATTGGCTTGCTATCAGGCTTATTTCCCTTGTCACTGCTAACAATTTAAGATGTACTAATGCACTGAGCACAATACAAACATAAGCGGTGACTAACAGGCAGTCCACCTCCATCAGTCTGTCCTCCAGCAGCGCTCCCATCACACAAGGTCTGGATCTATTAAACAGCCTTGACTGTAAATGCCCTGCAGCACAGCTTTTATGTGACACTCTGCAAATTACATCATAGATCCTTCAGGTACAAATGGCCTCTCCATCATTGAGCCATGTGTGATTTATAAATGTCCAAGAAACTGCACGTTCTAATGGCTTTCTCTTGATACACTTGCTTAAAGCAACAGCACACCTCTCAGGTATCTGCTGCATTATGGAAGTTTCAGAGATGCATACACGTCTGTTTCAGAGGAGCATATCGAGGAAATTTCACATTTTGGTGAAAAATTTGGTGAAAGCTGCCAACTGAGATGTTGCCGTGAGACAAGCTTTTTAACTCATGCCTCGGGGTTTTATTCACCAGGGAAAGCGTACTGATGTTAGGATGAATGTGAGGTTTCTACTGCACAGCAGAAGAAATACCTGAGGGCAAGTGATAGATGCAGTGTTCCAGAATTAAACCATCCAGAAGGTGTTAAGAACTCTCCCATGTCTGTGACTCATGGAGAAAGTTGTTGTTCAATACCTAGTAAACACATTTCCAGCAAATGACACCTGGTGAGCTTGTAGAACACAATCTAACCCAGAAGTGGGCCCAGTGTTTGCATCTGCTAGTGGATAGTAAAATGTCTATTCTTTTTAGGTAAGTTTAAACATGTAAATGAAAGTTTAGGAATAAAATTGTTCTTAAAAATTGTGGGTAGTATAAAGTGCTAATTTATGTTTTCAGACATATTTATTGGCTTTCACACCTGGGAACTGAGACATTTTAGCAGGACCTGTGAACTAGACTCGGTGGCCAACAAGTCCTCCAAATTCCACCAGAATGTTAATGATGTCTTTCACCATTGGTGCAGGGTTAGAATTACTTTACTTTGCGACAGTTGCCTTATAAAAGTTATTTCTTTCTGTCAGTGTTACATATTTAGAAGTGTTTCAAAGAAAATAATCCTCTCCTGCCTTAAAATGGCTTAAATGTAACTCTACACTGTTGCCTTTTCTTGAATTCCTGAATGTGCAGATCTATTAAGTTTCTGCTCCTCCCCTGCACCGTCCCCGCTAACTGCAGCTGGAACACACCAGCTCACCTCCAGCTCTGTTAAAAACAACAGTAAAATTACTCTATGCTAAAATAAATAAATAAATAAATAAACAAATAAATAAAAAAAATAGGCTGAAGGTTAGGGGACCTTTATTGTCATACTTAGGGTAAGAAACACTTCTAAAAGGTTAGGAGCAAAATGGGATCTTGGTCAAAACAAACAGTCTTAGCATGTTGATGGCAGTTGATAAATGAATCACAGATGATGCGGCATGTTGATGATGAAACTGCTAACACTACATTGTATGTACATGTTGACTAAGAGAGGAAACCATCGACATGCCTGTTCAGGTTCTACATCTCTCACTTTCAAACCTCCTCCATCTTTCTATGCAAGACTGCTTCATTAGGATTGTCTGAAGGTCCAGCAGCTTTAGGAAACCCCTTTACAAACACTTCTTTCACGTTAGAACATGGAGGCAGATACTTAGATAATTTTTAGGCCACTTAAAACTCATCTGTGTGTCAGAGTTCTGAATTTAAGTTTTATTATTTACATGTTGAAACACGAAGCCAATTGGTTCCTCAGGTTTTTTATGTAAGAAACCATCTAAGTCTAAAGGTTTTTTAAACTGTCATCTGTACACTGCAGTGGAAATGGTTAACCATGGCGTTAAATGCTTCTTTTCACTCATGATATGTCTTCTAGCTTATAAAAACAACACCATATGGACATGATAACAAAGTAAAATCTTGATTTTTACTGAAGGGAAACAAAGGAACCTATAGATATATCTGAATTCCTCCTTTTAAATTTACTCCATTCATCCATCCATCTGCTCTAAATTCTTCAGCAGAATGATTCATCAAAATTGCTTTTCAGAAGGTCCAAAGCTTTGAAAAAAAATTGTTTCCAGCACCTCTCTCGTGTTAGAATGTGAAGTCGGAAACCAATTTCTATTACTTTAAGAAACTGATAGTATTTCTGCTTTTTACATATACATTTTTTCATCTACCATAAACTCTGAATATCATATCCGTGGGCATGTTAGACAAGTTGCACACATGTTCAAGCCATTATAATATCTACACAACCATAATTCTTATTTTTTGCTTATAGGAGCCTTTCAGATTATGGACCTGATGAAAGGTATCTACAACATGTGCTGTCATGTCCTACTTTCTGCAGTGCTATATGGTGCTCCCAGCTGCACTCTTCCTTAATAAAACACCAGAGAGACAGAGAAAGAGAGAGAGGAAGAAGGGGTAGAGTGAAATAGTGAAAGGAAACAAACTGCATGCATACGTACTATCATGAACACACACTTTCACAGAAAGAGAGCACAGTCCCTTGTGGATTTATTCCTTGAGCATGTTCTGTTCTTCAAAGCCAATTCAAGCTCATGCATGACTGCATCCTATGGAGGTTCTGTTTAGGAGGATTAGCATAATGAGGCAGCACTGCAGCACATTAAACAGCTGCTTCTCCAGCTCTTTCTTCACCTGCACCTCAGATCTTGTCTTTCACAGGCTGCACGTCCGCCACCATCACTGCTCTCTGCAGGACACCCGAAGGCAGCCGACGATAACGTGCAGGGTGTTGGGGTTTAATTCTTACATTGGGTGCACACAGGGAGCCTGTAAACCAAAGTGTAATCAGATATAGATACAGAGAAGCTACACGGATTAAGAGTGTCTAAATGGAGGTGCAATGAAGGACAAAATAGTAGCTAGTAAATGGAGAACACGGACGGTGTGTGAAGCGGTGCAGAGCAGCTAGCAGAGGCTGAACATAATCAATATTGTTTATGTGAAGGTGTGTGTGTGTGTGTGTGTGTGTGTGTGTGTGTGTGTGTGTGTGTGTGTGTGTGTGTGTGTGTGTGTGTTAAGAAGATAAGGAAAATGAACAGGGCTTAAGCACGATGTACGACAGAGAATATCTGCAAGAAAGTGCTGAAGGTGAACAACAACGGAGGTAAAAGTAAGTTTGGTCTGGATTACTTCAAGTCCACGTGAGAATCAGGATTTGCTTGGCTGTCCTCTCCACCTCTGGGTAAGGTCATAAACCTCACTAAGATAGGATTACAGGCACTATCTGATCCAGATGTAAGACAGAAAGCACTTAAAGCTCCACAATTTGAAAAACATACGGCCCTCCCACCACACATGTTTCAACGTGCAAAGATAGTGAAGCTGAAAGTCAGCATTCATTTGTGGCTTCCCCCAGGTTTTCACCACATCCTGCACTAACTGTGGACTTTACACAACTTATACTATCTCATCTGTTTGGCAAAGGACCCTGTAATTGACTACAGTCTGCCTTGACTGGCTAGATTTTCAAGGGCCTGAAAATGGAGCATGGAGGAGGTGTAGAAGTCTAGTTTCAACTGGAAGCTTAAAGGTTAAAATACTGCCTACCTCAGCCTTAGGTGTGCGTTTCTCACCAGGACCTCACAATCCAATAAATCTTTAATTACATTTTGTTTTTTTTGATTAATGTTTATAAGGATTTGCTTGACATCAGCCATAGTCACAATGTTTTGCTATCTAATATGCTAGAAAGCCCAGAATCAATTTTGGTGATTTAAATTGGTCAGTTTTGGAAACTGGAAACCTTCAGATTGTGTCAGTATGCAGAATGTTAGCTTCATCTATATACACTATACAAAGCTTCCTGTTATTTTTTTTCTTTCCACATATGTTTTTAAGGTAAAGAACCGTTTCAGTGGTAAAAGCAGTTTGTACGTATATTCCCAAAGGAACCTTCACAGAAACTTTTGAAACGCCACCAGGAGAAAAGACTAAGAATAATCTTTTTCAGTTTCTCTTCCAGTCATTTTTTCCTTTTTTTTCCATTTGTTTTCTGGGCTTGTTTTTTCCTTAGAACATTTCACAGGCATTTGCTCCACAGCCCCTCCTGTTTCTGAGTTGCTATGGAAGCCATGCACAATTTTTTCCCAGCGGCTGGAAACAACAGCTGTGTTCTGCAAAACCTTTCATGGGCTGACAATTGCTATTAACAAGTTTAGAGGAAGCACTTTCCGTTCCAGTGGTTGACTTATTCAAATCGCTTCTTCTCTGAACAACTGGGAAGATGAGAAAGCAGCCATATCTTATTAGGTGCAATCATAATGGACAGGTATCCAAAACAGATTAAATGCACATGGGTTTACATGTGCAACATACACTAATGTCTGTCCTCTTCTGGTTTGTTGCAGCAAGATAGTGCTGTTAGTTGGAAAGAAACAGCAGAAAATATAATCTGAAGACAGAAGTGCAGTGCAGCTGTGTGACTCTTGTGTATAGTGAGTGTGTATAGTGACACAGTGAGTGCTGACATGCACTCACTATGTCTTTAACACACAAAATAGTGCAACAACAGCAGGTGGTCTTTTTTGGCATATGGCAATCAAAATTTAGACTCAAAACCTGAAAACATCAAAGTAAAGCTTGAATCAAAACTACAATAAAGGTAAATTTTATTTAAAGATTTAATTTAGAAAACACAATAAACTGACTGAGGGCTTCAAATGGAGTAGTTGTTGTAGTTTTTTGTGTGTCACAAATTCAAATGTATGACATCCATCCGTTCTTGTCACATTATGACATGTTGTCAGTTTAATTGAAAGTAAATATGCACTGTAAGTTATCATGAACATTGTTCTGTTCATCTGACAGAGAATACAAATGCAGCAGTAGGCAGCAACAAAACAATGGACAGATGATGCGGCTGTGCCACATGTCTGATTTAACTGACATCGTTTTCAAATGACAACTCCGAGACAAAGATGTCTCATTTAGTTAAAAGCCTGTTTTTTCTTGCTCCACTCACATCCCTGGTGGGAGGGACTAAGACACAAAGCAAGGAACTGAGGATGTACAAACACAATTGAGAAGGGAGAGGGCTGTCAGCTTCAGCATGGGTCTGAATGTTACAACTTCCACATTTCCAACTTCATTACTAATAGAGCAGCTCTGAAACACATATTTATGAGCAGACCAAACAGCACAATGACTCTAGAGTAGAATAGTATTTGGAAAGTCTAAAATAACAATGTGATTTTTTTTTTTCAATTTATGAGACTTTTATGCAAAATAAAAAAACAGGAAGGGAGTCAAATAAGAATCTTACAGTCTGCCAGCTCAACTGAGATGCTAACATACATGATCTATGGACCCCAAAGTGCAGAAGTGTGTGAAACATAGGGGTATCCCATAGAGGAAGCTTGGACACGTTTCTGTCATATGTGCTACTGAGCAGTAATGCTTGAGTGACTTCCAGTACCATCATATTATATATTACACGACAAGATTTATTATGTCCCGATACACAGTATGTCAAATATAGAACACCAGATATTCCCTGATGTCTTACATCTGGTTACATGTTGCAGTGGACAATCCAGGACATATTTCTGGCTATTCTGACCCATAATCTTCTGGACAGCAGAAGATCCATCATGGTGTTTCATGCAAGCATGGACAAGCTTGAGCCAATAAGACCACACAGACAGGTGACAGCTCATTTCGCACTACAGACTGTGACATACACAACCAGTCAAAAGTTTTAGAATGCCCCCAGTTTTTCATTTTTTTTTTAAAAATTGAAATTCAGGTAGTTCAAGTCCAATGAATAGCTTGGAATTGTACAAAGGTAAGTGGTGAACTGCCAGAGGTTTAAAAAAAAGTAAGGTTACCCAAAACTAAAAAACAATGTACATTTCAGAATTATACAAAACAGCCTTTTTCAGGGAACATGAAATGGGTTAACAACTTAAAGCTGTTCTGCCGCAATGGAGGTTCATCAAGCTTTGAAAGTTGGTGCTACCAAATCCTACAGGTGTCCCAACTTTTCTTCATTACTTACAACCCCCTCTGTCTGCAAAAAAGTAGTGTTGGAACACTCCATGGCACCATACCCTCCAGAACAAGTAGGCAAAAGATGGTTCCTCAGTGTGTGACATCAACTGTCAAACATGGAGGAGGAAGCATGATGGTCTGGGGCTGTTTTGCTGGATCCAGGGTCAGTGAATTGTACAGAATTAGAGGAACCCTGAACCAAAACGACTACCACAGCATTCTGCAGCACCATGCAGTACCCTCTGGTATGTTCCTAGTTGGTCAGGGGTTCATCCTACAGCAAGATAATGACCCAAAACATAAGTTTAAGCTATGCCTGAACTAACTTAGGAAAAAAGAACAACATGTAAGCTTGAAAACGTGGAGTAGCAGCACAGTCTCCAGACTTAAACCCCATGGAGCTGGTTTGGGATGAACTGGACAGAAGAGTGAAAGCAAAGTAACCTACAAAGTGTCACACATTTATGGGAACTTTCTGAAGAATATTGATTTCCACTGTGGAAAGAATGCCACCAGTGTGTTCAGCTGTTATATCTACCAAAGGTGGCTACTTTGATGAGTCAAAAGTTTAGAATATATTTTGGTTTCTAAAATGATTTTTTTTTTTTTTTTAAAACTTCATCTGTTTATTTGTTCTATGCTTTCATTACAGAGTATAATGAGACATGAACATGTATAATTTCTAACAAAAAACTGGAAAAATGGTGTCTTTAAAACCTTTGACTGGTAGTGTATATATGAACAAGACGGTCAGCGTATGTTTCAATTGTATGCACATTGTATGTAGCAGAGTGTTGTTATAAAGGCAATTCTAGTCGGAACTGAGAGCAAAAGAAAAAGTATGTGATAAAGAATACAGGGAATATTTTGAAAAAATGAGGCTCCATTTTGTAGTCCACAATACATTTTTTTCAAACTATATTAAAGGTTAGAGGGATGCTGCTCCAGAGGCTCCTACTGGCCCAACACCTCACAAAGATTCATGGGGATATTTTCCTGCTTTTTTATCTTACTTAGCATTTTCAGCTCTGAAAGATTGTTATAACATTACACATCAAACTTATGTCTGGTGTTAGTATTTCTTCTTCCTTGGTGTGATAAATATGAGACGTGTTTTTAAATAGGATATTAGTAGAGGCAGAAGGTGTGGTAGTGTAATTGTCTGTAGCTCAACACCTCATCTGGTGTGAATCATCTGTGCTGTTACATTGAATTCAGTTTCACACCCTCTTTCCCAGGCCTGCTCTGTCTCACTGTGTTAAATCTGGGAGGTTTGGTGAAAAGTAAGACCTCAAAGCTGCAGTTCTGTTAATATGAGGCTAAAATTACTCAGTTGAAAAGTAATTTCCATTTGCTCCCAATCCAGTGGTTTCGGCACCATCTGGTGCTCCTAATAAGTTCATGATGATTCATTACCTGCTTTAGTTACACTCTCGAATAGTTATGAGATGGCAGCCCTCATACATATCATTTCTAGTTAATTCTGCGAGGTCTAACCCACAAAGGTACCAAAACACTAGCAGGCACCGAGTGTGTGCTGTAATGATGCTTTCACTGTCATCCTAGCAGGCAATTAGTAGCCGTAACAGACTATTAGCATGGACCAAATCACATCAGATTCTATTTATTGTCATCTCCAACAATTCCATTGTGCTGGTTTTTAAATCAGTTGCAGTGTGACGTGATGTGACAAGAAGTGACAACCATAGCATGGCATGCGATGATGTGACATCACACAGTGTGGCATATGATAACATGACATGACAACATGACATGCATCTCGCAGAGTGACGTGAAAAGTCAATCAGTAGTTTCACTGAAAATATCCTCACGGAAGAGTGTCCGAGCAAAACTGCTTTGGCGCTGCTTTCTCTACATCAGTAAAATTTTGCATTGTGCACCAAAATAGTCAACTCTTTAAGTGATGCGAGCAGAAAAATTAAGTGTGAGCTCCTCCGCTGCTCATCCATGACAGCTAGTCAAAAATGGAATCTGTACTTTTGAGGCCTCGTTTGCAGTTTGCATGTGATGAGATTGGAATTTTTATAGATGTGGCTTGGATGGTGCACAGGTCCTAAATCTACCTGTGTGCCTACAGGATCTCTCTTTAACCCTTAGATGCACAAGTGATTGGACCATACAATCTTCCATAAATGGGTCAAACACGTGCTGTATAAGAATCAGTGTGTTTTCATGCCACTTCTGTCATTTTGGATAAGAATAATAATTTGTGTTATTGTTTGTATTATATTTTTGTCCACACAAGAATGATTTCAGGTTTGAAATATGTCTATTTTTCACGTTATAACAGATTTTGAACATTTTGATGAATAAAAAAAGAAGAATATGCACAGAACAGGAATAGCAGAATGTCAACATCCGTTTTGTTTTTCCACTCTTTTCCTCCAGCTGTTGCTGCTCACTGTCCCTCTAAGTTTGTGCATCACCTCTTATATGGTATTATCAGTGATGAAGAGCTTGGGGTAGTAATACAAATATTGCAATTTGTTGTAATATTTCAAAATTATAAAAGGTAATTTAAAAAATTGAATGTAATGATACCAAAAACAAGTTATTGCAAGAAAATGACCTTTTTTGTCATTTTTGACCCACTTTTGCATCTAAAGGTTAAAGACACTCGACAAAAAGAACAAAAGGAAATCCTGAATAGACTGGTTTTGTGCTGTGCAGTGACTGACTATGAGAATATCGGTTCTAGAAAAGAAAAGGACAAGCACAATTGGAAAATGTAGGTTTCTTTGGATGGCATACAAACACTGGCTTCATTTCACTTCATTGTTACTCTCTGTGCCGGGACACTGATTCTACTTAGACTACTGGGTACTCTAAGCATTTCATACAAACTGAGTTAAGTCTGTGATGTCTCATTACAGAGAAGCGAAGCTCACGTGTCCTGCCCTTCAGTTTATGCTGTGTTTTTACTGTAACACTCTGGAATGCATACAGATTTAGAAATGTTTTAAACTTTAATGTATGTTTCTCTTTGTATGCGCATGATTCCTTGTTCAGTTTCACTGGAGGTGTAAGTGGGCATGTCAGCTGAAGAAAAACAACACAGCTCATTACACAGTCCAATGCTCCTTCCCTAACAAATCATTCTGCTCCCGGCATCACTCCTCCTGACCCAGTTTCACACGAAGACCTGTAAAACTAATAATCCAGTTTGTCCATTCAGAGCAGCAGCACAGAGCGAGGGAAGCGTGTATATGTCAGGACTGAGATCTGTGCCTCTGGAGCGTGGCTCCCCAGAGTCTGATCCTGTCCCCTGAGCGAAATCCGGAGTCAGCCCACTCTGTGCTTCTGCAGCTCGGCTCCCCCTCCATGCCAGCTACCACTCTAAGTCTGGATGAAATTTACTGCTTGCAGACACAGCTTTGTTCTATTTTGATGCAGTCGTGGCATCCTCGCCATTTATCCCTTTGACAGCTTCAGTTTTCATGTATTTCTAGTTTCTTTTTGCCTTCTCACCATCCTTTACTCTCAAACAGCTCACTGCTTTCTTTTGCCACCTTTAAAGTGATAGCATTTGTCCCCCTGTACTGTTGAGCTCATTAGAAGCAACTATTTATGGAGAGGTGGTAAACTTGTGAGGGAAGAGTAACAGAAAAAGTGATGCTGTGAATTCACTCTCAGCGTACCTCAAACTTTACTGAGGCTGTGCAAAGAAAATAAACTGTGTACAAATTAAAGCATTTTCTATGTGTAGTATACACTGGTGATACTTGTAAACACTTTCCTCCTGAGGTGAAGCAGACCTACACCTGCCAGGGCATCATCTGGCACTCCAACACTTGTCCACATAAGATTAAGCAGGGATTATGCGCAGCATGTGTTTAGATGTAGACTAAAGCTCGTACAAAAACCTGACATTTCCAAAATTATGAAAGGAAACAAATTAACATAATTGCACTTTGAATCTGCATTGCACAAAATTTAACGACAGCTGAGAATAGCTAATGTGTTTTGGAGAAAGTGTTGCCGTGACCTAGTTTGAAAAGTTGGCTGGTTTCTCAAGGATGTTGTTTGTGTGAACAATGCACCACTCCTGAAAAATTCATTTTAAGGGGATTTTAATAAATTCCTCTACTTCATAGACTGCATCAGCCCTCACTGCTTTGACAGAAGGAAAGGTAAGAGAGGTCAGTTACTTGTTTGCAAAAAGACCAAAGGGATCCCTTGGTTTTTTGTTTTTTGGTTTGCAAACATATGATCTTTCTCACCAACAAAATATTCTTGCACTAGTAATCCTTTAACCTAATTTAAAAAAAAAAAAAAAAGGTTACTGGCTCTGAATGTTTAATTTTTTTAATCAGAATATTATACTGAAGTTTGACATGTAGCCCCTGACAGAGGCTCAATTTTTAATTGATCCAAACAAAAAATGATTACAATTATAGAACTTTTTTTATTATTCTTATTGTTGTTTAAAAAATATAACACATTTTCGAAATAGTCCAGGCCTGCACAGTGGCTTGGTGGTTAGCACTTTCCCCCGTTCGTGTCCTGGCCTGGGCCTGGGATCTTTCTGCATGGAGTTTGGATGTTCTCCCTGTCTTCATTCTAAGTCAGCTGGGATAGACCTCCAGCCCTCTGCAACCCTGATGATGATTAAACGGTGTATAGATAATGGATGGATGGATGAAATAGTCCTGGAATAAAATCCTTCCACTGTGAGAAAAATCATCTACAAATGGCAAAGACTTCAAACAACTGCCAGTTATCCTAGACTGGGCACCCCAGCAAATCCAGTCCAAGAGCAGATGGTTTGATGCAAAAAATACTCTCCAACAGCTCCAAAATTTCATCACTGGATCTGCATTTAGCTCCTGCAGCTGTTGATGTCAAAATGCCACATCCACAGTCAGAAAGAGATGGCACAAATTTGACCCAGACGGAAGGAATGCCAGGAAAAAGCCTTTGCTGTCCAAACAGAATACTGGACAAAACTACAGTTTGTCAATGAATGTACAGCAGAGGGCAGGCCTTTTGGAATAAGGTGTTCTGGACAAACAAACAAAAGATAAAGTTTTTTGGTCGCAGTAACTGTCAACATGTTTGGTGCTTTTCAAGAGAAGACTGAGTGATTGTATGTGGACTTTTCAACAGGATAATGATTCTAAAGATCGGAATCTACCAAAGAGTGGAACAGAAAGAAGAATTGGAGGGTTATAGAATAGTCTCATCAAAGCATAGTTTAAATCTGTCTACTGGTTTGGATTAAGAAGCTCATATTGAAGGTGAGCAATGTTGGAGTCCAAGAACATTTCATAGCTCCAGCTCTAAACTTTTCCATTATATATAATTACAAATGTCCTAAATTCTGATTTAATAGATAAAATGGAGTGTTGCATAATGGCTGTGAATGCTCAAAAAGATGTTATGTAAGAATATTTAACGTTATGCAACTGACATTTTGAGACATGCTAATCAGTTTGAATCAATCAGCAGTTAGAAGACACACGGAGTATTTTAACTGTTGTCGCTAACACTTAACATCCTCCCAGTGAGGGTTTTAAAATAAAATGGAAATTTGAAGCAAGTCTGTCATGTCTCTTATACATTTAGATTTACATTTACATTTTAGGTATAGAGAAACACAGAACATGCAGCTAAGGTGTCTGGCAGGATGAAAACCAGAGACATAGCAATGTGTGGTACAGTATGAGTTATGATAGATGGATGGAACATCATTCTCCCGGGAGATATTCCTCTATCTGACGTTTTTATGGTGGTGGTGGTGGTGGAGACCACTGTCTGACATGTTGCTTTAAAGTTTCCTGTAGGTTTTCAGGTGGATTGACGTCTGGTGATTGCAAAGTCGATAGATTATGATTCATATCATTTCCATCATCATCAAACACTGGGCAGCCCAGGCCTGCCTTTTGGCAATGCCCACTCTTAATACATCAAATCTAAATCCAGCTTTCAACCAACATATCTGTGTGGATTTTCGTCATCCTGGTCATGGTAATCCTAGGAGCGCTGGAAACAAGCAACTGATTTTTGAACTGGATGAGTAAAGAATTTTAATTTCCTTAAATCCCTGAAATTCCATTTACTTTAAAACTCATCTTTTTGTGTAAAAGTTGAATTTTTTTCATTAAAATAACCTCTGTGTCTTTAAATGTCAAAACACTTTGATCAGAAGAAGATTGATGACACAGAAAGGCCCATCCTATAAGCTGACAGAATAGTGTCCTTAGATTTGTTTAATCTGAAACCCCACACGTCTGATCCAGTGTTTTTGAGGCTGTCATTGTTGCACTGCAGTTTCAACATGGAAATACTCATCGATGGCCTTGATTGCTTATTATTATTGCTTATGTCCATTTGGACTAGTTAGCAAGGTAAAAGTGTCAGAGCTACTCTAACTCTACAGACTACAGACATTGTTCATAGTGATTCTGAGGAGAAAAAAAAGCTTGACATACTTGGAAACCATATTCCAAGCTGCCATAGCCATCCTGGAAAGGTCAAAAAAATTCTATTTCAACTCTATATCCTGAGACTGGAGGTCCTTTGCCTTGCTGCTTTTTCCCCTGTAGTCATTACATCTGGAACTGCTTCCCATTCAGTTGGACATCAAAGTGTCACTGGATTTCACACCAGTGAGCGCCTGCAGGCAGACTCCAGTCACAATTTAAAACTTCCCTGTCATCACTGATAGCTTTTTAGAGGAAAAAAAATACAGACACAGAAAGAAGCAGGTCTTGATGTATAAACTTTAAAGTAATAAACAGCCTCTCTATTTTTAGTGCAAAAATAAAAATTAAAAAAATGCAGGTGATTGATGGGGCATGATTTTCCTTCTGCTATATTTCTGCATGTTTAATATTCACCCACATGCAGCTCTACCGTTGGACACCAAATTACTTCTTACATGCTGTCTCCTTAATGACTCATGTTCCCTGTGTGTTACTTAACTACTGTGTTTGACCGCTAAGATTTTCACATCCAGTTTTTGACTCCATTTGAACACAGACTAGTCCCTCATCAGTCACCAGAGAATCTTAGCAAACTGTGCACCAGCTTGTGATTGACAGGGAGAGGTGCTGCCCCTTGTTGAATGCTTTCCTGATTGCTGAGTTTGACTCAAAGGATTTCCAAAGGGGGCAATTGCAAAGCGCTCAATTAGGCTGCATGCCTCACTGACTGTTTTAATAGAGCACAAGTAACTATAGATGGATGTAAGAGCTCCCCAGATATTAGGATTTGGATTTAATTAATACAGTCACGTATTAGAACAATAAGCCTTTGTCAAAAATGCTGAGAATGCAAAATGATCCTGAAGACCAACGGTTACCAGTGTGAATATAAGCTGTCCATAATGCTGGACTTATAGATGAACATGGTGGCTGATTTATGTGTCGCTGTGGTGCTGGAGGAGAGGTGAACACTTCAGAGACAGCAGGTACTTTAGTTAGACCATGGTCGGCATTCAGCTCCTTGGTCAGATCAAGGTGGTGTGTGTGTGTGTGTGTGTGTGTGTGAAAGTAAAAGTTAATTTATTCTGTGTAACACAGAGAGGATTCTCATGTGAGATTCTTATGTTACATATCTGCATGCAAGCCATTCACAGGAAATAATGTGTGCATTTCACCTCAGGCAGACGACTACAGCATGATACAGACTGATGCAGCACATACTGTATATAGCAGATGTGTCATTTTTAAAGCACGGAAACTATGGGACTCGTATTGTTAACAAAACAAACTTGTTATTCCCACCACATAGGTCATTCCAGAACTGGAGGACTTTTTACGTCTCATCCATCAAATTTCAAATAATCCATGTACAAATTACTAAAACATGCAGTTGTGTAATGTATTTGTCCTGAGACTAAATCTAAAAAAAAGAGGAAAAAATTATTTTAAAATATTTTTTAAAATACCAAATATGCCTAGAGTTCCCTTTAAAATGCCATTTTTCTCCTATCCCACCCCCCGATGACCAAATTGAATCTCAAATAAAACAGTTAAAATGACATTTAAATCTCCTTTTTTTGGTATTATTTTTTTAATTGGTGTCTCTTGTAATTGTGGGAATTTTGTTTTAATCAACATAGTATTTTAAATAACAATTGTTATGCATGGAACCTATGCCCCACAAGATGCACCCAACCCTGTCAGCATAACCTTTTTAGCAGGTAGAAAACAGTGAATCACATGAAATGCTGGAATTAACATCATCAAACTGTTTTCCAAAAGAATGTGTAGAGCAAAGCTATGTCCTCTCTTCTATTGTTCATATTTCCATAACATTGTCAGCCTTGTTTGAATGTCTTACTCTACTACATGCAACCCTGTTCTGCATATTATCAGGATAAGACGAACAATAAGAATTCTGTTACTTTTTTCTTTACTTTTGTCCATCAGTAAGTTTGTCCTCTTGGTCAGCAGTAACAGCTAGCTAAATATCTAGCTTCTACCCCTGAGAAAAAGCTAACATTAGCATGGATTAGCAACCTTGTTACTGTGATTAGAGTAGGGTTAGCAAACAACAAATAAAACATGGAATAAAAATGGTACCATTGATGTGTAAACTGAGCCAATCAAACCTTTGATAGTTTATTACCTATTATTCATTAATATATAGCAGAAAATTGTAAAAGATACATTTTTCAAACATTTTGAAGCCCAAATGTTGCTATATTGTGCTAAATTAACAGGACTCAAATCCTAACAATTTTCTATATCTCACAACTCCATCCAATAACAAAAGTCAAAGCATTGTATAATACAAGCAGTCATCATGTCATCAACATGCAATAAGAAAAACAATTCACACCTGTACTCTCGATAATGATGCAATCTACCAGAATTGTATGTCTACCTTGCACCTGTCTTGTTAGCGTTGTGCTCCACAGGGAGAATTGCTGAAGAACTGCAATCACAATCACCTTCTTTCACATCACTCAGATTGACTCTCCAGCTGTTTCACCGATTACACCTTTCACCAGCACTGATACAACACATTTCACACAGAATTAAAATGCACAGCGCTATAATCTTCTTTGATATTTCATTGAAAAGAGTGAGACTAAAGTTGGAGCAGAAGTTTTATTTTAAATTATATATAATTCTAATATACTGTAAAAGCAAAAGTTATGGAAATGGGAGTTAGCAAATGCTTACACTGTTCCAATTCATCTGATAACAAACGGCCCACTCTTATCCTGTCTTTGTTGTTTGTTTTCCACAATGCAATACCACAATAGCCCCATGAAATCTAAGAAGCTTACAGACGACAGACCAACGATACAGCCGGCAGTGGCTGAGTCAGAGTTGAACCAGTTTCAAGGATTTTTCTCATGACTTCATCATGTGGAGAACAGCCAACGCGGTACAAAAAGCTGACAGCTGGATTCATCCTAAGCAGTATACTGCATCTGTGCAGTTTTCAATAGCAATTCAAATCCTGTTGTGGACTTGGTGACATCTGTCTAGAACCACACATACACTGAAAATGAAGAAACACTGCCACTTGTCATGTACTATAAAGCAGCTGTGAAATTATTTTCCTTTGCCGTCTCACAAGGTTCAGCTCTGAAAGCACTTCAGTTTTATACAGCCTTGTTTTCCTGTCAATCATGTGCAAAGCTAGTCTGTTCTGACTTGAATTCTACTCATAAATATTCTTAGAATATATTTTATGGTTGGTCAAAATGTTCTTGGAGTTATTTTACATTACAGTGCTCTGTTCCTTAAAATGTTTCAAAAAGATTTCCATGGTTCGTTAGAGGAATGATGTGTTGTTTCAGTCATGTTTGCTGGGTGCATCTGTGGGTTGCAGATGCACATCAAGCAACTTCTACAGACCTGCAAGACTTTTCACAGCTGACTGAAAATCTAAACACCTCTCATGAGCCTGGTACAGAGTTTTCTTCCCATATGTTGGTTTTAGTGAGAGGTTCTTGTTCAGCCATCCTCCTGAAACAGTCTCTGCAGGGAGTGAGGGAACAAGAGCCCGAATGTTCTCCCATCTGTTCCACAGTGGGAGCTCTCTGTGGCGCCCGGGTCTCTCTCAGGTGAACACTAATGTGCCATGGGGATTTCCTTTGAATTACACTCTAGGCTATCTCTGAAAACAGCATTGTCGTCCTGTGCTGATCTGCGTACTCCATCGGAAGGGGCCATAAATGTGTTGCATTTTAATTGAACTTGTCATTTTTACTTTGATAAGATAATTAAGGCCAGGGTTCCTTTATCTGTCTCATGCTGGAGAAAGGGAGTAAAAAAAAAAAAAAAAAAAAAAATCCTCCATGTGCAGGTTTTGGCTTGCTTGAACAAACACAGCCCACAGCAGCTGTTTGTTGGTTTCATCACTACCAGTACAGGCAGAGCTCACTGTCTTTGGTAAACTAATGTTTCTCTGCTGACTTTTTGGATTTCAATTTTAGGTTTGATAGTTAGCAGTCACAATTGGATGGGATTCTAGTTGTTCTGTCTGAAGTGATGTAACAACTATACACACACCTGGATGGAAAATGGCTTAAGCCATCTGTGCTTATAGAACTGCAGAAACAGACTTTCCACACATACTGGATGCCTTATGTTGCCTGGGCAAGGATCCAGTTATGACCCATAGCTATGTTTCATTGTGACAGTGGCCTCTAGTGGCTGGAACAATCATAACAGAAGCAAAGATGTAAGTGAGGTGACCTACACCCAATCTGCCCCTTGGGGCAGAATGACTGGGCTAGAATTGATATAAATACTGCTTGGAAGCAACACATAGCCTTTAAAAAAGTTATGTGTTGGACTCATGTTTGATTAGCTGTTCAGCTGAACTCTCCCTGTTTGTGTCATTGCTGTCTTGGTATGTATACACACCTCAGCTATAAAAACCACAACAGTGAGCAGCCAGATGTTGCCAATTAAAGATAAACATCCTGGCAAATAACTGGCAGCATGCTTGGTTTCTATACATTTTGTGGGAGGTAAGATTATCATATTTATATGTCATTAACTTTGCAATGAATGTTTGATATGCCTTAAGAAAAGTCTGCTGGTATGTAGATTCTCTGGAAGGATGTATAATAATGAGAGCCCTTATGTAGTATTTAACAGTGGACCAGCTCTGAACCCTCATGCACTAGCAGGTACATGCCTCAAATTCTATAAGTATTGAAATTGGGCTTAGGCTGCATTATTGAACCATAAAGTAAATGTAGGGAAGATGTTGGAGTTGATAGCTGGGTCCAGAAACATTGACATTACCACAGGAGGATGCTGTTAATTTGAATTTTAAAACCGGCAGTGTTACTTTTAACTATCGCAGTTCCATAAGCTCAGCCATTCATTATTGGAGAGATGGCAATTGGGGTTCTTTTGTAATAAATAAAACTTTGTCTTTCCCCTAAAAAAAACAAGTTGGTTTTGAGCCTCAACCTAATCAAGAAGTAAAATATCAGTGTTTTATTGTGATCCAAAAGGATATAATTAAAGGATAGGGACAGCAATAAATCGTTATTCTGGTTGGGGTTGTTTTTTCCCCAAAGCAAGTAGTAAAACTGAATTTAGCCCTGTATTAAAGAACACAAGGTCTGCGATGGGCTAGCTTTTCCAAGTACTGGTAAGACTGGTTATTCAAACCAGGAAATCCAGTCTGAGCAGCAGATCCATGAGGTTGAAGGCTTGACAGTGGTTACATTTGTTATATATTTAGTCAAAATGATTGCCAGCTTATCAAGATAATGTCCCGGCTCACGTTACAAATTAACCCAGTGGGACTGCATGCTTGCCCATAACTCATCATTTGGTCATTGATGTTGCTTTATAGTACAAGCAGTAATGTACAACTTTATGGCACAACAGCTGGTTGACCCTGTGTTTTCATGGTGTGACCCTTGTATTGGTTTGCAATATGTGAATCTCTGCTGGTCAGATTACAGTCATAAACTTTTTATTTTAAAAAATGGGCTGTGACATTATACATTGGTTTGTGGACTAAAGTTTGAAAGCCTCACGTTTGGAATGTAGCCTTGATTGTGTTTGTCTTCTGAAACAAGCGAGCGATGGATGGATCTGACTGAGGAACCTGAGGACGCTATTGATGGTCATACAGTGGCAACCTGTCCATAACAAAATAGTGCCTACTTTCATCATCTATTTTCCAATAAGTGGGACAATAGTTTTAAAAATTTACTAGATGCTGTTTTAATAAAGTCTTCAAACTAGAAACTGTGATGATTAAAGGTAAATGTTTAATGAGGTAACAAGCAAAGGGAGAAGTACGATCATTTTCTCATACACACTAACAGAGGAGACGCCCCCTGCTTGCTTCAAGAAATAATCTACACTAGCATTCAAAAGTTTGGGGTCACCCAGACAATGTCATGTTTTCCATGAAAACTCACCCTTCTATTCATATGCTAACATAACTGCACAAGGGTTTTCTAATCATCAATCAGCCTTTCAACACCATTAGCTAACACAATGTAGCATTAGAACACAGGAGTGATGGTTGCTGGAAATGTTCCTCTGTACCCCTATGGAGATATTCCATTAAAAATTAGGTGTTTCCAACTAGAATAGTCATTTACCACATTAACAATGTCTAGACTGTATTTCTGATTCATTTAATGTTATTTTCATTGAAAAAAATTGCTTTTCTTTCTAAAATAAGGACATTTCTAAGCGACCCCAAACTTTTGAACGGCAGCATATGTTGAAGGCAATTACACTTTGGCTTCACTTTTCTGAGTCAGAGGCTAGTTCCAGCTTTCATTTGCAGTCTATAATTACAGTCTGTCTTGGATTTTCCTAGACTACATCCAAAGCAGAGCCATGGCTCTTCCTGTCCAGAGAATGGTGATGAGGCTCCTGAAGCTGTTCGGCGATTGTCAAAATGCCGGAAGGAGAATTACTGCCGTACTTTAGCAGTTTAGTTACAACAATAAGTGTTTAGCTCAGGATGTTGAGTTACAAACTATCAACTACTTGACCAAAAAAAAAACCCCAAAAACATGAAGGACTCCTTTTTATGAACACTGTAACTAACTGGTCCCCACTCATGCTGTCCTCACCCATAATGTCCGTTGTTAGGCTGATTAGTGATCAAAAAATTGCTCGCTTTGTACACCGGTATGTACTCTGTGCTGTGAAGCAGCTTTCTTTAAATGACACAGTGGATGGGAATGTTAATTTCTGTGTTTCTTCAGCTGCTGCTATGACATGGGAAATACTCTATGATGTCTTTTTTCTTTACATTTGGAAAGAGTAAACACTGTGTTGGTTAAAACTCAGTAGGTGGTCTGAACAATCAGATCAGTCACTAAAGCTTGACTTTTTGATGATAGCTAATCCAGTCCACCCAAGACTCATACAGTGACTATGTGTAAATGTGTTTTAAATGAATTTTCATTATTTAGACATCACAGTGCAGAGAGACACAGACGAAGAGGTAACAAAGCATACAACAATAAAAGCTTCAAGCCAAGACTTAACCAGTCATGCTGTGAGCACAAGGCAAACACCCACTGCTCCAAAACGCAGCATGTGCCTTTTATCTGCACCGTTCCCCACAGCAGCTGCAATCCATCCCCAAAGCACTTTTATATCTTAGTGACATGTTTCTTTTGATAACAACGTTCCTGCTGGTGAATCCAAACAAAGTAAGATAATGACGATCTACAGTTCAGAAAAAGCCGTAAGATCATAACTGTGACTGTGCTTAATAGTCAAGCAGGGGAGAAGAAGCGTAAGTGATGGTTAGAAAGTTGTTTCTTGGCTGTGAGTTTTGGCTCAAGTGCTTGAATAGTCCACAGGGACGGTATCACTCTGTAAACTGTTTTGTCTCTCCTCACACCAGTCTACTTCCTGGCCTTGGTTATAAAGGCGTGTGTTGGTCTCAGCTATTCAAATGAAATTTGAATGTGACTGCTGGAAGACAAAATTGCAGCTCATCAGACACAACCGTTCAAAAGTTTAGGGTCACTTAGAAATGTCCTTATTTTTGAAAGAAAAACTGGAAATGGTGGATTTTTACCCCTTTACCTGTCAAAGCACTTTGTGAATGTTCTTCTGAAAGCTGCTATACAAATAAAGTTATTCTTCTTATTATTATTTTAATTGAATATCTCCATAGGGGTACAGAGGAACATTTCCAGCAACCATCACTTCTGTGTTCTAATGATACATTGTGTTAGCTAATGGTGTTGAAAGGCTAATTGATGATTAGAAAACCCTTGTACAATTGTGTTAACACATGAATAAAGGTGTGAGTTTTCATGGAAAACATGAAATTGTCTGGGCGACCCCAAACTTTTGAACGGTAGTGTATTAACACTTATAGTCCATTTCCTAAGTTCATTTTTGGAAATCCTTTTTGTGTCAATTAAAAAATTATTAAAATAGAGCATCCTGGTGGTCTTGACTTTTAGGCACTGATGATGTAACTACATTATCACTGGTCTTATTCTGGCTCAACATTTGTTTCCGTGCAGCTGTAAAGCTCACCTTGACCCGACATCACTGATAAACAAACTGGAAAAAAAAAAAAGAAATCTTTTGGAGTGATTTTATTTGAACTTCTTCCAAAACAAATGTATAAACTGACCTAGAATAGAAAGTCATTTTTAGTAACAGTGGAAGCAATCTGTCTTACTAAAAACCGAAAAGGTCTTACCATGTTGGCAGAACTTCCTTGAAAATACATCTTGCAGGTTGACTGTGGAACTCATAAACAAGTCTGACCCTGCTTGTTCAAAATGTGTTATTGGGAAAATTGTGAACCTCAAAAGAAAAATTGTACTGTTCGCATTCACAGTTTAATGGATACACTGAAGGAGGCAAGAAAATGAGCTGTATAGCCCCCAGCAATGTGCACACATTTATTTCTCTCCCAGAGCCCGCGGAGGGCAATGTCACAATTGTCCTCTGTCCATTTCCTTTTTAGCTGCTTTTAATGGCTACTGATTCTGAATGTAATTTGACAAGAAAAGTGTAGCATATAGCCAAGGTGATTGAGATTAATTTCTGCTCCTCAGAGAGAACCCTATCATTTCCAGCAACACTAGCGGTGTGGATCTAGAAATAGCGGGTTGGTCGTTCCATTTGTCCATTAGTCTGTCAGTCCAACACTTCAAGAGTGATGTCTGATGTCTCACAGCTGATTAGAGGCATCCTTTTATATTTCAAACATACCTGACTAATGACATTGATCCAATGCTATAAACATTTCAGAATTCACATGTGCTCAAAGTTTCATTTCCAACACTGTCCACTCAAAAAGAAACACACACGGACACACACACACACACACACACACACACACACACACACACACACACACAAAAAAAAAAAACAAAACATGATTTTACAGCATTTTTAAGCTTCTCCTCTAGTTTGTGGGCTACCACGGTTAAAAGCCCCTCCCCATCTAATATATGATTGGATTGTTTGGCTGAAAAGGAGCAACTGTAAAGTAATAAAATAAATGGCAAAGATATGCTGACTTGAAATGTATTTGTGATATGTCACAAACAGAGAATTCAGTTTAGCTGTATGGGAACATAACTGGGTGACAGGCTGGTCCAGCTTTACCTTTAACTGAATT